>NC_080572.1:294833022-295148022 GCF_030247185.1 Malaya genurostris
ACGAGTGATTCTCGTTAGTACACTGCACTACGGCAAAACGCCCAGTTCATGTTCCCAGCAGACATCACTATTTAATTTAATGGTTATTATCTCATCTTCCCCTCGGGCGGGGTCTCTGCCAAATATGATTCGATTGATAGTGACCCTTTCCCGGCCAGATACCGCCCCGGTCACTGTTCGTTATTGTCACCGTTCCGAGCCCAAACGGTGGACATTCAATTGGGCAACGGTTGTACTGCGGCAATTCAATTTGTTCATTAAACACTTTGTCATTTGCCTGTATGCTGGCTGTGGGTGGACGACGGCCCGTTTGTTTCCGTTCCTGTTCAGGGATCAATTTTGGAAAAGTTTGTCCAATCAAATGTTCCCCAGACGACGGTCCACATCACGAACCGATGAATTCGAGTTTTTAGTTTTTTCGGCATGAAGCATCTCGTATGTTTTTAATACAATCAAATGAGTAAAATCCACATTTCGGAAAACGAAACCAGCAGTTTAATGCAGAGATAGTGGCCAACAAATGAAAACGAACTGAAAAAAAATGTACTAAAAGGTTCGAAATATTGCATGGTAGTCATCAGAATTTCCATTTTCCGATTCGGATGAAACTTTTCTAACATTTTCAGTATCATAGAGCATTTGTTTTGCACGACTTTTTAAAAAGATATTTTTGCATGCTGTTCTAAAATGGTGTCCACGAAGAAGTTGTGAAAATTCAATACTCTGGAAAAAAGTGAGTGAGTAATGTCCGAGACATAACTGGATAACGTGAATACGAACGAAACTATCACGTTTCTATGCACTTTTTAATATCTAAAATCGTACATAAGTGAAATATTGTTCCAGTGATGCTATTGGTGGCACTCTCAAACGAATGGCAAGAAGAGTCAGTCTAAAGACCACTGAATACTGCAACAAAATGCCCGAAGAACTCAAATAACTGTACAATAACGACAAAACAATATCTGGTACACCCAAACCTCCATTTACGTAATAATCGAGACTACGTAAATCGACTTATGAAGTAAAAAAAGTTTACGTTATTTGGAATTTTCAACGTAAAAATAGTTTTCCTTATGTATACGTATTATTAGATATATATAATATACTGGATAGTTATGGAACTAATATTATGAGTATTTGCAGGAAAAGGATGTTCTAAGCAGCATCAATTTCCAAGTTGGCGACTTCCTGTTCATTGATATTCCTTGAAAACCGTTACAATATGAGTATTTTCCGTACGGGTTTGATGAGTAGATGTCGGAAAATGATGCTTGAGATGGTTCTGAATTCCAAGATGGCGACTTCCGGTTTAACCTTATTCACTCAATAAATTGAGAATTAAATTAAATAATATTTGCAAAATATAGCCAATATAATTTTACAATACATAAAACATTGGACGGATTACAATAAAATTTATATTCATCAAGTTACTATTGACACTTCCGTTTTCATGAAGTTGCACAGGTTGTGACACACACAGGCTAACTTTTGACAAGCAGCTGGAGTACAGAGTGGAACACTTGGACTCACAGTATATCACGTGATTTTTAGAGGCACAACATAGTTTGTTATATGCGACTCTTCCCATTAATACTAATACTATATAGGATACGATCAGCAATCCAGTAATATTCAAACATTATTTTCTACGCAATATGCACTGAACCAGCTCCGATAATACCCATATTGTAAGGGTATTCAAGAAATATCAATAAACCGGAAGTCGCCATCTTAGAATTCAGAACCACCTAAAACATCGTTTTCCAACAGCTACTCATCAAACCCGTTCCGAAAATACCCATATTGTAGTAATTTCCATGGAATATAAATGAGCCGGGAACGATTTTCATTGTATGCAAAACCTTTTTTTTAAAATAACTATTTATTGAAATATGAGTTAAATTTAAATTCTTAAGATTTATATATATATATATATATATATATATATATATATATATATATATATATATATATATATATATATATATATATATATATATATATATATATATATATATATATATATATATATATATATATATATATATATATATATATATATATATGATTTGATTATTACCATGAGGGCATTATTTGCTTCCGCAATTCTGAGATTTTTGTGTAGGAAAAATTCTAAGCCTACTTGTATTGTGTAATGGGGAAAAGGAACTTATATACTAACTTACTAACTAATACAGAGAGCGAATCGATTCAATTGAAGATTGCATCGATTTTTGTCGGAATTTGCTTATAATATTATGTGACATTACATCTAATGGTTCTATATTTGTTAGTCTGTGTAACTCATTTGTACTAAACGAGGGAGGACGCTTCAAAATCATTTTCAGAACAACAACTTGACCAAATTGGTACTGCATAAAGCATGGCTGGTCGGAAAATTTGTTTAAAAAATTAACAATTTATTTTTTAGACAGAGCTTAGAATTTCTGTTTATAAGAGGATATAAACATTTAATATATGTATTACACTTTGCCTGGATTCCTTCAATGTGATCCTTGAAAGTAAGTTTTTTGTCATACGTTAAACCTAAGTATTTAGCTTGATCAGTCAATTCCAAGCCATTTAATTTGAGAATGTGATGATTGTTTGGTTTAAGAAAAAAAAGCTCTTGGCTTATGAGGAAAGATAATTAATTGCGTTTTAGCTGCATTTGGTTTTATTTTCCATTTTGACAGATAATCACTGAAAATATTTAAACTTCTTTGTAGGCGACTGCAGATCACTCTTAGATTTATACCTGTGGCTAACAGACTTGTGTCGTCATAGAATAGCGATTTCTGACAACCAACGTGTGGATTTGGAAGATCAGAAGTAAAAATATTATACAAGATTGGAGCTACGCTCGAAACCCTGTGGAACACCGGCTCGTACGGGTAGCAATTCAGATTTACAATTCTGATAACTAACCTGAAGAGTACGATCAGTTAAATAATTTTGAATCATTTTGATCAAATAAATAGGAAACTGGAAATCAGACATTTTTGCTATTAAACCTTTGTGCCAAACACTGTCGAATGCTTTTTCTATGTCTGGAAGAGCAACTCCAGTGGATAACCCAGAAGATTTTTTTGCTTCTATCATGTTCGTTACTCTGACAAGTTGATGAGTAGTTGAATGTTCATGACGAAATCCAAACTGCTCTGGTAAAAAAAATTGAATTCTCATTTATATGAGACATCATTCTCAACAAGATAATTTTTTCAAAAAGTTTACTAATAGAAGAAAGTAACTTGATGTTTCTGCTGGGTTTTTATCAGGTTTGAGGATTGGAATTACTTTAGCATTTTTCCATCTTTTTGGGAAGTAAACTAATGAAAAACACTTGTTGAAAATTTTAACCAGGAGTCTCAAGGCAACATCGGGAAGATTTTTAATAAGAATATTAAAAATTCCATCATTACCAGGAGCCTTCATGTTTTTAAGTTTTCTAATAATTGATTTAATTTCATCAAAATTCGTCTCAATAATGTCATCGTGTGATAACACTTGGGTTGAAATATGCTCATATCTCAATGAGACTTCATTTTCAATAGGCCTCACAACGTTAAATTAAAATTGTGGACACTCTCGAAATGCTGAGCAAGTTTTTGAGCTTTTTTGTATTTGATTTCCTTACTTGAGACCAGCAATTTTTTTCTGAGGATTCTTAAGAATCTTAGAAAGTTTCCAGATAGGTTTAGAATATGGTTTAATTTGTTCAACTTCTTTAGCGAAATTTTCATTACGCACAAGAGTAAATCTATGTTTAATTTCTTTTTGTAAATCCTTAACTGTGTTTTTCAGAGCAGGATCACGAGAACGTTGATATTGACGTCGACGAACATTCTTCAACCGAATGAGCAGTTGAAGATTGTCATCGATGATAGGAGAATTTAATTTAGTTTGAGCTTTGGGAACTGAAAGATTTCTAGCTTCGATAATAAAATTACTCAAATTGTCAATTACTGTGTCGATGTCCGCCGAATTTTCTAAAATAGTTTCATGATCCACATGATTTTCAATGTGAGATCTGTAATCCAACCAATTAGTTCTATGATAGTTGAGTATAGAACTAATTGGATTAATTATAGCTTTGTTGGAAAGTCTGAATGTTACAGGAAGATGATCTGAGTCAAAATCAGCATGAGTAATCGGTTCACTACAAATGTGACTTTGATCTGTTAGAACCAGATCAATTGTAGACGGGTTTTTCAAAGAAGAAAAACAAGTCAGATTACTGGGATGAAGAACTGTGAAGTAACAAGCTGAGAGTTGATTATGAAGTATTTTACCATTACTGTTATTTTGCCTACAATTCCACTGGACATGCTTAGCATTTAAGTCCCCTATTACGAAAAATTTCGGTCGATATCTTGTGTTTTTGCAAATCGCCTTTAAAGCAATTTAATTGTTCGCCGGTGCATTGGAATGGCAAATATGCTCCAGCGATGAAATAAATTCCATGAATGGTTTCAACTTCGATTCCCAAGCTTGCAATAACTTTAGTATTGAAAGAAGGTATAATTCGATGTTTAATTTGCCGTTGGACAAAAATGGCAACTCCACCACCCATTCCAGTAAACCTGTCAAATCGATGAACCAGATAACGTGGATTACTTTTCAATTTGACATTTGTCTACGAACTCAGATTCATATGAAAAGTAGTACACTCTCAAACAAGGTTCCTGAATTACGTTTGGATCTGACTTCTGATTGCGGAACCACGCGATGATATGTGAAACGAAATTAAAATAATGCAATTCATTTTTCTCGTAGATGGCTGAACCGATCTAAGATTTAAATGAAATCTAAGAATCATCTATGATTCAAATGAGAGGTCTTAAAATCCTACAAAACATCTTACTTTTAGTCAGATCTATCTTCTGGTTTAGGAGATACAGGGTGATTAGTATAAAAATGTCCATTTCACATAAATTAATCAGGTTTATCGGATTTGCAGATTTGGATAATCGATTACCAAATAAATTTATTTCAGTTTAAGCGGTATTCGTTTTTGGATTCGGAATGAACCCCCAAATTTAAATTCGCACTACAGTTTCTTAAAGATGTCTACACACTCCTCAGGTGAATTTAACTGATTTCGGCTACACCGATTTTAGAATTCCGGTTCCAGTATCGAATCGTTTCTCAAAGCTGAATCATTTTCTCAAAAAAATCCGAATCGAACTTCAAAAACAAAATGCTAAAATGCATTCAAATTAAAGCACTTAAAGTCCCATACAAAATTGATGAATCTTATCCGATTTTGGAATTACAGATGATGAGTTTTTAAATTTCATACCGATATAGAAGATGTAAATTGTTTGGCGTATTAATTTATGGCCATACGAATCATTTTGGGTTATGCTAGTTCCTGAATACCGACTCTGGAAGTACCATAAATAATTATGAAAAACTCTAAAGTGGAACTTACTTCGACATCTCATGGAATGTTCAATCGATTGTCACACGTTAAGATTGAAATTCGATGCGATTTGCAGTTTCGACATTACAGGGTAATGAGTGATTAAAATCTCAATTTGCGTTTAAAACGACGGTCATTAAAATAATGTCATGGAATATTTATTGCCATTAGAAGAAGATGATTATCCGATCTACCTATTAATAAAGTGTTTTCGTTAGAAGATGAACTGCAAGGCGGTCCTGTGTTTTGATTATTTACATTAGAAGAATTAAGTGGTAGATTTCTACCTGTTACACTAGCATAACTGACATTAGAAGAAGATGATGACGAGGTCGATCTACCGATAAATTGTTCTCGTTAGAAGACGAATTGGCAGGCGCACCTGTTTTTTATTTTCAATTCAAAGAATTAAGTGCCTTAGAAGAATTTGGCGTGCCATTTGTAACGGTTTTTTTTATTTTCAGGTATGTTCTGTAAATTTAAGGTCATTGATTTGACTTGTTGTCTAAGCGAACGAGCGTTTAAATTTTTCTCCTGACAGTACATTTCAAATAATTGGATTTATGATTTCCATCGCAATTTGAACATGAAAATTTATCAGTGGTTTCATTCATTGGACAAACGTCTTTCGAATGCGATTTACCACAATTCAAGCACCGTATATCCATATGACAATTTTTGGTTCCATGGCTGAAGCCTTGGCAAAGGCTTGTTGCCATTCCGGTTGGACGCAGGCATTTTTGAAATGCATGAAATTTTAAATTAAATTAACTAGGCTAAATTAGTCTTCGATTAGACTCCTAGTTTGGAAAAGTCTTGATAAAGACTGATTTTGTGGTAGTAGTATAAAGACGGATGACTGACCTTAAAAAAGGCTTTCTTAGTCTTGAAAACGACTGATTATATTAAAATATCACTCTTTGTATAGCCTTGAGAAAGGCTGACTAATTGTTAGTCTTTAAAAAGACTGTTAGTGATTCAGGTAGCCTTGAAAAAGACTGTAGCCTTGAAAAAGACTGAAGCCTTGAATCGATTAAACTCTAGGTAGCCAGAAAAAATTTCAATATCTCTCAGGGGTGTTTGATTTTTGTAACTCCAAAAATTTCTAATTTGTCACCAAATCTTTTTCATCTTAAACAAGGTAAACTTTATCACAACACCGCTATTCGATAAACACGATTCCAATCAGCTTTAGCTATCGATGTTGTTTTCATTGACCATTTGACATTTTGAAGCGACGCGAACAGATTTCAACTAAAAAAATGGTTGATTTTCCATTGCGATCATTGTTTTGCTTGCATTTGACAGCATTCAGAAGCACATATTTTTCAACTACTTAAATATACGCAAATCAAAAACCATTCTGGTTGAATCAAAAAGTAAATAGTTAAATCGACTATCGCAAACATCAAAAACTGCGATATCGCAATTTTATGATCGGATGATGGTTCTCCGTGCTGGTGTAAAATTCAAGTTCGGAATCCGAATCAAGAACTTAGTCCATGAATTGAGCTCTAGAGCTCTGGAGCTGAACTAATTTCAAGAATCCAGATTCTAGAACTGAATTCTGAAATAGAATTCCGAAACCCAAGGTTCGAATTCAATTCCAGCCTGCAGGTTCTGGATTCTGAATCTGATTTCTAGAAATGAATTCTGAAATTGAATTCAGGAAGAAATTTTTGAAACTGAGTTCAGGAAGTAAATTCTGAAACTGAATTCAAAAATTAAATCATGGTGCAGAAAACAGTTTCAAACTTTAGTTTGTATTTCAGAAATAAAGTTTTGTTCCAGAATCCAGATCTAGGATTCAAATCTTGAATTTGCTCCAGAATCCTGGATACGAGTTCCGAACTTAAATTAAGCCACTAAGTTCAAAATCCAAAATTCTAGTTCCTGAATCCAGAATTTGGATTCAGTTCCAGTGTTTTAGTTTTTACTTTTAAAAATTCAGTTTTAGAATTCCGTTCCAGAATCGAATCCAGATGAGGCTTCAAACCACGCACAAGGTCTATTGATGATTCGGTTGGTAAAAGGTTCTCATCACGACGTCCAGTCCTGTCTAACTCACAAAAAGAAATCATCGAACTTCGACCATGGTTTACCTTTGAAACTCGTCATATCCTGGATGGTATGGTGAAAGAATTTCGTTGTTGCGTTTAGCACAACTCGAGATATCGTCGATCAAGTTCTGCCCATTCTTCCAGATGAGGAATTCATAAAAGATGTTTAGAATTAGAATATTTGAATTCGAGAAAGACAATTCAAATACCGATTAAACATGCAAAATTGTCACTTGTGCAACCGGAAAAAATCAACAGCATGAAAATAATTAGAAACCCAATACTTTGAAAGCTGAACAATGTCCGTACCGTAAGCTCCGATTTAAATCGAAATCAGCTTGAATCGTGCGTCGGAGGAACCGGTCGATGTGTGTTCCGAAAATCACTTCTGTCATGTCACCGCTCGAACATTCTTTGCTGCGTTGGTGTGTGTGCCACTTCTGCCTGGCACAACCGGTAGACAACGGTAAATCTTGTCGTTTGCCACACTCCTGCGTTTCCGCATGGAACCCTTGATTCTAGGGGCTAGGGTAGATACCGGTCCATCCAGATCGGAAAAACGTGCCACAGCAAATGTACCGAGAGTACTCTGCCTGTAGGCTTTCGAAACATGGCCAATGACGAAGTGAGAGCGTTGCTTCTGCCGGTGTAACCGCTGGTACATGAATGTATTAAAATCTACCGAACCGCCACCAATATGAGTAGGACAGGGACCTAGTGATGGCAGCATTGTACTTGTCACCTGGCTCTCGGAATCAACCGGAATGTCTGTGTTGTTCCTCGTTTCCCGTCGGGGCTGCACATAATTTGCCCAATAACAGACAGTTTGCACAAGTAACATGCTTATGGCTGATGGGAAATCGAACTGCACACTGACATGGACGGAATTGAATTCGGACAAATTTTCCCCAGTCCTTGGTTGCGCTGAGCGTTCGTTTTGGGGCTTCGATCGACCGACCGGCAGAAAGAAGTAGCGCATTGAGACGTAAATGTTTTACCGTGAAATTATGATCCGGGGGCACTTTTAGATGACTCACCCGGTTACTCGGCATTTCTCTAGACTAGACTGGACTGGACTGGACATCACAGGGCCACAGCAGCCTGGATCCGAACGAGATAGAAGAAACACCGACCAAAGCCAGCTTATTTATTTCTGTATGATTAATTGCATTTATATTACTATTCTCATTTCGGTGAGATATCGACGGTAAAAGTTTTGCGGGAAAGTTCGAGCGGGTTGTTTTTTTTTTGTTCTTCTTCCCGACCGTCCAACCAAACAACCAACCAACCAACCAACAATGGAGAGATCATCATAGCCAATCGGATTGTTGCAGTGCGCGATGAGACTGAGTGGAACAACATTATTCAGATTATTGTTGGTAATGAGATTTTAATAAGTTATGCGATCTGTCTTGCTCGTCATCGGGATGCTGGCAAGCTTCAGAGGGCTGGATGAGGAGCGAACTAGAACTCAATTATGTATATGACAAATGAGCTACGATAATTATGGGAATTACGCGAAGATGATTGCCAGAATTTAGCTAGTCATGATGGGATTTTTATCCTGTGTCTGTTTTTTTCTCTCTCTCTATCTCTCTCGATGAAGATGCTATCAATAGGGAAGAGAGATTATCATCCGAACACTCAAAGAACTCCCATAGACTGAACAATAAGTCAGCCTCACAATTTGAAAACTTTTCGAAGATAGTTAAATCAGGACACGATGGCTTACAAAACTCGTCACGAAACTTTTCATTGCTCCCCCTCCACCTTCCTTCCTTCTTTAATGCGTTGGAACTCGTTTTTTTTTCATTCATTCTTCTCGTTTCTTTTTATCTGCCTCATGCTACAAAAACACAGCGGAAAATCCACCCCTTTTTTTCCCCGGCAATCCGACACCGCCGGCACGTTGTTTTACGATCAAATCAGTGAAGGCGTTTTGCTTTAATGAACCGTTTTATTTAATTTACAGATTTTTATCCGTCTACTCATTCTCCCAGCTAACAGGCGGCAAAAGCTTCACACATATTTGAAGTTCATTTCTCGTCAAGATCAATCAACTGCTGAGCGCCCAAAGTTCCCGCATGTTTGGCATTCCCTCCGAGAGGAAGAATCTTAAACACACGTTTTAATCCTTGTAATCGTCCTATCGCGATTCAACGTTCGTTCAGCTTCACATACACACACACATACACACACCAAACAAACAAAGATCTTCCAATCCGGATGCCGGCGACGAAGCTTTTCCCCAAAAAACACCATTTCGGCTGTAAGACGCTACAGTAGTAAAGTAAACAAAAAATTCACACTCCCTGACTGGATCGTGTGTCGTCGAAGTAGAAGTGGGGAGTGTGTGTGTGAGAGAGAGTGAGATGAAGGTGTAAATAAATTCGAAATATTTGTTCAAAGGCTCATGCTTTTCGAACCGTTGTTTCAGCCCAAGTCGGTTTGGTAGGAATTCTCCAGTTTCCGACGGGAAAAATTGCTCAACAACTCGTAAACTATCGTCGGTAAGTTTTACATCAACAATTCCATGTAACGACGAGTTTCGGGGCCGAAATGGCGGCAGGTGGCAGGCGCAGGGGTTGAAGGACTTACACAAGATTGAAGTTCCCATTTCTTCCACGGTCACCGTCTGAAGGATGAAGAATCATTCTTGCAAAGCAAAATGATGTGTTTTCAGAAAAAAAAAAACAGCAGAGAACCAAAGAAAAGAAGCTGATGTGTGTTTGAGTGAGAACACAATAAATTTCAAGAATTTTCCCAACTATTCAACTATCTTCATCGGCATCGCTTTGGGACCGAGAGAAGTGCCGAGAATGAATTGAGTCGTATCGGTTTTGGTGCTGATGTTGTTGTTGTTGTTGGTTGCTACTGTCACTTGCAATTCCCGGACCAACATAGGAAAACGAAATAAAAGATCAGGCAATTTATTTAATATATCGACATAAGTATTTGACACTTTGTAGCAGGAAGCTCGTCCTCCACCAAGTAGAGCAAACAGGCGTAAAAGTGGGTTACTTGTTTGGTGTGTCGGTTGCCTGCATGGACGGAGAACGACCCCACTCCAGCAGATGATCAAATAGTTTGAAAATTGTTTCTGCTCATCGTTTTGTTTTTACGCTATAAGATATCATTTTTCATGATATCAAAAAGTAACATAATTAAGATGATCATGTCTTTCTGCTTTTCTGTTTTTTAGTTTTTCAGTCTTTCCGTCTTTCCGTCTTTCCGTCTGTCCGTCTTTCCGTCTTTCCGTCCTTCCGTCTTTCTGTCTCTCCGTCGTTCCGTCTTTCTGTCTTTCGTTCTTTCTGTCTTTCTGTCTTTCTGTCTTTCTGCTTTTCTGTCTTTCTGTCTTGCTGTCTTTCCGTCTTTCTGTCTCTTTCTGACTCTTTCTGTCTCTTTCTGTCTCTTTCTGTTTCTTTCTGTTTCTTTCTGTTTCTTTCTGTTTCTTTCTGTTTCTTTCTGTTTCTTTCTGTTTCTTTCTGTTTCTTTCTGTTTCTTTCTGTTTCTTTCTGTTTCTTTCTGTTTCTTTCTGATTATTTGTGTTTCTTTCTGTTTCTTACTGATTGTTTGTGTTTCTTTCTGTTTTCATTTTTCCATTTTTTCTATTTTTTTCTATTTTTTTCTATTTTTTTATATTTTCTCCATTTTTTTCATTTATTCAATTTTTTCAATTTTTTCAATTTTTTCATTTTTTTTTTTCAATTTTTCATTTATTTTCATTTTTTTCAATTTTTAAATTTTTTTCAATTTTTTCAATTTTTTCAATTTTTTCAATTTTTTTAAATTTTTAATTTTTTTTTTCATTTTTTTCAATTTTTTCAATTTTTTCGATTTTTTCAATTTTTTCAATTTTTTCAATTTTTTCAATTTTCTCAATTTTTTCAATTTTTTCAATTTTTTCAATTTTTTCAATTTTTTCAATTTTTTCAATTTTTTCAATTTTTTCAATTTTTTCAATTTTTTCATTTTTTTCAATTTTTTCAATTTTTTCAATTTTTTCAATTTTTTCAATTTTTTCAATTTTTTCAATTTTTTCAATTTTTTCAATTTTTTCAATTTTTTCAATTTTTTCAATTTTTTCAATTTTTTCAATTTTTTCAATTTTTTCAATTTTTTCAATTTTTTCAATTTTTTCAATTTTTTCAATTTTTTCAATTTTTTCAATTTTTTCAATTTTTTCAATTTTTTCAATTTTTTCAATTTTTTTCAATTTTTTCAATTTTTTCAATTTTTTCAATTTTTTCAATTTTTTCAATTTTTTCAATTTTTTCAATTTTTTCAATTTTTTAAATTTTTTCAGTTTTTTCAATTTTTTTCAATTTTTTTCAATTTTTTCAATTTTTTCAATTTTTTCAATTTTTTCAATTTTTTCAATTTTTTCAATTTTTTCAATTTTTTCAATTTTTTCAATTTTTTCAATTTTTTCAATTTTTTCAATTTTTTCAATTTTTTCAATTTTTTCAATTTTTTCAATTTTTTCAATTTTTTCAATTTTTTCAATTTTTTCAATTTTTTCAATTTTTTTTCATTTTTTTCAACTTTTTCAATTTTTTCAATTTTTTCAATTTTTTCAATTTTTTCAATTTTTTAAATTTTTTAAATTTTTTCAATTTTTTCAATTTTTTAAATTTTTTAAAATTTTTCAATTTATTCAATTTTTTCAATTTTTTCAATTTTTTCAATTTTTTCAATTTTTTCAATTTTTTCAATTTTTTCAATTTTTTCAATTTTTTCAATTTTTTCAATTTTTTCAATTTTTTCAATTTTTTCAATTTTTTCAATTTTTTCAATTTTTTCAATTTTTTCAATTTTTTCAATTTTTTCAATTTTTTCAATTTTTTCAATTTTTTCAATTTTTTCAATTTTTTCAATTTTTTCAATTTTTTCAATTTTTTCAATTTTTTCAATTTTTTCAATTTTTTCAATTTTTTCAATTTTTTCAATTTTTTCAATTTTTTCAATTTTTTCAATTTTTTCAATTTTTTCAATTTTTTCAATTTTTTCAATTTTTTCAATTTTTTCAATTTTTTCAATTTTTTCAATTTTTTCAATTTTTTCAATTTTTTCAATTTTTTCAATTTTTTCAATTTTTTCAATTTTTTCAATTTTTTCAATTTTTTCAATTTTTTCAATTTTTTCAATTTTTTCAATTTTTTCAATTTTTTCAATTTTTTCAATTTTTTCAATTTTTTCAATTTTTTCAATTTTTTCAATTTTTTCAATTTTTTCAATTTTTTCAATTTTTTCAATTTTTTCAATTTTTTCAATTTTTTCAATTTTTTCAATTTTTTCAATTTTTTCAATTTTTTCAATTTTTTCCATTTTTTTCATTTTTTTAAATTTTTTAAATTTTTTCAATTTTTTCAATTTTTTCAATTTTTTCAATTTTTTCAATTTTTTCAATTTTTTCAATTTTTTCAATTTTTTCAATTTTTTCAATTTTTTCAATTTTTTCAATTTTTTCAATTTTTTCAATTTTTTCAATTTTTTCAATTTTTTCAATTTTTTCAATTTTTTCAATTTTTTCAATTTTTTCAATTTTTTCAATTTTTTCAATTTTTTCAATTTTTTCAATTTTTTCAATTTTTTCAATTTTTTCAATTTTTTCAATTTTTTCAATTTTTTCCATTTTTTTTCATTTTTTCCATTTTTTCCATTTTTTCCATTTTTTCCATTTTTTCCATTTTTTCCATTTTTTCCATTTTTTCCATTTTTTCCATTTTTTTTCCATTTTTTCCATTTTTTTCCATTTTTTCCATTTTTTCCATTTTTTCCATTTTTTCCATTTTTTCCATTTTTTCCATTTTTTCCATTTTTTCCATTTTTTCCATTTTTTCCATTTTTTCCATTTTTTCCATGTTTTCCATTTTTTCCATGTTTTTTCCATGTTTTTTTCCAATTATTCCATTCATTTTAAAATTTTCCTTTTTCATTAAAATTTGCATGATTTGTTACGCTTACTGTTCTGAAATTTTAGACATTGATGAAAGCGGCAACGGCAATTCCACGTCGATTCGCCTAAGCCCGATCGAGCTTCAATCAATCAGTGCCACATGCCCTACAAATATACGGTAACAGTTTCATCCAGTAAGTCACCTAATTGATTTCAACCTCGTAGCTTTAGCTTATCCTTTACTGCCTCCTGATGCTACCAATCACACAGCTGCACAATTGAATTAAACTGTCAAAGTAGAAACTGATATCCGAAGCTAAAAATTTTACAAAACTCTTTCCGGCCACGGCCACAGTTCGCTGTTAGTGTAGGTGTGCGTGTGTTTGTGTGAGTGTCAGTGTTTATGTGCACCACTCATCTCACTTCCGGTCCAGAGGGTTTCCCCATTCCCATTCCAACCGGTTCTGATGGTTTTGTTTTAATCGATTCCGTACCTGGTGCCAGAAGCTTTTCCACTTTCCGACCATGCAAGCGTCCATCACTTTTTAAATCGATTATTGCCAATCGATTCAGTTTGGCTTTTTCGAGCTTGCTTCCGTGTGCTGCTGCCTGGTTTCATCCTTGCCAGTGTCCCTGGAATTTGCGAATGGTAGTCGTCATCTCGACACGAACCCTTTATATGTATCTGGTTAGAAAATTCCATGCATCGAACCGCTGGCCTCCGGTTTGTACCGGTCCGTTGGAAAAATGCAATCGGTGTGCTTTCTGAATTTTTAAAGTGTTTTTTTTTATCGACAAATTTGCAATTTTTGACTATCTGCTTCTAGTCAGCTGGTCTTTCTCTCAGAGTCGGAATCGGAATCGGAAGCGGATCTAGTGTGGACCACGCCGGAGCCCGAAAGCTGACGGTGCACAATGGATTGGGGTTGAAAGGAATCCAAGAGCTGCGCGTCCAAAAGTGTAAAACCGGAACATCGATAGTCAATGAATTGTAAATTTCGGTACCGATTCTTCGAGCTCAGCGGGTTTCGATTTCCTTCGTTCGGCGGATGTGAAGAGGAGTGTGAGAAAAAAATGATACCGAGTGCTTCATCCGGTGTGGACCACCATTTCCCAACTACTACCCAACGATAATGTTGATGTCGGTGACGATCACGACAATGGTGATACGATCTTCCAGAATGTTAGAAGGGCAGACGCCGGAAACAAGATGTCACAGATATCGTCGATGCTAGTCCAAGTGGTCATGCATGGCAGTTGTATGAATCGAAGGTCAGTCACCATTGCGAAGCGATTCAACGAATTTCACTGTCACCTGCCCGAGAGACACAGTGTCTTCGAAAGATGCTAGCCAACGATAATTGACGGAAAACACATGAAAATAGCTGATGTAATAGTTACTATTGTTGTCTACAAGCCAGCAGCAGTTCATAAATCAATCACGACAATCTTTTTGATATATTGCCCAACGCCCTGCACGCCCGGTTCAGCGAAAAACGAGCTTCTGCCAGCTTCGATTGAGTGAACGAAGAAGGAGGAACCGTTTTGAAGCTCACTACATCCGCCCGGGCCATTTGCTGAAACCGACACCCGTCCGAAAGGTGCCTCGGTGTTCGGCACGGCGGAAACCCTGGTACGTATGTTTCTTATTCCAGTTGGCACAACTCCGGTCAGACGGACGCCGAGGAGGAGGAGGAGGATTCGCATACCTTTATCTGATGTGGCAGTGCCTCTGATTGATTTGCGATCAAGATTGCCGGATTTCGACATAACCTTCGGTGTACTCTTTTTAGGCAACGTTTCCGACACCGTTTGCAAGCTGCAGCAACTGCTCGATGCACCGGTGGTACGTTGCATGTAGTTCTGCCGGGCCCGATTGGAAGGATTTATCGTTTCGCCACGGATCGATAGTTTGATTTGAAAGTAATTAGACTGATTTGTTGCTCAAAAAGCAGCACTTTGGGTTATTGAATTAGATTTTAAGCTGAATGGTACAACAAACAAACCAACAAAGGATATGCCTTTCTTTTTGCAACCATCTCTCGTAATAAACAAAAAATCTCTGCACCGAGCTAACTGAGCGTTCGTCCTAATAAATAACGCCAAGTGGTGTCCCAATATTTTAATTCCCTCTTGCTTCCACGATGAGAGAAAGGACACCAACGACGACGACGACTGAAAACGAAAAAAAAATGCACGATGGCACCATGTTTTTATGATTATTTATTTGACTTCTGCCATACTCCGATGCGCGGTTAGGCCACCGATTGTGATTGTTTTTATTAAATCTACGTGCCGCAATAAAGATGAATAATAATTGCTTCACTGCTGCTGCAGTCGAGATGATTGCGATGACGTGCGTTGTTCGTTCGACTAGGAAGTAAGCGGGATCTGCGTTTCTTTTTTTTTTTGTTTTAGCAGAATACAGCGAAGTGCGTGCCGTTTGATGTAGGGCAAGTTATCAGGCTCAGTCGGTCGGTCTGGGATGCTGGGCTGGATGATTGCATGTGTGTTTGAACGAGCAGATAAACGACTGAGAACCAACAACACCTGTACGTTTTGTGATACGAAAAAGAGAAGAAGAGCAGAGAACTGATTTATTGAACAATCGTTGAGTATCGTGAAACCACCTGATGACCAATGAACCTATCTGTGTTGAAATAGAGTTCTATTGGAAGTTGATGCTGGAAACTGCAAACATGCTTATAATGATGCTGGAAACTGCAAACATGCTTATAATGATAACAGTATTGAATTAGATAGTTGCTAGCTTAAAGTCGGGAACGAAGAGGCAGTTTCAAAGTTTGAGCTTGAGAGTGCTTTTGTATGTTTTGTATTTAGTTCTTAGCAATTTAAGCTGAACCAACGTAAAAGTTTGCGCTACTTAAGTATAGTATCAATATTTAATTAATAATACCGAAGCGCAATGTTTTTCCGGGATGTCTCAATATTCATAACCCACAGAACATTCACAAACAATACAAATTCCATGGAAGCAAAAATGGGTAATTAAAAAGTATACATTTTTCTTTAAATAGAAGAGGAAACCCTCTATCAAAGTCTTTATAGTATAAAATTTTATTTTTTCAACATTGTTGAAAAGTTTTCACTTTATTTTTTCACTGGTATCTTTTTGGCAACACTATTTTTGACAAATCACACATGAAGGGTGACTTGCACTAAAAAAAAACTCTCACGTTAATCTTATGTAAAAAATTACGTAGATTCCAAAAAACCACCGGATCATGATTGAATATGTCACGAACTTACTTAAATTCATTATAATGTCCATTTTGTGCTCGGGTGCAAATGCAATATGGCGTTTGATGAGAAACCTAGAACAAACTACATATGCCAAATCATTTTGACCCTTCTTCGGTATTTATCACACTGATTTAAAGGTAAATAATTGCTCTTTAGTTTCATGAACAGCTTATCTTAGTAGATAATAGTGCCATCTATGTGTTCGAAAGCGCATTTTAAAACTTGAACCTTTCTCTATTTACGTGACACATTTCATTGACAAATAACAAGGATTTTACAGTTCTCCCTAAACAGTTTTGCATCTGACGTTGAAATTCCAAGATGGAACAGAACGCGATCATTAAATTCAATGCAAAACTTTTTGAAAGTCCACCAGAAACATTCCGACAGGACAGGACAGGACAGGACAGGACAGGACAGGACAGGACAGGACAGGACAGGACAGGACAGGACAGGACAGGACAGGACAGGACAGGACAGGACAGGACAGGACAGGACAGGACAGGACAGGACAGGACAGGACAGGACAGGACAGGACAGGACAGGACAGGACAGGACAGGACAGGACAGGACAGGACAGGACAGGACAGGACAGGACAGGACAGGACAGGACAGGACAGGACAGGACAGGACAGGACAGGACAGGACAGGACAGGACAGGACAGGACAGGACAGGACAGGACAGGACAGGACAGGACAGGACAGGACAGGACAGGACAGGACAGGACAGGACAGGACAGGACAGGACAGGACAGGACAGGACAGGACAGGACAGGACAGGACAGGACAGGACAGGACAGGACAGGACAGGACAGGACAGGACAGGACAGGACAGGACAGGACAGGACAGGACAGGACAGGACAGGACAGGACAGGACAGGACAGGACAGGACAGGACAGGACAGGACAGGACAGGACAGGACAGGACAGGACAGGACAGGACAGGACAGGACAGGACAGGACAGGACAGGACAGGACAGGACAGGACAGGACAGGACAGGACAGGACAGGACAGGACAGGACAGGACAGGACAGGACAGGACAGGACAGGACAGGACAGGACAGGACAGGACAGGACAGGACAGGACAGGACAGGACAGGACAGGACAGGACAGGACAGGACAGGACAGGACAGGACAGGACAGGACAGGACAGGACAGGACAGGACAGGACAGGACAGGACAGGACAGGACAGGACAGGACAGGACAGGACAGGACAGGACAGGACAGGACAGGACAGGACAGGACAGGACAGGACAGGACAGGACAGGACAGGACAGGACAGGACAGGACAGGACAGGACAGGACAGGACAGGACAGGACAGGACAGGACAGGACAGGACAGGACAGGACAGGACAGGACAGGACAGGACAGGACAGGACAGGACAGGACAGGACAGGACAGGACAGGACAGGACAGGACAGGACAGGACAGGACAGGACAGGACAGGACAGGACAGGACAGGACAGGACAGGACAGGACAGGACAGGACAGGACAGGACAGGACAGGACAGGACAGGACAGGACAGGACAGGACAGGACAGGACAGGACAGGACAGGACAGGACAGGACAGGACAGGATTATCTGGTGTGCCAAACATGAAACTAACATTCTTTTGACAATCATTGAGAGATGAATTAGTTTGAACAAACTTGTTAAGAATTAGAGACAAATGTTAGAAAATTTCACGCAGTTTCGTACTCCGTGCAAGATTACAAAAAATTTTTAGTGTTTCAACTTTGGCTTAACTGTCCCTTCGTTCAACACACTTATTCAAAAATACTTCTCGGAAATTAACTAGAGAATTGTTCAGCTTTTAATAATTTCAGTTTAGCTTTTAAGATAAATAAATCTGTCTCACTGTGTCAGCCGTCAGAGCGACTGACTGTTCCCTGTCGCAAATTCCTTTTAATTTGCCTTAAGACTTTACGATTAAAGTTTTCGGATATCCGGGGAGAAGCAAGTAGGGCATAAGAGCGGAAGTACGCTTTTATGCTGGCTACGGTTCTCCAGCGGACTGTACCTGTGAAGGGAAAGGAAGAAATATTTGTTGAAGTAAATTATACTTATACAATTCTCTTCTTAGAGAGAATTACTTCCTGGGCGATGATGCTTCCTTCTAGGGGAGGATGACTTCTTCTGGTGGGGGGCTCGTCCGGGAATTTTCTTTCTAGTGATGAATGCGAACGACCGTTTTCTCTGGTAACTGATGACTCATTTATTTTTTAATTTCCTTAAACTATATATACATGAATCTTATGGTAAAATATTAAAGATGTTGCACGACATGCAGTGCAACATTTATTACTGTCTCTCTTTCTCCTTAGATGCTGACGTTACCATTCGTCAGCACGGGTAAACAATTCCTATCTACCTCACTATTACATAGAATTTGGTATTCAATGTTGCGCTTGCATTTCGCGCTATCCTTCTCTATTCCCTATCACGTACCGATGCTTTCAAAACTTGTTGGTCTTTGTCAGCACGGGTAATCAATTCATATTTCTACCAGACTCAAACATGACCGTCGCCAGACTACCTTTCCTTCTTTTATTGCAGTCCTTTCGGGAATTACGTATTAAATTATTTTATTACCGCAACCTTCCGAGAGCTGATTTGACGATATTCATTTAATGTTCCTTTTCGGGCAATTGTTTATGTTTGTCCCTTCGCATTTCGTCATGGTCTTTGCTAATTAATTTTACTATTGCCATCGGCACCAGATTACCTGGCGTCTCGACCCAACTTAAGCTTCCTTTGCTATTTGAATTAGCGCTTATTGATGCACATGGGATGCGAGAATTGATGGAAAATTAATAGCTCTCACGACTGCGCCGGAAACGCCTTATCGGTTCAAATCGCTTCTCGATCATAGTGCTCCTTTAAGCACGTTGTTTTTGTGGTTGATAATTAAATTTAATAATGCCAGTGCAACTGACGCAAGCTCTACGCTCGACATTCCCGGCCCCGTAAATCTTCTAGAAGGTTTACCCTATTTGATAATCGAGCGATTGTCATGAATGAATGATCGTGAATTAATGATAAAATTTGCGTTCGTCCTTTCTGTTAAGTTTATTATTCCTATAAATAATTGCAAAGACCTTATTTTATAACGAACTTTCAGCCGTATTTCGCGGAAGTGGAAACAAACACTCCGCCGGTCTTCTGGAATTTCGTGTTGTATTACATTTTTTAATACGTAAATAGATAACTATTACCACGTACATAATACCTATCAATCCTACACCCATTATTACATATTCAAATATGGGTTCACCTACATCTTGTTTCTTATCATCATTTGTTAATATTGTAAAAATTTTGTTATTAAATGGATTTGCAGGCTTATTTAATTTCGGTAATTCAGTTTTATTCTGCTCTAAATTGAAATCTATTTGAATTCTTTCTTTAAAATATAAGTTTGTTTTCCTTTCTTCCCTATTCACAAATCCATATATAACACTTTTATTACTTTGAATTTTACAATCAAAATCTAACCTAACTACGGCCACTTTATAGGGTGGCGATATTATTGTATGCTGGCAGTGGATTACGATGCTCGTCGTGTCGCTGGCGTAGTAGAGTACCTGGTTCTCATCCGTGAGTGAAATCATCTCGACGTATGGTGGCGTTAAGTGTGTAGTATTGCAGCGGCTCTTCGAAACTTTGTGCGCCACTAGTCCTGATACACAGTCAAGCTCCTTATGAACCAGACTAGGTTCCACTATAAAATGAGTTTTGTTCATTCGTACTGGTTCCGTAGTTGGGTAGAAATATTCCCCGTTATGGTCAATCAGTATGCGTGGTTTTCCTATATCAATGATGGCGTGATTCTCCGTATGAGGTACAGGAATAATTTGAAACATTTCGTACACTGTCTTGCTAACAATTACAGTGTACATTGCGATTACGATAGTCCCGTTGATCTGCTGTGCTTCATATTTTACCAACGAGGATTGTCGAAGAACTGTTAGTCCTGCTGGCAATATTGACGAGATGTTGTCGAAAGTCGCGGTTAGTTCTTCCGTCGAAAGTGGATATGATCTCATCCTTCTGTACTTGTGAAGTATAGCGTCAATGGTTTCCCTTGATAGCATAATAATTTCGATTAATCGGCTTTCTAGGTATTCCGTGTCACCTAGGACATATTTTTGTTTCAAATTATTCGTTTCCTTCATTAGTTCGTAGAATCGATCATTCAGCGTGCCTCCCATCTCAGCCGTCTTTCCATTTAATTGCACAAGTGACTCAGATAGCTGATGTATCTTCTCATTGTCGTGCATCCTCATTGATTTCAATTCGGTTTCGATATCATTTTCACCGAAGAGGAAACTCCATAAAAATCCAAATATTCCTTTGGAACGGCGGAATCTCGTTCTCTCGTAATCAATTTCGAAAATTGCATCCGAGCACAACTTGTTGAAAATTTCCAAAATTTTTTCCATATTATCAGTTTTTAAATTTTTAATCATGTGTTTCCTTGTTGCTGATATGTTACCCCGTATGTCTTCAACCAGAGCTCGATCCTGATCTGGTGATACCATTGTTTCGATATTTGTACGCCATATCCCTCTTTTCATAAGGCTTGTCCCTATGTGATCGAGAAATACGCCATTCTGTTCGACCGGCGTAACCAATATCGCATTTGCCGTACTTAGCACCGCCGCAGTGGTTAATAAACCTGCAAGTACAGAATATGGAGAAAGTCGAATGACTGGTTTTGCCTTTTTGTTGGTACATTTCCTTTTCTTCTCTGGCTGAGAAGTTTTATCTAATTTTCGTTTGGTCTCGATACGGTGACTTTCAAATGTAGATTCACAGGACTCGGGTTCAGATATATGCATTATAGCATGCCCTGATTTCTTTTTTACCGTCGGTTCAGGAGTTAGATCCTTTCCTTCGACGTCTAAGATCGCGAGTTTTGCAACTGCGCGTCTAAACGTTCCCTTTCTGGTTATGACATCAGCTTGTCTAGCTACACCGTCATCAGAAACAATTAATTTCGAAACACGTCCTTTTAACCATCGTCCTGGAGGTTCTTCGTTATCCACCATTAGGACTAAATCATCTATTTTGATCGGTTTTACGTCGCCAGTCCATTTTTCTCTGGCGATTAATGTTGGAAGATATTCTTTCTTCCATTTATCCCAGAATATCTTCATGGCATGTTGGATTCTTGCCTGCGAGTTCTTATCGTAAGGTTTTGGATCCATTTCGAAGGGTGGTGCATATTGTCCCGGCCTTCCTAAAATCGCATGGAAGGGGGTTAATAGCTCATCATTCACATCCTTTAAAGCTCTATGTATCAAAGGACGTGAATTAACAAACCACTCCGCTTGAATAAAGGCTGATCGCAGCACTTCACTCGTAGGTGTCCTTTTAGACATATCGTCTATCATGACACTAAGCGCCTTCTTTATTATTCCTATTAACCTCTCCCATACGCCTCCAAAATGTGGAGCCGCTGGAGGGTTAAACACCCATGAAATTTCTAACTCTGCGGCTTCTCCTTGTCTCATTCTTGTGTCGAGTTCTTGTAGGAGGCGTTTCAACTCTCTTTCGGCTCCAACGAAATTAGTTCCGTTGTCGCTGTAAAGCTGAGTTACTTTACCTCTTCGACACTGAAAATTCCTAAAGCATACGAAAAAGGCATCGGTACTCAAATTTTCTGCCATTTCGATATGTATCCACGTGTAACTAAACAAGTGAAAATAACTCCCCTTTTTGACATTTCTATCTTTTGAACATAGAAAGGTCTAAAATAATTCATTCCATTATACTAAAATGGAAACGCGTTTACTGCAGTCCCTACACGTGAGAGAAGAGCTATCATGACTCTAATCTTGGTGTTAATAAAGGGATATAATTTTGTTTTAACTAATAATTTTTTGGGCGTATAGTACTTTAACATCCTTCTTTCTTCTAAATAATGAATGTCTTACCTTAACATGATTTTTATTTCCTTTTAAAGTTATTCTATTTCAGCATTTCTGAACATTAAATTTTTTTTTGTCTTTCATCGTCCAAGCAGGATCGAAGTTATGTTTGGAAGTAATAAAATTGATATTTTCCATTCAAAATATTAGTCTCTGCATACTTTTCTCCAAACAGAGAATGCCCTGACACTTTGTGCCGTTTTTTTCGGAAAATATTTTCCAATTTAGTCCAATCATTAATTAATTCTTCAATCGAACATTTTTCCACAGTCGGAGGTGGTTCGCTACCTGGTTCCTCATTCGACACACAAAGGTAACTTGGGAACCAGTCCTTATTCCTCTTGATTCAGGAGGGGTTTGCGAATTCGAGCGCAATGAAGGAGTTGTACCTGATCGACTTACGGATGCACATACCAACGACACACATGGCGGTGTACTTGTTTCTTTGAGCATTTTAGTCTTTGGGATTCGTTTACCCAAATTGTATCCAGAAAGTGGTTCTGGTATAGGTCGTCGAGGCATTAATCCATATGATCTGGCACTTCGTATAATTTCTTCATCTGATGATTCACCCACGGAATCATTCTTAAACGTAAAATTATTCGACGTTAACCCCCCGTGTAGTGGCATGATGATATAATTATTTGTATCTTTACTATTGCCATCCAAATTTGCATAATAAACCAATTCCCTTTTCCATTCATATTCAAAGGGTACACTGAAGGCTTCATCGAGAGCATTGACATGAGCGGCGACTTTTCGCTTAGTCACCATGGTAGACATAGCTAAAACTTTAGCGCTATTGTCAAATGCATTCCCAGGTGCTGGTGCCATACCAACAACAGATTCCATTTTGTTCTGTTCGTCGGTAGATCCTAATGTGGCACTTCTCACCGAGGCAACCACATTTTCCCCAAATGCTTCCGTAGACGACCAAAGATTTGCTTCCAGTTCTTGGACTTTTTCAGAATTTGTGAAATCGGAAATCGTACTTGAGGATCTTGGAGAACTTAACATTCCGTTCTCGCTACCAGCGGAGTCCTCATCGAATCCGGCAAAATCATTTTCATTACTATCATATTCTAACTCTTCAGAATCGCTTGTGTTCTCCTCTGAGCCAGTGGTTATTGTAATTCCAGTTGTTCCACCAGTCGTACTTGGCTGCAGCATATCATATCGGTGCAGCTTTGGTTGCTGCTCCATTCCTCTGGCATTACCGATAATCTTAGGCAAGGTTTCATAATAACTTTTCCATTCAATCGAGTTTCCTGAATTTACTGACATTGCGTCTTCTTTCATGTTCGTATTCTGAATGGAAGTCACGAGGGATAACATGGTCCTCTCGTGTATTCTCATCAGCTCAATAATTGCCCTGCTGCTGCCATTTTTTGCTTGGAGTGCCATATTTGTCACTTCCAAGTCCTTCGTCATTGCAGCGTATTCTTTTTTACGCTGCTGGCATTTCATACAGTACCAGTCCTCTGATCTTGGTGGCCGTTTATCAAGATTCACACAAGATAAATGGAACCACCTATCGCACTCATCGCAAGTTATCATTTCGACCATTGCACGATCTTTCTTCGTGCAAAGGCGACAATGACCATTTGGATTAGCCACAAACTCCATTTTAGTACAGAGAATTGCTATGTTAATCTATTTAGAAAGTTCCCGAAACTCAAATTATCTACTGCTAATGGCAATGATAATATTTTTTTTTTCAACAAATATTCTCCAAAATAGTTTAAAGCAACTATTCCAGAGTCTTTTGATAAAGCTTAAGCAAGTTAAAAGAATTTGCGATACGCTCCTCTCTGGAGCCACCAAAATGTCAGCCGTCAGAGCGACTGACTGTTCCCTGTCGCAAATTCTTTTTAATTTGCCTTAAGACTTTACGATTAAAGTTTTCGGATATCCGGGGAGAAGCAAGTAGGGCATAAGAGCGGAAGTACGCTTTTATGCTGGCTACGGTTCTCCAGCGGACTGTACCTGTGAAGGGAAAGGAAGAAATATTTGTTGAAGTAAATTATACTTATACAATTCTCTTCTTAGAGAGAATTACTTCCTGGGCGATGATGCTTCCTTCTAGGGGAGGATGACTTCTTCTGGTGGGGGGCTCGTCCGGGAATTTTCTTTCTAGTGATGAATGCGAACGACCGTTTTCTCTGGTAACTGATGACTCATTTATTTTTTAATTTCCTTAAACTATATATACATGAATCTTATGGTAAAATATTAAAGATGTTGCACGACATGCAGTGCAACATTTATTACTGTCTCTCTTTCTCCTTAGATGCTGACGTTACCATTCGTCAGCACGGGTAAACAATTCCTATCTACCTCACTATTACATAGAATTTGGTATTCAATGTTGCGCTTGCATTTCGCGCTATCCTTCTCTATTCCCTATCACGTACCGATGCTTTCAAAACTTGTTGGTCTTTGTCAGCACGGGTAATCAATTCATATTTCTACCAGACTCAAACATGACCGTCGCCAGACTACCTTTCCTTCTTTTATTGCAGTCCTTTCGGGAATTACGTATTAAATTATTTTATTACCGCAACCTTCCGAGAGCTGATTTGACGATATTCATTTAATGTTCCTTTTCGGGCAATTGTTTATGTTTGTCCCTTCGCATTTCGTCATGGTCTTTGCTAATTAATTTTACTATTGCCATCGGCACCAGATTACCTGGCGTCTCGACCCAACTTAAGCTTCCTTTGCTATTTGAATTAGCGCTTATTGATGCACATGGGATGCGAGAATTGATGGAAAATTAATAGCTCTCACGACTGCGCCGGAAACGCCTTATCGGTTCAAATCGCTTCTCGATCATAGTGCTCCTTTAAGCACGTTGTTTTTGTGGTTGATAATTAAATTTAATAATGCCAGTGCAACTGACGCAAGCTCTACGCTCGACACACTGCTTTTGCGATACGATTATTTATTTGTTTATTTGTTTGCTTGTTCCATCTGACAATAAAAGTCTTAATGAATATAAAGTTAAGATATAAAATCGAGGATTGCGACACTTTCTGAACAAACTTATGCGATGATTCACCAAAATCGAATAAATTTTCAACTAGGGAGAAAGTTCGAACACACGCTGCAATAGGTTCGTTGGCTCCAAACGATGTCCGATGGAATCTTCGTTGTAGCAAACCTGTTGATCGTAGAGTTCGTTGTGAGACCCGGAAGTCGATGAGAGACAGGATTTTTGGAGAGTCGATTTCGCCGTTGATAATCTTCGCCACAAACGCAGCTTGTTGAATCTTCCTTCGTCGTTCCAGAGTCTCAAGACCTAACAGGCGACATCGATCAGGGTACGGTGGCAGATCCAGGGGATTTCGCCAGGAAAGGTCTCTTAGCGCAAGCCGAATAAATATTTTCTGCAAACTCCAAACGAGTTGATATGGACTCCATACCAAACTGGCATTTTCCAGCAATGGTCGCACTAAGGAACAGTATAACGCCTTCAAACAATGTGGATCCTTAAAATCTCTTCTGATTTTAGCTACGAATCCGAGTTGTTTCGTTGCCTTAGATATTAAAGCAGAACGATGCTGATTAAATGTGAGTTTTGCATCCAATACAACACCAAGGTCATTAACACGGTCAACTGTTGTAAGTGTTTGTCCATTAATTTTGTAGTCGAAGATTAATGGACGAAGTATTCGGTGAAATGTAATTACTTGACATTTGGCAATGCTGAACACAAGATGGTTTCGTCGACACCATGCGACAAATTCATCTAACAGTTCTTGAAGATGGACGCAGTCCTCATTATTACGAATTACTAAGTACAGCTTCAAATCGTCAGCGTAGATCAGCTTGCATCCATACCCAAGCAGCAAAGCGGCATCGTTGAAAAACAGTGCAAACAAAAGGGGACCCATATTACTGCCCTGCGGAACTCCTGATTTATTCGTAAACGGGGATGAAACTGTGGTTCCCAATTGTACGCGTAGGACTCTACCACACAAATAGGAACTCAACCATTCAACGAACTCGTGTGATGCACCAAGTCGCATCAGTTTACAAGCTCACAATGAATGAATAAAAGGAAAATATTCGATATGTTTAATCATCCCACTTCTGATAACCGGCAGTTAATCTGTCGTTAGATTACACGTCACATTTCAAACTTTTACAAAAAAACAATGATTTTTCCCGGTAGCCAGCTTCCCTGATTAACTTATTTGAATGTATATTGGTTTAAAAGCAGATTTCGAAATAGTTTATCATCGCGCTTTATGTTCATTATTTGTTTTATAGTAGTTCGATCGGATATATCAAAATATTTATTCATCATAAAGACAAAAGTGGAAAAAATGACAAATGAATTTTCCAATGACTGAGTCGAAACATATATTGCAGAAGCCAAATGAATGAAAAACTTACAGGAAAGATGATTTTTTTGGAAAAAAAGATACGCTCAGAGGCAGCACTCGAACCTGTCTCGAAGGTGACAAACGATTATAAATACACTCTCCTACTCAGTGCTTGAGCAGGAAATTGGTATGGAACGAGAAAACTTGTGTTTGATGAACAGCGAATATGTTTGGATGTATGGTACCTGTCATCTTGGTCATCTTTACACTTCAGCGGAGGAAATAAAACTCACTGGGTACTGAAGGTAAATACGGCTGTCAAAAGTGAGAATAAAAGAAACCAGAAAGGCACCACGTTGCATGCTAGTTTTTCTACAATTCGGGTGTAGTAATTTCAAAGTTGAATTTCTCTGAAATATATACCTAAAAATATTGCGCAAGTACTGGAACTAACAACGATAGATTATATTGTTGTTTCTAATAATAATTTGAACTGTAGTTCAGGAATGATAACGGCAACGAAATATCTGATTTAACTTAACTATTGTACGAACGGATTATTATAGCCGAGAAAGGCAGAGTTTAACCACAGATCTATTATACCTACTGTACTGTACTGTACTGTTCGACCGGATATGAATAAGTTAAATGACTAAACGTAAGTGATTCTTATATAATACCTAAATATATACATGCTTATATAACCTAACCTATAACTATTACTGTAACAATTGTATTATCTATACTGTTTTATTATTGATCGAAAATGTATCTACAGGAATATTATAATCTCCCTATTGCTACATCATTTGTTTTATTGCTGCTCTGTTGCTGGAGCTTATACTCTCGGAAAATCATTTCGTTGTTTGATTGCGAGCAACAGTACCGTTTGGAAGACGACTAGGATGAATACCATGGTCGATGTACGGTTTATCATGCCTGGTCGTGTTTTAGAGGCTCAGGGTGGCGAAATGGTAGCGCGTATGCACGGAATGCACATGAACGCAAGTTCGAGTCCTGCCTCTGAGCGTATCTTTTTCCAAAAAGGCGGGTGGGTAATGTCAGAGACATAACTGGATGTCGTGAATACGAAAACAACTGACATGTTCCTTAACACTTCCGAATATCAATTAGTTGATCAATCGTATGAATTATGCAAGCATACCCTTTTTCCACATTTTACGCAAAAACAAAGAAGGCTTCATTTGATCTAGATTACTGTGAATTTCACACAGCGAAAAGTGCAAAAATCAAATCAAACAGTTCTAGATTTGCACTAAACTGAGGATATTTCCCATCGATTTGCGAGCAAGAAATCCTAATGGTTCTTTAGAAAACTTTTAGAGCCATCAGAACGGTTGATTTTGTGTAATGCTCTCCACCGTTGCTTTTTTACCAATGTAAATGACTGGCAGCTGTGACGTAATCGCTCCTGTCGGAAGCGAAACTAGCTTTGCAAACGACACAAAATACATCTGCTCGCAGTGGCGATAGAATCCAAATTGATCCAATATTTGTTAAGAGGTTTATTTTTGCGTTATTTCGTTTGTAGCTTTTTCACTAATAGGTGGTCCTAACGGCTTTAAAAATAGCAGCATATAGAATTTTAATGTCGATTATTTCATTTCGGATTTGCATTTCATTGAAAGAAACTATCAATATGCTGTAGGGATTCGTTTCTAGCATTCAGAAGGACCAAATTTAGGAGCTCACTGCGATATTCACCACTTTTCGGAACATTTTTCTCGAACGATTTGTTGTACAGCAGCAGATATTTTGTTCTCTTCCTCAGAACGCGTTCTGATTGGCTGGTGTTGACATGGGTCAAATGAGACAGGTTTTTCAATAGTGTACTATTGAAATACTTCAATGCTTTTGCTATACACGTTTAAATTGAAAAATTTCGATTATATTGGTAGTTAGATTATATATAAATCCCTCCACAGACCACTGAGCTATGAGCTTTCAAAATACGAGAAAGGCAAACGCGCCTTATGAATTTTGATACTCGTTTATACCAAACATTTCAGAAAAGTTTAATTTTGAATTATTTGAGACTATGTCACACAACTGATAATTTTATCATAAAATTGTGATCATATTTCCGATGGCGCGTAGCAAAAATTATGTTGATTCGTTAGATACAACAAGAGATATTCACGATTAAAAACTTATCACTCTCTCAGAGGGCAAATTTTGAAAAGGCACCCCACAGTAAAGTAAGTCGACAAAAATCATCTTTCCTGTAAGTTTTTCATTCATTTGGCTTCTCCAATAAATGTTTCCACTCAGTCATTTGCAAAAACTGAACATTGTTATGTCGTCTTTGCGTCAAGCCAACTAAAAAATAATAAATTGCGACAAACGAATGTTGTGTCAGTTCTAATGACAGTCGACTGTTTGTAGTTATAGGTGTTCCGGGAGTTTGTTGTTTTTTTACGCCGTATTTTCTATTAAGATCCAATTGTTTACCAAAGCATGCCCCAGATCTTCTCCCATCCCTACTACGATATGGGATTCTGTTGGTTTAAGTCGTGCTATTACTATTGTTTTTTTAGTTTTTATTGCATTCAATTTCAAGCCTTGTAATTTTCAAATTGCACAATTTTACATGTTTATGAATTTAAATCTGTGTGAAATACGACGCTCCATTTATGTGCAGCTTATAAGATGTAAAATCACAATGTTTTTTTCGAGCTGTGAACATCTCTAATCCAGGGATGCTCATCGGACTAACTTCCTTCCCTTCCTTCCCTTCCTTCCCTTCCTTCCCTTCCTTCCCTTCCTTCCCTTCCTTCCCTTCCTTCCCTTCCTTCCCTTCCTTCCTTTCCTTCCCTTCCTTCCCTTCCTTCCCTTCCTTCCCTTCCTTCCCTTCCTTCCCTTCCTTCCCTTCCTTCCCTTCCTTCCCTTCCTTCCCTTCCTTCCCTTCCTTCCCTTCCTTCCCTTCCTTCCCTTCCTTCCCTTCCTTCCCTTCCTTCCCTTCCTTCCCTTCCTTCCCTCCTTTGCCTTCTTCAGTAGCACAGCCTTTGATAATTGCCAGTATCGTTATTGACCATGCAATGAAAAGGTTTTAATGAGTGAGTAGGAACAGTTAAAATTATTTGCTTCTCCGAAATGTTTTTGATTCACGAGTGCATTTCCAATCACGAAGTACAACTACGGACGATCTATTTAAGTTCAGCTCAGTAGCTCAGCCTATGCACAGTTAATGAAAAACGTAAAGAAATGATTTTATTCATTATTGAAAATTGGTGAACGAACACCAACATAATTTCTTTGAAATCGAATTGACTACGATTTTAAGACAATTTGACAAAGTGACTCATTCAGATAAATGGCATTCTTCGGACGAAATAACCCTGACTCGTGTATTAGCATTTTTTGGTCAAACGAAGCTCAAAGAAGGTACATCAATTAAAATTTACCGCTTGGATGACAACAATTTTTGAATGTACTTTATTGCACAATGTTCATCACATCCACCCCATATCTGGGGGAACAAGATTGACAATCAATCTGTTTGGAAAATTTGAATGCCATCATTCTGAACGTTCCAACGATCGAATGAATTAGGTCTAAGTAAATGAATTTATGGTTTCGATCCCTTCGAGAAGGAACGATACACAACCGTTGCAACTGAGACTAAGGGACAAGATGAAGAACCGATCCGAGATGAGAAATGATCCGGCTTCCACTCACAGGTTTCCCGGGGGCCGACCAACGACCAAATTCTGGAAAATCCGGAACCGGTTGTTAAATTGACCATACTTGCGGTACGACTAGTTATAAGTGAGAATTATTTCAAATATTTACGAAACGGCTGAAATGGCTTCCGTCTGATCCAGTCTAAGAAAGGCTTCCACCTACCTGCAAAACTGCACCCTCCCCAACTACTCGCCAAGGAAAGAATAAGTATCCTTTCCGTAGACACAATAATTCCGGATTCTGTAGGCTGTGTGTGTGTGAATGTTTGATGATTGTGGGTTTATTGTTAATAAATTATTAAATTATTTATCTACAAGTTCAGCCTGTAAACAATCGCATTCCTACTGCTGTCGGCTTTGTAGCTTCAGTAAACATACATTTTCTGGAGTTTTCCCACGCCCCTGCATCGAACTGAACTCCGGGTAGTGAGCGGGAATGTTGAGTGTAAACCAATTAGAAAATAGTTCTGAAATCGTTAATCTAATTCGATTAGCTAGGTGTGATTAGTCTTTGAATGCTGTTTAACATATCTACCATTCATTGTCGACGTAACTCGCCCCTATTTCCCGTTTTCCTTCGACCCTTTTAGGTGCACCTCAAACCACCGACCGAAAAGACGCCAATTGATTCGCATAAACATCGAATCAATTTGCTTGTCTGAGATTACACACGTGACTTCCCCTTGCTTCGGGTTTCCCTCGCCCGCGCTCTGTGCCACAAATGGAAAATATTTTCGCAATCTCAGCTGAAAGCATGGCTTGCGAAAACTTCGAAAGGATTCCGAAGCTGCTCCTCACGAAAGCAGACACATTCTTCCAGCTACCGTCCGTGCTCCGAACAAGCACAACAACACTTTCGCTATGAAACATATTTCAGTTTATGATTTATCTAACCGGCAACAAACCCAAATTTATCTCAATCATGCTCGTTTAGTTTTACCAACCTTCGCTGGTTTTGTTCGGAATCCATGCGTCGTTCAAGGATTCCTTTTTCCCCCTTCAATGGAACTGCTGCTGCCTACCATACTTATTGATGTGTGTGCGCTATCACATCGTTCTTCGATTCGGTCTTCTGCACGACTTGCTACCGGGTTCCAGTAGTCGGAACGAGCTTCACCCCTGACACTCGAAGCCGTCCCGGAGGCTATGTGTAATGATACCATCCTTGGTCGGTTTCCTACCCCGGTGTCTCGGCGCCCCGTTAATCACTCATCGAGCAATCCGAAGTCGGATATCGAAACGCACATTCATTGAATTAGATAAATTTATTCATACTTGAAAACGTTCGGTTTCCCAAAGAAGAAAATCTTCGGTGAGGAAAATATGTGAAAACCTCTCTCTGTCTCTTTCTCTCTCTCTGTCGGTGACTGGCTTCCACGGACGGCATCTCTCGCTTCTAGCTTCTAGCGTACGAGTGTGGTTTGGGTGGATGATTTATGGTATTAGGATCAGGTTTCCTTCCCTCCTGCACTAGAGGGAAAAACTATTCTTCCGGGGAAGGACGAACGGAAGGAGTTCCATATAGGACGAGAATACGTAACAGATGCCAGTCGTTCTCTCTCTTTCCTGTCCGACAAAGGGAGTATTGTGCCAGTAGTTCTGGTACATCAAAAACACCAGCGAGTTTGAACAATCGAGGATGGGTGATGTATGTGATTTGGCAAGAAAAATTGAGAAATCTCGTCAACTATATCTTTCGGACCATGAATCTGCTAAGCGAAACGGATCTATGGTTGGGGAGGAGGGGGGAGGGGGGGGGGTTCAAGAATGAGAATAAGCTGCACGTTCATGGGGATTGGGGGTGGCATAATGATAATTTAATTATTTATTGATTACCGACTGTATTTGAAAAGTGTGGCAGCGGGTTTGAAGTGTGGAAGGAAGGAAAAAAGTAGTGAAGTAACAGTTGGAAATATCTTAATTATTATCACATATAAATCTACTTTCTTTCACATTTTTGATTATGCATGAGTAAAGAACAATGTTTACGGAAATAAAAGATTGAAGATCCTGTAAATACAAGTATTGAATCATATTAATCTAGACTATCACAAAACAATGTTCAAATTGAACTCAGTTGTTCAAATTCATTCTTGTTTGACATTTAGTTTTGGGGATGACACTGAATGACTTCACACTAATTTGTTTTTGTTTGTCGACTGAATAGCTAACAACGTTAACGTTCCACGTTAAATCTACATAAGTCTTTAAACCGTTATATTTTATCTCAACACAATGTCAATACATTGTAGACACAATACCACGTGACATACTACATGGCGACCGTGACAAATCGAACTCAAATCATTCATTTTAACTTTACCAAACCGTCACCTTCATCTCACTCGTTAGAAGGAAACGAGAAACGACGATAGAAAATATTATTTTTTTCTCTTACTTAACGGAAGGATGACGACTCATCACACTCTTTCATTCATGGTTATTTGGGCATGTGAATGATTTCGAATTCACCAGGTGAAATCGTGTCAATTATTGAATCATCTTTGATAACAGATGTTTATTCTACATTTATGTGCACAACAGTGTACAATAAGTAAAAAAAACTTAACCGTATAGGAATGGTTATAACACGAACTACATTAAAGACTGCCCCAGATAGTATGGACGCAACCAAAAACCGCTGCCATTTCGCAATGGTTCAAAATCTGTAAATTTTTCAGGCTGCGTCCTGCTGTTTACACTCTTCTCTAACCACTTGTGCAGTTGTTTATTCGTTTTTATTAGTTTGTTTCGAAATGCGTGGACTTTCAGCAGAACAACGTCGAAAAATTGTGTACAAATGGTGCACAGAACGCGGACTGTCACTGAGAATGATAGCAAAAATGGAAAGAGTAAGTGAAAAAGCCGTGCGAAATGCAATCAGGAAGTTCGGTGAGGATAACATCTTTGAGGATAAACCGAAAACGGGTCGAAAAAAAGGTCCTGCTAACCCTCAGTAGGATAAACGTTCGAGCTGAAGGCGTTCGAGCAAAAGAAGGAAGTTTCAGTTCGGGATGTGGGCAAAAAAGTGGGCACTTCGAAGTCAAATGTTCTTCGTGCTAAAGAACGTTTGAATCTTCGAACCTATAAGAAGCAGAAACAACCAAAACGTAGTCCGAAACAAGAAGCATCGATCAGGCCGAGGGTTCGAAAGCTGTACAATACGATTCTTGCTGGAAATTTGAACTGCAAAATCATGGATGAGGAGACCTACGTGAAACTCGATTACTAATCCTTGCCGGGACCACAATATTATACGGTGCGAGAAGGGCAAGTGTTAAACCAGTCCGAGATATCGATTGAAGGCGAAAAAATTGGTAAGAAAGCTATGGTCTAGCAAGCAATTTGTAGCTGCGGTAAGATTTCGAAACCCTTCATCACCACTGCTTCAATGAACAGCGAAATATAAATACAGGAATGTTTACAAAAACGACTTCTACCCATGATTCGAAGCCACAAGAATCCTATTGTCTTCTGGCTAGATCTTGCTTCTTGCCACTAATCGAAATCAACGGTAGAATGGTATCCCAAGTAGCATGTTAAGTTGTTGTCCTGTATTTTTCTACTGATTGTGCAATTTATCAAGTAAGTTTATATCACTATTCTAGTAACTGTTGTGTTATGGAAAAAGCGCAATTTTCTGTTTTGAGCAACATATCTTTAAGTTCTTCCGTTATTACGAACATTTATTCACAATGATTGTGCAACTGATGCAAAACTCATGCGTCGATCCCATCACAGAGGCAGTAATAAAATCAGCGAAAAAACAATTCTGAAACTCGTGAAAACTACTACCTAATGTAAACAAGAAATGGAATGACGTTTACAAAAACATAACAAACCTAATTTCTAATAAATAAGTTTCACATTCGATTTTCAATACAACTGTACTTAACACAAACATGGATCTTGTAAAATAACCTGCACATGAAAAATGATAATGCTACATGTTGTAGAATTGATCTCTCGTGTTTTTGTAAATAAAAAATCGACAACGAACTGCTTTTTTATGGTGAAACATGTATTCGTACGCATGAAATTTTCAAGCGCCTTTGAATTAATGTGTTTTGATGATTGTACACCAACTTCTGTGAAATTAACAATCTATTATTTTTAAAGAGAATCATCGGAATGGTGTTTTAAATACGTATATTCAAACATACTTAAAATTTCCAGACGGTTTTGATCAAACTAATGTTTTATTGAACCTGAAAAATCTCAATATGAATTTTTCTTCAATCTTTTCCAATATGGCATCGATGGTAACAGTGAGTTGAATAGAAAATGGTTCACGCAACGTAATGATTTATATTATCTAAATAACGGGATACTTTAACATGTGAATATTTTAGAGAGAAATATTATACGTTTTGTTTTTATTTTGAACAAACTAGTTGAATTACAACACAGTATAAAGATTCATCTTAACGGGCCCGACATTTGTGATACGCACTGTAGGTATTATTTTGGCATGCCCTTGGGTTGGAGTTGTACAAACAAGTTGCAAAATCAGTATCATGAGAGTAACTTTAATGAACTTTACTTTTCGTTAATAAGTGATGTCAGATTTGCTCATTTTTTCAGCAAGATGAAAACCAAACACAATTGTTCTGATTGAGATTTGTTTTCATTGCGTATGTAATTTTGTATTTCCGCAACATTTATGATAATATTCTCATCTTTGTAAGCTTTGTTTTTATTTCAAATAGATAAATCTTGCATAACGTTTTTGTAAGTTTTGGATTTCATATCATTGTTTTTTTCTAAAAATAAAGAAAACTACTCACACTGACCTACAATTTTATGAGACAGCCAAAACTATGCAGACTTAACAGAAACTGTTTTTTCACAGTAAGGTTCTAATTCGGCTTATCAATTTTTATCTTGAGGAGAGCATCATTTTATTAATTTGTCTTCCACAAGAGTTTAATAATAATTTCGACATATTTTGTGTCCAATACAATTATGACAGCTATTTGGAATTCTTTTATAAGTTGCACACTTGGTGTAGTTACTTCCATTTTACATGACGATGCGAAAATTTTTGCAGAACTTCTACAACTGTTAGTGCAATATGGACAAGTTGGTGATCTGCTGCATAGTTGATTTAGACGTACTGAAAGTAGTTCTACAGTGATTTTTTCGGCAGTATTGTGAAACTTTACAATGATAAATTGCACAATCAATTTTAATATGTTTAAAAATCTTTCTGAACATAGTTAACATAAATAATAATTCTAAAACAATTGTAGAGCATTTTGAAATTTCGATAAGTTACATTTGCTACTTGGGATACTACCAAAAATGTCACTTTCGTCCCAAAAGACATTTATCCACCAAATTGCCCACAACTTCGACCAATTGAGGAATTTTGGGCATTAACGAAGGCTTATCTTAGGAAACATGTCTCGGCAGCCGAAACCATTCAACAGTTCGAAAAAGATTGGAAAAAGGTGTCAAAACTTGTCGCCGAGAAGTATGTGTGGAATTTAATGAGGAACGTTCGCAAGAAGGTGCGCCAGCTAATCCACAAAGGCTAAGTAGCAAATGTTGAGAATAATATTCTGTTGTTATAGTCTGATATTATCAGTATATCGAATAAAATTTGAATATCTAACACTTTTGAATTATTTACAGCGAAATCAAAGTGCGTCCATACTTTTTGGGACAGTCTTTACAGAGGAATTACTCAAATAACTTGAATTACGTATAAGAATACTGAGTCAGGGGCTGTGAAACATGTTAAGTCCAAGTGGGTAATTTTTAGTACAGGAGGATATGATATTTAGGTCGATTCCTTTCTAATATTTTGTTTCAATATAACTTTGCACGAAACGAGTAAATTCGAAGTATAAAGCTTTTTCGGTATTTTGTTTTATAACAAATTGCGCATTTCGGGGATTCAGAGGCTACTGTGGGATTGTTCGATCTGTTGAGATAGGGCTACCCAGTTAGTTCGAAACCACTGTAAATATTTGTTTTGAATAATAATGCAGCAGCCTCTTGTGTTCCGTATAAACTTATTTGTGTCCGCGAATTTTCTAAATTCTTTGAATATTTTAGTTACCCTGATCGTTCAGTTTTTCTGGGGTTGATGATGGAAAGTGCTGAGTTCGTTCATCCTACATTTCCTTGAATACGAAGAAAAATCGATTTTTGATTTAAATGTGTCGCGCGCGAAACGTACGGCGCATAAAACAAATCCATGAACAGTCCAGCCGCTGATGTGCATAGCACATTGTTCAAAAAGTCCCTGGGCTGACCAAGAGATGGAGTTTGTGATGTCAAACTAATCTCCTTTTTTCGAAAGTACCATCCTTTTGATGACATGTGTCAAATTTTCACGTCAATCGGTGCGACAAACACTGATCCTACCGACGTGTGAGTGACGTTACTTATTCATTGATGGATAATGGAAATAACGAATTCCGTGTATTGATAAAACATTGCTTTTAAAAATAAAATACCATGCAAGCCAAGCAATGGCTTAAAAACTCACTCGGATCTATAAAAACAATGATTTGTGTTATTCTAATTTTAAACGTGGCCAAATGAATAGATGAACGTAAAATCAAAGTGGGTGCTGAGATAGTTAGCACATCAACTGGAAAAGCCTACGCTAAAATGTGGGTATGAAAAAGGTATTTTTAAAATGGATGCCGAATCGAACAAAAGCAGCAACGCATCAATTATTCGTAATAAAAAGAATTTCTAACGTCGGTACGAAACAGTGGACGAAACATGGATCCGCCTTTTTTTCTCTCGATTCAAAGGAAAAAAGCCGTCCGAAAATTCAACAGCTAGCTGAAACAATCATGGCGTCAGTTTTTACATGCTCGAAGCAATGTTGGTGATTGCCGAAAATTTAACAGAATCTGCTCGATATTTATCAATATTGTATACAACATTTTCAATCCGGTAGAAGATGCTACAAGAACTCGAGTCTCTCAATGCATGAACCGCGAGAGAATTTTTCAAAATTTCTTTGTTCCACATCATACTCTGAGTACTTCACGGCCCTAAAAAAAATACAGCCTGATAATGACTGGTGTTGTGTGGAATTTACCAAGAGAGAATCGCAAGTTGACAATTATTGCAAAAATCGAATTGATTATTCGACTTGATGATTCTCATACTAGGTTGCAATATTTCAAAACCTTTTTGTGGAGCATTAACATACATTTTCATAGACACAACTTATACAAAGGTTGTATGCACATAGTTAAAATGAGCGGCAATAGTAAAATGATTCTATCGCAATTATCAACTGCCCATGTAGAATCGGACGCGAAACGAGAATAAGCGACCGTTTGTTGCTTCAGAGAGAATCCCCACAGCAGCGTGGTAACCTTTGATTCTCAGACAGATCATCGAGAGAAATTCGCTCTCGCACTGGAGTCTATTCTATGTTAAATCCGTCTCTCTTTGATGGCACTGATTGGATCGTGTGCAGAGTTGCTAGTGAGCGTTCTTTGATACGATAAAAGCCATCCTTGGTTCGAAATATAATTAACATCAACTATCTTGAGACCAGAAGTGCTGTAAAAAATTATTATTACATTATTTAATGCGTTTGAAGTGAGAAAACGAAAAAAGAGGCCTCATATGGAGAAAAGAAAAATCATCTTAAACCAAGACAATGCACCGTGTTACAAGTCAATGGAAGTAGGGGCCAAATTGAACAAGCCGGGCTCCGAAATGTTTCCTCAGCCACCATATTCTTGATAACCTAGCCCCTAGTGACTACTAGTCGTTTGTTGATCTCAAAAAGATACTTCAGGGAAAAATATTTGCTTCGAATGACAGAGTTATCGCCGCAACTGAAGCGTATTTGAAGGCTAATCATTCCATAAGAATGGTATTGAAAAGTTGAAGAATAAAAATAGCGGATGAGTAATGTCAGAGACATTACTGGAAGACGTGAACGTGAATACGAATAAAACTGATGTGCTTTTTATAGACTTCCATATATCGATAATCGTACCTACTAGTTGATGGATTGTGTGAGTTTTGCAAACTTTTAATGCTTCACTTGAACCATGGAAATGCAATGTGGAAATTCATTCATAAATTCATATCAAACCAGACCACTGTTTGTACGTTTTAATTTGATGTATTTCGAATTTGCACCTCGGTAGAGAAAACAAATACATAGTCCTACGTCAAAAGAATTTGGATGATTTTACTTATGCGAAGATATAGAACGAAAAAGTGAGACGTGACAAGGCTCATTTGAGCGAGCAGAAATCTTTTTGTAACTTCATTCTCACTTTCAACCAGAGGAGTCCTAAGCTCGATGGATCTCATCAATGCAAATCACTCGAGTCTGTGATATGTATAAAGGTCTTTTACCAGCTACCATAAGTTGTTACTTTCTACTTGCGACTGCATTCTCGTACACAATGAATTCTTCACAATCTCTAATAGTCAACATAACAGTCTATATTGACTAGTAGACTTAGTCGTTTAACAAAGAGAAAGTAAAAATAACATGATAAGTTTCCATCAAGTAATGGTGACTTTTTTAATTGAAACCGAAGTGCCAGGTCTTTACTGACGTACCGAACGAAAACGAGCCTCTAAATGATTTACACAGTGTTGTTTTTTTTTTAAATAAATAATACTAATATTACCATAGTTTTTCACTCAAAGTTTCTGGTGGGTAATTACCCAAGTTTAGAATTTTCGGACAGGTGGTACTACCCATCGTACCCACCATTTTCACCGGTCCAGCACTAAGCAATTCCCATACATCGATACAAATGAAATTCTGAACACGTCTTCAAAATGACAAACCATTTTTTTTTACGAACGGAAAGACCAATCCTACACAAAACTAACTTTCAAAATGGGAAAATGCTCTTTTCCCTAATTCACTGTAACTCGATAACTGTTGATGGAACAAAAGTTGTGTCAAGGAAAAAATTCGAGGAAATCCCATGATCTTAAAAAAATATACACTAAAAAAAGCTAATAGTTTTTCAAGAATTAAAAATTTCAACGAAAAATCAAATGAAAAAAACCGTCAAATTAATTTTATTTAGAACTTTAACTTTTTAGATTATAGAGGTTTCAACCTTAAGGTCATTCGCTTTTTCAGATCAAAAAAACTTTCCGACCCAATGTGCGGGGTTGCGAATCGAACCCAGGTGAGCTGCGTGAAAGGCATCGACTAACCCATCATGCTATACCCGTCCCCCGAATGTTAGTTTTATTAGACTCAATTAAAAACTGAAGATGTTACAGCTGACACAATTATGAGGAATTTTATATAATAGAACACGATTCCACAAATAAAAACTAATTACTCGTAGTTATCTTCTTCTTAGGAAGAGCTGTTTCGATGTATTTAGAAATTCAACGAAGTCAGCCTTTCAATAAATTTTCGACATATTTTTCAAATTTAAATGTATCGGTGTAAATATGTCTCAGGACTGTATTGTCTCCTCGTCCAGGTTATATCCGAACAACAAACATAATAATGCTGTTGTTCCAATCAGAGTTGCTTTTAAAACGGAAAGTATGAAAGATGCGTTGCTGAATAAGAAGCAGGAGTATGGTCCCTTGCTTGCAACGGCAGTAGACAGTTCATTGAATATCAATGGTAGAGAGATGAGAGTCGCAATTCGTGAAGAGTTGTCGGCTTGCTCCTTGGAGTTACTAAGGGAAATGCGGGAACAGCAGAGGTCATTGAATATTAAATATGTATGGCCTGGTCGCGGTGGGATAATCTTGGTGAAAAAAGAAGATAATTCAAAAATAGACAAAATTAGTTGTAAACTAGACATTGCACGCATTATTAGTCTATATAAACTAGACAATTCTGTTGTCTCTTCGCCAGAACAAATAGCTCCTAAACGAAAAAGAAATTGAATATTGTTTTTTTTAACTTTTTAACTTTTTTAACTTTTTAACTTTTTTAACTTTTTAACTTTTTCAACTCTTTTTTTTACTTTTATATTTTAATTAATTAAATGGACAACACAAATCAGAAAAACTTCTCCCACGACAATATTTATAATTTCAATGGTAGCTACGTTAGTAATGATAAACAAACGTTAAAAATTTTACAGTGGAATGTTAGAGGTATAAATGAACTGTCCAAGTTTGACGTAATTCTACAGGACCTAGAAAATTGTAAAACTTCTATAGACGTTATCGTTATTGGAGAGACATGGCTTAAAAACGAAAACTGCATCCTTCACGAAATACCACAATATAGAGCCTATTTTGCTTGCAGGAATCACTCTAGTGGTGGTTTAGCTGTATACGTGAAACAAAACACTCAACATAGACTTATTAAGGTTCATACTCTTGATGGGTTCCATCACATACACATTGAACTGTGTGTCAAAGGACAGTTTTATGATGTTCATGGAGTATATCGCCCGCCCAGTTTTGACTTTAATGATTTTTTTGTATATATAGAAAGCTTAATGTATGAAGTCCAACCTAAACGTTCGTGCTTTATTGTAGGTGATGTGAATGTCCCAGTTAATATGATTAACCACAACATTGTGACAAGATATAGGGCACTGTTGGGTTCTTACAGTTTTATTTGTACAAACTGTTTTCCTACCAGACCAACTAGTAACAACATACTTGACCATGTTTTATGTAAACTTGACGACGTAAATCGAGTACGAAATGACACTATTTTTAATAACCTTAGTGATCATTCACAAGTATTATCAACTATTGAGCGAGCAGTTCGTGCTCGCATCGCAAACGACACAGTCGAAAATTTCTTACGGTCGCGACGACAGAAACAAAGACAATACAGTGCAGTGAACAATAGAGTGTACGAAATGGGCAAATACGATTTAACAAAGCCTGAAACTTGGCCTACAAGGCCAAATTCAATTTGTATTGATTTCAAGCGCTGCAAAGTTAGACCTGCAGCAACCGAAATTGAAATCTTGCTTAAGGAACGAATGCATTTAAACGTTAATGATGTAAGTGAGATTCAATTCAACAAGGCGTCGAACTGTGTGTACATTATGTTTAAACGTGAAAAAGATGCAATTGCATTTGCTTCGGGTAATAACGGGGTGCACAGTATTGATCATGACAATGTTAAATATAAAATCCCTGTGTTCATGGTGGACAATGCCATAGAAGTACGCGTGCATGACCTTCCCCCGCAGACCAGCGAGGGGTATGTTCGGGAATGTATGTCGCAGTACGGTGAAGTTCTTTCCATCGAAAAGGAAGTATGGCGGAATTTTTTCCCGGGTATCCGGAATGGCGTGCGAGTGGTACGTATGCAACTACGTAAAGCAATTCCATCTTACATCATTTGTGGTCAAGACGGGATACATCCGTGAAAAACGTTGATTACGTATGAAAATCAATTGGTTACATGTCAGTTTTGTGAACAACCTGCACACTACGGCAAACCATGCACTGAAACTGCGAAAACAAACAAAACAAACAAAAACAAGGACAACCACCCGACAACGGAAACTAGTGAATGCAGTGCTCCTGTTTCAAAAGCACCTTCACCATCTAACCAACTATCAACGGCAATCAATGTACAAAGCGCATCTACAGCAACTGCAAATGAACCCAAGACTGCGATCAACAATGAAAACAAGGAAACGGAAACCACTCACAATTCCAATGATGTAGCAATGGATGATATGAGCAACGGACAAAATGACGGACAATCTTCGCTAGAAGGAAATGGAAGCTCCTCTCCCCCTAGAAGAAGGGTGACAACGAGATCCAACAATAAAAAAATAATTTTACGTAACAAAAACATGGGTAAATCGGCCACGTAAAGCTATACGCAAATTGGCCTGAATAAAAATTGTTATAAATAAAAAAAAAACTATTGAGCTTTTTGTTGAAAAGGATCCAATGTTACTGACAAAAAAGGTCATTAATCGTCGTCAAATTAATCGCGAATTTTCAAATTTTATGAACAGTATTGATATAAATGAAAATGCAGAATCTATACTTCAATCAATAATGTATACATACAATCACTTACTTGAGCGTTATAGCAGAACAGTAACAAAAACTATCAAAGTGAAGGGTTCTTACTGTCCTTGGATGTCTTTTGACCTTTGGACTCTGATAAAAATAAAGAGTAACTATCTTCAGCGCGTCAAAAGTAATCCGACAGATTTACATCTCAAGCAAATGCTTCTACATATCTCTAAAAAAGTTGATACTTTGAAAAAAAAGAGTAAACAATTGTTTTACGAAAACTTGCTTACCAATACACCTCACTCAACATTTTGGAAAAATTTGAAAAACTCATTCGGCTTAACCAAGAAAAACGATAAGATAAACCTCATAGAAAATGGTAGAAGAATTGTTGATTGTAAAGAAATATGTCAGACCTTTAATGACTATTTCTCTAGCATTGGACAAAAACTAGCAAATAATATTCCAACTAATACTAGCATTAATCCTTTAAGCAATGTTCGTTGTGTTCGTGACTCAATATTTTTACGTCCCTCGTCAATCGCCGAAGTTACATTGCTGATACACAGCTTAGATAATAACAAAGGCAGTGGTTCCGATGGTATATCAGCTAGTTTACTAAAAAAAAATTGTACAACGTTTTCTAGGATTCTCTCTAAATGTTTTAATGAAATTATTCTGTCCGGTTATTATCCCGATTGTCTAAAAATCTCTAAAGTCATTCCTATATTTAAGTCCGGTGATCGTTGTGATTGTAATAATTATCGTCCCATATCTACATTATCCGTCTTTAACAAAATTTTTGAAAAACTATTAGTCACCAGATTGCTTGACTTTTTAAATAAACATAGCGTCTTCTACCAATTTCAATACGGTTTTAGACAAGGTTCTGGCACACAAACTGCTATTATAGAACTAGTTGACAAGATAATGAGTGAAATAGATCGTAAGAATATTGTCGGTGCCTTATTTCTTGACCTTAAAAAAGCTTTTGACACGTTAAACCACACGATTTTACTCGAAAAGCTCAAATGTTATGGTATCAGAGGCATTGCAAACAGCGTTATTCGTAGTTACTTGACAAATAGGCAACAATTTGTATCCATTGATGGGGAACGTAGCAACCTCGCTCCTACGAAAATTGGTGTACCACAAGGTAGTAATATAGGACCTTTATTATTTCTCTTATACATAAACGATTTAGGCAACTTGAATCTTAACGGTACTCCAAGACTCTTTGCCGATGATACAGCCTTATTCTATCCCCATCATAACATCAGTACCATTATAAGCTCGATGAACAGTGACCTAGATGTCCTTGACAAATATTTCAACGCTAATTTATTGTCATTGAATTTACTCAAAACGAAATATATGGTTTTTCGTTCCATGCGAAAAGTGTTACCAATTCATGACAACCCGAAGCTAACAGATTACGTGATTGAAAATGTAAAATGCTTTAAATACCTGGGCATTCATCTTGACCCTACGTTATCTTGGACTCATCATATAAGTTTTGTTGAAAAGCGTGTCGCATCTTCCTGTGGTATCATGTGGAGAGTGCGATCATATGTTCCTCGGCGTGCACTTTTGAGCTACTACTATGCTTATATTCACTCACAACTTAATTATCTTGTATCGGTCTGGGGCCGTGCAGCTAGCTCTCATCTGAAAAAATTACAAACTCTTCAGAATAGGTGTCTTAAAACTATTTTTAATAGACCTCTGCTGTTCTCTACGTTTTCATTGTACTCCGACCAAGCTCAAAACGCTCTACCAATAGCTTACTTATGTGACATGCAAACCTTGTTGTTCGTTCATGACACCTTGCATGCCACGACACATCGTAACATACAGTTTTCAACTCCAAACCATTTGTACGCGACGCGCCGTAATGGCAACTTGCAACGCATTCGAACAACCACAACTCTGGGCCAAAGGCGTATTCTGTTTGCTGGTCCTACAAAGTTTAATGCACTTCCTCTTGACATACAACAAATCAACATCCGTACCATATTTAGATCTAGATTGAAGCACTACTTTAGACAAAGACTGAATGAAATTTTTATACAATAAGCGTTAAGTTTAAACAATCGTAATCTATCTGTATATCAATGTTAGTTAAACGTCAACAGTATTATATTATTCAATGTTAGATATTAAACGTGGATCCCTTAAAAGGAAACTTATTTCCACTGGGATTCCACACCAATAAATTAGCTAATTGCACATCTTAGAATAAATTGTTTTAATCTCAGTTCTTCTTGTTTTTCTTTGTTAGTATTAAAATTTTGCCAGTGTTAATGAACTGAGATTAGTTGCGTCCATTACCAGGGGGCTCCTTGTTGAGCTTTTTGGTGTGGGGGAGTGTTGTGGGCAATAAAAAAAAAAAAAAAAAAAGAAAGAAAAAAATTTTGAAAAAGTGTTTTTGCCTTTCTCTATAGAAAGGTATTAGAATTGCTGGAAAAACCGACTTTTGAACGGAGCCTCGGAGACTCATAGTGTTATATACCATTCGACTCAGTTCGACGAGATCGGAAAATGTCTGTGTGTGTGTGTGTGTACTTTTCAAAAATATCTATACGCGCTAAATTTTCTCAGAGATGGCTGAACCGATTTTAACAAATTTATGCTCGTTTGAAAGCTACTGTCGAGCCATTGATCAAGTTCGAAGATCAAACGGCTGTGACTTCTGGTTCCGAAGATATAAAGGTATAAGTGACGTAACCGACAAAACACGTTGATTTACATCGCTCTAATGCATATAATGGTGCCAATATTTTGGGATCACCTCTAATTTCGTAAAGCGCTAGTGCTTAAAAGTTTGAGCACCTCGAAAAATGTCCTCATGCACAATTTGAGCTAAATCGGACATGCGTAAGGGGTGCTGCCCTACGGTTAAGGTTTGAAAATTTTCTATCTTGAAAAAGCACTATAATACAAGAAATTTCCAAAATCGAAAATTATTTTTGATGCCGAAACTCTTAAAACTGTATGAAACGTCAAGATTTAGTGTCATCTCAAGAAAATTTTTTTTTTGAAAAAATCAACTTTCTGGGAATTTTCCCAAAAAGTCGATTTTTTCAAAAAACAAATTTTTTTTTCGAGAAGACACTAAATCTCGACGTTTCATGCAAGCATTCTGGCATCAAAATTTTTTTTAGATTTCGGATATTTCATGTACCCCACCCCCCTTCCCAACCTATGATGATTTTGCAATATATATGAAAATTCTGCTAAGTGGAATAAGAAGGGTTTTTTTTTTTAGATTAGAATCACTCTTCTTATACAAATAGGCAACGAAAATGTAAGCACTATTTGTATATTTGTATATTTGTATATTTGTATATTTGTATATTTGTATATTTGTATATTTGTATATTTGTATATTTGTATATTTGTATATTTGTATATTTGTATATTTGAACGAAGAAATGCTGGTCAAAATACATCCGTCCTTTTCAAAAACCAGTCATGAGTTCCATTGATATCCCGATTCGTGCAAAATTAACAGTTTATCATATTTAATACGTGGGCAAAGTTTCATAGAAATCAGAGTGTCTGATAATTTGCTTCTCCTTTCTGGAATAACTCTTTGGGAAGTTATAAATGACACATTATTTGGTGATATTGGGATTTGAATAAGCCTTCGGTTATGTCTTCGTAGAACAAGTCCAGAAACTCATTTATCAGTTTATATAACCAAATTATTGAATCTGAAAAGCATCTCCCCATAAAGCAAGGAACCCAGTTTACCCTTCTTACTGTAGCTATGCTTGTGGACATTATCATTTTCCGTTGTTTGGCACGCAAGCATTTTTCCAAACCATCCAAAAAGTTATGACCAGGAGCATCGTTTCAAGCTTTAATTAATTTGTCATTCATTATCAACCATTGATACCTAGGCAGCAATAATTGAAATAGATGACGCACATTTCATGATCCAAACCAGCCTTCCGGTCATCGGCCAGGTTAGTCAGGTGCAGAAAACGGCACCCTAGTACTAATTTTTCTTTCCCTTCCCATTCTCGCTCTATCACCAGACGACAGGCAGTCCGTTTTGTTGCGTGTTGTTCTCCACAACTCTTGCAAAGTTGAACTTCATAAAATTTATTCCGGTCTTTCTTTGCGCCATCTTGACTGCTTCCCGCGATCTGATGATGATTGATGAGCTTGGTTTTGAAGAGTGTCCATGTCCTCTCCATTTGTTTGTCTCCACGGCTGAGGGCTGGAGGCAATTAATTTCTATTTACTGGTGGGTGTTTCGAAACCCCACTGTGCAGTACTGCACGGCAACTACAGCAGATGGGACAAATTCACTCATTTCAGTGGTTTGGTTTTTTTGTTGTTAATTATGAATCGGTTTCTGTGTTATGATATCTTTCACTGCTTTGAAGCTCCAGATAGGACTAAATATGTTTAACTCGAAAAATTCCGCGACAACACGAGTGACCCGATAGGACACGGTCCATTACCATAGGGATACAAACCAACGCAAATGTTAAAAGTGTCATCGCCGGATTAATCAATCAACTTACTCTACCGTGAAATACAGACCGCAAACTTTCCACACATGCCCGAACTTTTATCAACTGGCAAACCAAGCGTTTCATTGAAGTCGATAGCACAGAAAATTATTAATCAATTCTCCTGTGTCGCCGGTGGTTTGCCTGATCTACACACACACACATACACATACACACTCACAAACACGCACGGATCGGCGCCGTGTTTGAGCGTTTGTTCATGAAGACATTTTTTTTTCTGTCTGACTGCCGTCATCGCCTTCAGGTCGGAACAGTTCTGGTCGAAAAGTTTGTCCTGTAGAACCCACAACGGCACAAACAAGAGCAACAACAAACAACATAAACCAACAGCAACTTCAACATCGACAGCAGTCAGATTGTGAGCGAAGGCAGAAGAAAAAAAAACAGACTGAATGGGAAATGGTTAATAAATTGCTGCCAATAACCGTAACCAATAAGACAAGTGGAGGCTTCTTATTTGAACCGAGACGAACAGAAGGACGGTCCTCGACTTGCTTTGATCGATCGGTCCGGGAAAGCCCCGGTTCCCTGGGACATGAAGCGAAAACAATTGGAATGCGATATTTTGATGATATGTTATCATCGCTTTTCCATTTTCCATTTTTCACTCCCCCGCCTGACTCACTCATTCCGACGGAAGTGGCAAAAGTTGGAGCGAGGGATTTGCTGAGATGATACTCGGCGGTGGACGAATTTTACCCGTGTGTGTTCGAAAGGACTCGCTCTGCTTATCATCGAGAGCAGAAAAGATTTCCAGGTGAGTGAATTTTCCATTCTTGTGGTTGTGGTATCCCGTCATTAGTCGAATTTATATGTACGATACGAGTTCCAGACTTTCGCTTCGCACGGAAAGGATTGTTATTAGTGACATGATTGTAGAATTCCACAGAAAAAAAAACAGAGATAAATTGGAGTGTTCTTTAATCTGCATTCCCGAAGTGTGCTTCCGAAGGAAAATAATGAATCCAAATGAGGGACAGCTAGGCATGATGCTTCAGGATAAAACGGTCCGGACAGTATCAAGAACGCTCGAAACTTCGCACAGACTAAATCTAATTCTAAATTAACTCTACTCCTATTCGTCTTTTGAAAGTGTCCTTACTAATATTGAAATCAAAGTGGTTGTAAACGCTATTGAAATGTCGACAGCAAACATCTATTGGATTGTTTTGTCCATACTGCGTTCGATGAGCCACAGGTCGGAAAAATTCAGTTCTCCTCAGTGATCTACCAGGAACGTTGATATCTAATTCGGCCAACAGCACAGGGCAGTCCATGTTGTGCGATATCAAATCGAATATAAACAGTCGCTGCAAGTATATTCGCCTATTTCGTAGAGTGGGAAGATTGATGAGAGCGCAGCGATGATCATAGGGAGGAAGTTGTGAACGATTTTGCCAAGGAAGTTGCCGAAGGGCAAATCTGATGAAGCTCTTTTGTACTCGTTCGATACGATCTATGTGGATAGCGTGTCAATTAAAAAATACAAATCCTTTTTCTGACACAATTTTGAACGCCTATAAACTAGTCATTTGTTGTTGGATTTTTTGATTTACCTTAAACATATGAGGCAACGTCATTTAAGTATCTCAATAATATATAATTGAAAAATCGATTTGAATTGACCTGTGCTTTTTACGAGCCAACCAGAGCTAGCAATAATGATGTCATCCTCTCGACCGTACGAACTATTGCAAAAAACGGAATCTATACATATATTCATAGATATTAGCTTCGGACTGTTAGCGAGGATGACAAAACTGAAAGTTACATTCATTCGCTCGAAGGATAGTGCATTGTGTGTGGTGGGTGGAGCTTATTTTCTGCCTGCTCCACACCTTGTTCGTTTGAGTATATTGAGTATCAATTAGCTATTGAGTTTGGAGCGCTTATTTTTAATCTTTATATCATTTAACTTCACTCAAAAGCATTACTTCAATATTGTACGCATGAAAATGGATTGATTTGTCGACGGATTCGCAAATGAATTCATTTCAAAGTTGCGTTAACGGGTGGCTGCTAAAATTTTGGATTTTTTTCGAGGCCTGTATGCTCAGCAACAAACGAGCTCAGAGAAAAATAAGAGTGTGTATGTGTTAGCTCTCTGTCTCTCTCTCTCTCTCTCTCTTCTCTTCTCTTTCTGCTAGTATTTTCTGTTTTGTTTATGCTTGCGCAGTTTTGCTCAAAATGACGTCGAAACAAGAAGTATTGCGCGAGTGCGTTGTACAGTTCTACAAACTGCAAAGAAATCTCGGCAAAAAGTATACAGTACAAAATTTTAAGAGCGAAAATGTTGCGGCTTCGACTCTTTATCATATCCTAAAATCCCCAACAACTGCTCGCAAGCAAGGTAGTGGAATTTCGAAGGGGGTTTTCATAATATAGGGGATACCGGGGTTAAATCGGTCACTTTTTAGAAATTGATAAAAACACCCATTAATGGATTTTTACCCAAGTCACCTCTACCTCATCATCTTCAAGCGCGTTTACAAAGTCAATCCATGAATCGAAATAATTGCAGGTTTATAAGGTTATAAGGCTGTCAAGTTTAACCCCGTGTCCGGTGCAGCCCCCGTTTTTCCCCAAACCTCCCAGGTGGGGGTTGACTTCCCCAAAACCCTACTCTATATACGCACCTGAAACTTGGGCTTTTCACAACGATTTATTTTATTAAAATAGAAACACCAATAAATCTGGTTTCATACTGTGAATATTGAAATATTGAAAAAAACGACATTATGATTCCTAATTGCAAAAATAATTTGTATTTTGATGCGACAATTAAAAATGATAATTTTGATTTGGTTTGAAAATTGTTACTAAACCTATAAAAACGTGATTCCTCAAAAAATAAACGATATAAAACTTATTTTTACGACTTAGAAACGCATGAAAAATTTTATATTTACATCTGCCGTATTTAAATGAAATTAACTAGGAAGGTGAAATATGGTCGAATAAAATCAATAGATACAAATCTCAATGACTATTACAAAAAACACAATGAAATGCGAGTTAATATTTACTGCGCACTATTACCCGCATGTCCACTATGTATATTTCCAATTATACTGGTTCAATCCTTTCAAAAAACACCCATATTTTATATGGTTCGAAATGATTACGTTGAACCAGGAATTTTCCAAGAAATCAAAGATTTTGAAACTTTTTTGGATAAGACCATTACGCAGCCTAACTGGGCTCAATTCCTATACCCCCCCTTTTCCTTTTCTAAAACTTTGCACCATATGGAGGCTTGAAATTTTAAACGATCATTACCCTGTAATTCCGAAACCGGAAGTCAGATCCGGATCAATTTCAGCGATTCTATAAAGAACCGTAAGTAATTTTATTTGGTTCAAAGTTTGAGACAAATCGGTTGAGCCGTTGTGGAGCAAAGTGAGTTAGATCCGATGTGAGTTTGTGTGACCTTCAACTTACAAGACCTGTAAACTAGAGGAATTATTTATTAGATAATCATCACGTCTTCTTCCATGAAAGCAAACTTTTGAATTTGGAGTTTTTTCACTCATCACCCTGTAATTACGGAACCAGATGTCCGATCCATACTAAATCATCTTTCTCTAATTAATTATTTATACATAAGAAAATATTCTTAGATAGATATTGAACAATACCTTCTCAAAACCGAGTTGCATTGCATTTTGAGATAAGTATGATTTTCATTTTCGATAAATTACACTGAAAAAAAAAACAATCAGTTTGGACAAGAAAATTAATTTTCCTTAAAACTGTCCAACTTGAATTTTTGATTTTAGATAGGGAACATAATCACTATCTTGTGAAAAAATTTCATCCAAATAAAAAAAAATTTTTTTTCGCATATCGACTTTAAATTGTCAGAATCGCTTTTTACCAGTATAGAAGTCGATAAGTATTTATTAAATACTTTTATTAAAAACTCGACTAATTTTGTAAAAAATCACTCTTACAACACTTTTCGGTAGGTTTATTCATTTTTCGAATATAGCCATTTGAAAAAAAAACGGTGAAGAAAGTTTGGCCCTTTTCAAGAGACAGTCTAGATTATATTTGGAAAAACAGAATATACATAGTGGTTTTTCGTGATAAAGTCTTCATGTACAGTAAGTTTCATTAAAATCTGAGAGAGTGATGCTAACTCTGAATAAGATTTAGCGCGAAAATTTTCTGTTGTGTAAACCTAATGTAAAAACTATCGAGTTGTTCTTAAAATACTTTAGCTCAAAGTGGGACATGTTATTTTCGCAAAGGTAAACGGAGTGTATTGTGGAGCCTTAGAAGTTGATTCTAGAGCTAAAAAAGGTGGGTGGGTAATGTCAGAGACATAACTGGATGTCGTGAATACGAAAAAACTGATACGCTCCCATCACTTTTCCGAATATCAGTTAGTTGATTGATTGTATGAATTGTGCAAGATTTCTTCTTTTTCACTAATAGAGTTTGAAGCGATGTACCTACATTAAAATACAGATTAGTTACATTAAACAGCTACTATTCTACAACTAAATATTCCAAACTTGAAACAATTCTTTTATAATTTGCTAATATAGCAGGCTAGGTACGACAAATTTGTAGTTTATTTTTATTGATGCTACAAAGTTCGAAGATATCTGATTCTTCTCGAAATTTCAGTACGAGACAATTGCAATGGGCTGGTCTGAAATGTATCGACGATCTTCGGTATGCAACAGTCATTCTAATAATAATAATGATAGTAATAATAATAATAATAATAATAATAATAAGAATAATAATAATAATAGTAATAATAATAATAATAATAATAATATTAATAATAAAACAGATTAACCTGTTTATATGGCAACCCTGTTTCGCATGGCATATTTTTACACGGTCCCATACTAGTATAAAAATGTGTTCAACATTCGCTTTCGCATTGCCGTTCGTAATTGAATGTGTTAGTGACGGTACAAATCTGCTTTTCTACCTGTTTCGGTGCCATCGTTCTGACGGTGTCTCGTACATACAGAGTAGCTGCTTTAACTCAAATGACGCTATTTCTCACATCACATTTCAATTTATACTGGTAGCGGTGTACGGACCTCCCCTTCGCAGAACGGGAAACAGTGAGACGATATAAAAGAGAGAGTTAGTAGAGCGGCAGTCAGTAATAGAGGCGTGCAAAACAGCTCATTTTGGTGAACAGCTCCGAACCGATCAGCTCACCAAAGTGAATCGATTCGATGTATCAGCTCATCAGCTCTTTTAGTTTGAACTTAAGCTTCATTTTGTGCGCCGTTTTTCTTATGCACCGGTTTTCTTTCATATGCATGATCGAAATTGAATCATTGATTTGCAATGATGCAATGAATGCAATGCGAATTAGTTTATCTTTAATTGATGTCGACTAAATTGAATCTCTTAAAGAGCCGAAGATCCGATCAGCTCGTAGGGTGATCCCTTCGTCATAATGCAGTGAGCTGGGTAGCCAAAGAGTGAGCTGATGAGCTGCGGTTCTTTTGAAAAGAGCTGTGAGCTGTCAGCTCACTTCAATGATTCGATTCACTGGAACAGCTCAGGAGCGAATTGCCCATCTCTAGTCAGTAATACTGAATTGGCTGCCTAACGGTTAACAACTTCTTGTCGAATTTTCACGCGGAAACACGCACACAGGAGGAACAATTAAGGGCAAGGCAAAGTCCCGCTCGAACCGTGCTGGTCTGCAGTTCCCAGTTGGCAAAATCCATCGTCTGCTCCGGAAGGGAAACTACGCAGAGCGTGTCGGTGCCGGTGCACCGGTCTATCTGGCGGCAGTGATGGAGTACTTGGCTGCCGAAGTGTTGGAATTGGCCGGTAATGCTGCCCGTGACAACAAGAAAACGAAAATCATCCCTCGCCATCTGCAGCTGTCCATCCGTAACGACGAGGAGTTGAAAACCCCGTCCTTTTCAGGACGACCACATAACTGTGATAAAGAAATATTTAGGATTGCTTTAAATTTAGCCAGTTCTGATACGCCTGGAAAGTAGAATGCGCAAATCAAGTGAAAACATTTGTTCTAATAATTTGTATAAAGTATACTAGTATAAAGATGTTTCTAAATCAAAATTTTCTGTTTCGTATTGCGAGACAGCGTTACTGTCCTGCCGTAATTGAATGTGTTAGATATCATGATCAAAAAGCGCCCCATACTAAAGAATGCAACTCTTTCGCACGGCATATTTGTGTACTAGTATAAAGATGTATTCAACATCATCACTTCCACTTTCGCATTGCCGTTCGTAATTGAATGTGTTAGTGACGGTGCAAATTAATTTAACTTCTCGTGTGTGCCTTGTTTCGGCAACAGTTGCTCGGAAAATGGTAGGAAAGCGATAAAATTCAACTAATTCTTTATGATTATTTTTAGCACTTAAAAGTGCTATTTGAATTTGCTGGAATTTTCGGCTGCCTTTCATCCGGTTCTCGCTGTCATCGTGCTGACACTCGTGCTTTAACTTAACTGCCGCTATTTTTCACATCACCTTTGTTAGAATTCCTTTCCTGTACGCAGAACGGGAAACAGTGAGACGACAGGTCCACGATGTTGCTCTCGTGTGTCTTGTTTCGGGAACAGATGCTCAGCAAATGGTAGGAAAAATGAAGCACTCAACTTTTATATGGATGCTCTTGTATAGATGCAGACATCTCGCGTTCTGATTGGCTGGTGCTGTCATGGGTTAAATCAAACAGGTTTTTCAATAGTGTACTATTGAAAAACTTCAATGTTGTTGCAATACACGTTCAAGTTGAAAAATTTCGATTCTATTGGTAGTTAGATTATATAAATCCTTCTACAGATCACTGAGCTATGAGCTTCCAAAATACGAGAAAGGCAAACGCGCCATATGAATTATCCTCTTTGACACTCGTTTGTACCAAACATTTAAGAAAAGTTTAATTTTGAACTATTTAAGATTATGATGACAACTGAAAATTTTATCATTAAATTGTGATCATATTTCCGATGGCATGTTGCAAGAATTATGTTGATTCATTAGATACAACAGAAGATATTCACGATCAAAAACTTATCACTCTCTCAGAGGGTAAATTTTGAAAAGGCGCCCCATAGTAAAGTAAGTCGTATTCACGACAAAAAAAAATACAGTGTTGTGTACAAGACACGACCGATCAGGATGATATTGAAAATGCAACTTTAAAACTCGAATATTCTCAGATTTAAATATGAAAAGCAAAGAAATCATTTCGAAACACTATCTAGGATTCTAAAGCTAGTTTTAGAAAGTTAGAACTTTAAGTTACTAATATATCATCCTCAAGTGCGTTCAAGAAACTGTTCACGACAAGCGCCACCGGTGATTTGTTGGCTTTGTTTGATGCCTGTTATTAAGGTCTGAACCCAGTGTGTCTTAGGGTATTTTAGAGGGCTATTTTTACGCTTCAAATATGATTTTCTCAGAAACGGTGACGAATATAAAAAAAAACCCAACCGACAATCTCTTAGAAAATTGTTCATTGAATATCTCGCCTCGTCTAGATAATTTGATTTACAAGCGATTAGTGCATAAAAACATAGCTGTTGTCGCGATAAAAATGAAGTGAATGTTTTTTTAGTGAAGGTAAATCGATTTCTATGCACGCGTTATTTTTTCTGCTCCAGTTTTCTGGTAACGTAACGAAAAATGAGAGAGAAATAAAATCGGCTCAGAAAGGCTGCCAAACAAGCGGTAGCTTTATTGGATTTTATGTGATGTAGTCAAACTTGTAACTGAAAATATCAAAACTTTCATGGCCACATCGAGAATCATTTTGTACATTTGCGAGGAAGCATGGAGAAAAATGTAATACGCACAGCGAGCCACGTGGTTTTACGCGAACTACTGGCCTCAGTCCTTAAATCTAAGACTGATTTCGATTTTTATCTTCTGGATAAGAAGTCAAGCAATTAAGGAACTAAAATCAGTTCCAAAAGCTAGTCAAAAAATCAGTTCCAGAGTTAGGAATTAGGATTCGGTTCTGAAACTGAAATCTGAAAATAAATGCTAAACTTGGAATTAAAATACGGTAGTTCAGGTAAACCAGAAATCAGGTTCTGAATTCAGTTTTAGAATTCAGTTCCCGAATTTAATCCAAAATTTACATCTCAGCTGCTGCTGATTGAAGGCGACTGCTTGCCACGACGTCCAAAATGCGAATAAGGTTTTTTTTCTGTTACGGATGCTTGTGAAAGATCCTCCCCACGACGTCCAGCTTCGTCTAACACACTAAAAGATATAAACGATTAATGATCAAAGTTTACCTTTCATTCTCGGACAGTAGAATATCGGGACTGATACGTGATGAGTTTTCTTCATTGTTTCGAAAAGTTTGAAGAAAACTGGTTATTAATGGCTATCTCACACTGTAAAAAATTTAATCACAAATTGCTGATCATATTTCTGATGGAATGTCGCTTCGTTCAGCACAATTCGAGATATTCACAATTAACTTCAACCTATTCTTCCACAAGCCAAATTTCGAAATGGCTCCCCCCTTTTGAAGTAGGACGCATTCACGTGAAAATGATTCTAACAAAACATGGTTAAATCAGCGGCTACTACAATCAACTTGTACGTAAATTAGTATGATTATTTTTTGCCTTAAGAGAAAAAAATTATATATCAATAATACTTATAGCAATTGATTAGTATTATGCCCGATTAGGAGTGGATCGTTTCACCAATCATTTTACCAACAGCTGATTTCTGAAAAAATCGTAATTTCACGAATTATTTGTTATAACTAGTATCTTACTAATATAATTCAACTACTACGTAAAACGAGAAATCTCGGGCCTAACAAAGAAAAAGTCGATTTTTTACCGTGAAAACTTTTTTATTCTTCAGTATAATCTCCATCTTGACGCATCGGTCCTTTAACATTTTGATGCCCTTTGAAAAAATAAACGATTTGTCAAGGCCTTGAAAATAAGTTTCTTTTTCTTCAATGACCTCAACATTCGGCGAAAATTTCTTTCCCTGGAGAAACCTTTTCAGGTTTGGATATAGGCAATAGTCGCTTGGGGCCAGGTCCGGAGAATACGGGGGATTGTGGACCAATCCGTACCGCAAATCATTCAATTTTACCGTTTCTTTTATGTGTATTTTTCCATAGCCTCATGAAAACTAGAAGCTGTTATTAAAACACTAGTGGATAGATTGTCATGAAATTTGGTATTGGGCCATCTAGAGGCTTGTTTTCAACAAAAATATATACGGTTCGAAACTATTCATGTCTTTTCTGTGAGAGATCCAGGACTTTTCATTCTGTGTTGTAAAAAGATGTTGACCAGCTCATTTTATCGAAGATGAAAAATATCCTCCTTGGTCACCAAAATGCACAGCACTCGTATTCGTTCTTTCATCAAAGCATATTTCAGGGAAGATAAGCGGGAAAAAGAACCCAAAGTTGAACATGATGAGCCAAAGATGAAACGTAAAATAATTAAAAACCGTCATGTGCATTTTAGCAATAGCTTCAGAACACATGAGTTACCAAATGAAATGTCATGGAATGGTGTTGGCGAGCCAGAAAGTGAAGCTGCGCAAGGTGGAAAATATCACGTGGCTTCGTACTGAAACCACACGCTCTATTTTGGACAAGATTTAGTAGGTGAAAAACCGCGCGTCGTAGTCCCGAATCAGAAACCCGAATGCGAGCACATTTCGGAAACGTGTTTGGTCAACTGTTATTGTCAACTGGCTCCACTGAACAGAATGAGTTCGAGTACTGGAGCAAAATCGCGGTAAAAAATTCCCCGGCAAACAATACCACCGAAACCATGGTTCAATCAAACGATTTCGGACTCCAATGACTTTCCTATTCACCTTATGCAGTCTTTTAGACTCCTTCGGACTATTCCCAAGTAGCAATTGAAAAATTGTTATAACCAGCATGTTTCACTATTGCTCCATACCGGTTATTTTTGTTAGATATGTTAGACAATTGATTCAACACGTTTTTATAAGGGATGTAAAATTGGATTAAGTTCCACATCCGGTAATTCAACTGATTACCGATTTCCACTTAGCTAATATTACTGTTAAGAAACATATGAAACGAGAAACTTGCTTGACATATTTGGAACACCCGCATACAGCGCTGCACTGCACTGCGACCAGACGATGATAGTTCATAGTGTTCAGCCACATTTAATGAAAAGGAAGTATCTATAACAAAACTTTGAACTGAATCCATTTGCGAGTCACCGTTTCGTTCGTAAATGGAAATTCCCGTATGCACTCGACCTCGTCGACAAATAAATCTATTTTTATGCGTACTATATTGAAGTAATGCTTTCGAATTAAGCTAAGCGTGCACACCAATTTTATTTACTCGTTTCTTAAGCTTACTTCGGCAAATGACTGTAAAAACTAAAACATAAAAAAGTATCTTTTCAAAACGAAATTATTCGACAAACCAAACATTTAATCTCGTATTCTGGATAGATACATATTAAATTTTGTTGTTTTATTTATTCTTTTCGGTGACATACGTATTGATTCTATTATTTATTAGTTTCTTCAGTATCAAAATCAAAATTGATAAGCACAGCTGTGCGATCAATTGAAATCGGTAGTAGACCAGCACTTATTTCCAATATCTTCGAGAATCATTCTCGTCATAGCTTTCTAATCAGTAGTAGACGAATTGAAATCTTTACGTTCGAATGGAGCAAATAATTTAAAATTACCCTCTGTGAGTCTACTAAGTTCCCATAGGCAATAGTTGAAACAAACAGTATATACTTATTTACTGCACTAGCGTGATGAATTGTTCACCTACCTTTGGATGTGCTCTCCTAGGAAATGCTACTTTGGGGTCGATCTGCAAAGAAACGAAGAAAAAAATATCGAATTGAGTATGGCTAGCGGCAAAAGCATTCAAATCGAATAGTTTTTTATGCTAAGTCAATACTTTTCACCTTACACATGACACACGCACACCGGCTCCCGAATATGAATGATAATAATCAAACAACTTTGAAAAGGGTCCCCTCGTTGAGTGTTCGTCAACGGACGGAAACACACCAGTCGAAGTAACACGGATCTTCTTATCATTTCCTTTTCCCTTTTCCCCTGCCCGGAACCCGATGGAAAGCTAAGCACTCTGCAGTCAAGAGGTTGGCAAATACAGACCCGAAGAAAATAGTCCGGATTAATTGAAAACACGCGTGTCATTGTTTGGCTGGAACCAGAAGGGGGATGCTTACTGGCACACTCTCGACAGCTCGATTACACATCCTCCGTTCCATCATTAGCTAGTGTTTAGCGACAAATGACTCTACGGACTCGAGGAGGACGAAAGGGAGAAAATCTCCTGTAATCCGAAGAGTCATCTGATTAGGTCACATGCGAAGAATTGAGTCGAAACCGAACGACTTCATAAATCAATCGTCGCCCCTTCTGTGTGTGAAGGCCTGACAGGTCGGATCTTTCCTGTGGTTCTGCTGTAAATTTTCATTTGTTCGACCAGAGGAATTCTTCAAAACGTGTCGCCGTATTAAAAATGCATCCAAACGATGTCAACAGCCGATTTGCACCGTCGTGATACGAGTCGTTATAGCTACGATGTCCCTACGAAAGCCGACCGGAAGGGATCGGTCCTTACCGGCAGCGGTTCACAGTGAAAAGTGGGAAGACATCATCAATCGTTCCCTTTTCTTCCTATGCAAACATCCTTTGACACACGCACACCATGGTAGAAAATGTGCTCCGTTGGTGCGGGAGTACGAAAGTTAAACGTGGCAAGACGACGAGTGTCAAGATTTGACACACTCTTTTCGTTTCTTTGTCCAACCCCAAAAACCGTCCCATATGAAGCTGACACAGAGGATCCACGGTCAGGTCATTTCACAAATAATAAAAGATGTCCTCTCCCCTTCCATCCGAAGGCACGTTTCCGTGGCCGTTTTTTGGCTGGCGTTTTCTCGGTGGTGACACAAACGACCACTTAAAGCGAGAATGGTGCGGTGAATTCAGTAAGGGTGGGAGTCACTTTTCACAGGGTGCTTCCGATCGTTCGGAACAGTGTCTCGATCTGAGCTGACTTCCAACGAAAATGTCGTACCTTGTTCCTACAAAAAAAAAGGATTCGTTTCGGTTGTGATCCTGCCGGTCGGTCCAGGAGTAAAATTAAAATGAATAATAAAAAATATTGCGTCCTGAGGGACGATTCAACAAGAGTTATGTTTGCCGTGAGGATGACCGTCTCAGCTTTTTTGTTCGGTGAGGTAACACCGACCTGATTCCGACGGTACGACGATACGCTTGGAATGCGATGGGGTTATGGGCAGCATATTTTAGGCGATTGTTAGTGAAAGTTGTTCTAACTGGAAAATGAGTTTGCCGTTTCTTCGTTTGACCGGAGACCGAAGTTTTGTTGCGCGGTGGACTGTTGAACCGGTGGACGGTCGAATAAGTCGTTTGTCAAAGCCAGTAACACACCGTTCCCCTGGTTAACGGTTTTCTTGAAATATCTATAAACCGAATTCCAGATTTTGGGTTTTGTATTTGACAGAAATTGTAACTAATATGAAGAACGTTCAACTGGATTATTTGAATGTTAGGTTTTTTTTAGCGGTACTTTAGTCAAGTTCAATTTCAGTCAATTTGAGAAAATACGCACTCAATTTTCTCGGAAATTTCTTAACCGATTTTCTCAATCTAAGATGCAAATAAATGCCTTGAAATTGCTAAAAAAAAGTTTCCAAAAAGTTGATCCAGATCCGACTTCCGGTTTCTAAATTTCATCGTGATAAGTGAACAGTTTTCAATTTCTTGAGTACTTTTTCAAAAGTGATGGCGAAACGAGGTACAATTTTTTATAAAACTTACTGCTAAACTGCTGCTCTGGTTCCGAAATTATATGGCGAAACTTTCAAATCGCCATACAAAATGTCAACGCAAAACCACTACATGTTGGTACGGAAGAAGAAAACAAGAGCGGGTCATTTCACCGAAAGCAATTTCACCTAAAGTTGTTTCGTCGACTGCTATTTCGTCGAAAGGGTCGTTTCGCCGCATGGGTCATTTCGCCGAATGGATCATTTCGCCTATGCAATTGCTTTGATGCTTAGTAGCTAAGAGTCAACAAGTTTACTTGGGAACTCCGTTATGAGGTTCATAAATCAATCTTTATTCAAGAAGTACAAGTGTAGGTCAACAAAACGGGCGCTAACGCTATTATCTTTCAGTGAAATGCCATTCGGCGAAATGGCTTTCGGCAATATGACCCTGATCCGAAGAAACCACCACCGCCTTTACTACGTTCGCAGCGTGCTTTGTTCAATTTTGTATAGAGTGCAGGGTTGCCACATTTAAATGTATACTTTTCAAGAGCAAAATCTTCAGTTCGTGTTCGCATCTCATCCGACAAAGTCGCAAATCGTTTACGGTCGAGACAACAGAAACAAAGAAAATACAGTGTAGTGAACAATAGAGCGTATGAAATGGGCAAATACGATTTACCAAAGCCTAAAACTTGGCCTACAAGACCAAAATCAATTTGTATTGATTTCAAGCGCTGCAAAGTTAGACCAGCAGCAACCGAAATTGAAATCTTGCTTATGGAACGAATGCATCTGAACGTTAATGATGTAAGTGAAATTCAATTCAACAAGGCGTCTAACTGTGTGTACATTATGTTCAAACGTGAAAGAGATGCAATTACGTTTGCTTCGGTTAATAACAGGGTGCACAGTGTTGATCACAATGTTAAATTTAAAATCCCTGTGCACATGGTGGACAATGCCATAGAAGTACGCGTGCATGACCTTCCTCCGCAGACCAGCGATGGGTTCGTTCGGTAAAACATGTCGCAGTACGGTGAAGTTCTTTCCATCGAAAGGGAAGTATGGCGGAATTTTTTCCCCGGTATCCGGAATGGCGTGCGATTGGTACGTATGCAACTACGTAAAGCAATTCCATCTTACATCGTTTGTGGTTAAGATGGAATACATCCGTGTAAAACGCTGATTACGTATGAAAATCAATTGGATACATGTCAGTTTTGTGAACAACTTGCACACTACGGCAAACCTTGCACTGAAACTGCGAAAACAAGCAATACAAGCAAAAACAAGGGGCAACCGCTCAACAACGGAACTAGTGAATGCAGTGCTCCTGTTTCAAAAACACCTTCACCATCTAACCAACCAGCAACTGCAACCAATGTACAACAAGGCGCTTCTACAGTAACTAGCAACGAGATCAAGACTGCGAATAACATGGAAAACGGAAAGAAGACGGAAATCAACAATACCACCGATGCGTCAATGGACGACGAGACGAGCCACGAACAAAGTGCCCCTCAATCCTCGCAGGAGGGAAATGAAAGCTTCTCTCCCCCTAGAAAAGGGGTGACAACGAGATCTAAAATAAAATATTTTTTATTTGAAAAATCGGCTCAATCGGCCACGTAAAGCTTGTACGCAAATAGGCCTGAATAAAAATGTCTTTTAAATTGAAAAAAGAGCAACATCTTCAAATCTGGGGATAAAAATTGCGTATTGAAAATCTGTATACGAAAATGAAAATTCTTATTAACTTGACATAACTGTTTATAAATTGGAAAGGTTATGTTAGTAGAATGTTCAAGCGATATTTTTGGAAAAAAATAAGTAATATGAGAAAGGCATCATTACACCACTAGGTGGATTGAAAAAGGTTTTGCATTTCGTTCTTTGTGGAGTGAAATTACCACACCACAGAAGCGAATTATAGGACTCTCTACAATCGGGATTCATCACATCTACAGTAGTTCAGTTGGCAGAACGATGAGACGGAATCGACACGGTTTGCAGGTTAGTGGTATGTCACTGGGACCTGCTTTTTTATTGAACTTTTTTTTTTTGCTTAAACTATTTGAGACACCAAAATTTCTATGTTTATTGTACTCTTACTGTTGCAGTTCATATTTGATGTGTAAAATGAATATTTTCATTCTTGAATTTCAAATTGTGGTTGAGTCTGCATAAGAGTTCTAGGCCGAATGTGTTTTCAAGAATCGTTTGATTTATTAACACACTCACATACTACTTACTTACCAATGATAAAATAGATATTTTTCGCTATTGAAAATCTGGACAATATTTTCCGAAAGCTGCTTAAAAGTATTTTCAGTTTCACCGCGAGAGCCTTCAAATGTGTACAATTTCTTAGCGGAGGGCGGTGTTAGACCGGACAGCTTAGATGCCTTTTAAACCAGAAGTTTTTTTCGATTTTTGGGTTGACTCTCATGTGACAGGCGGACGTCACAGTTAGTTGGATGACGCTGAGTCATTTCAGCTCGACGTCAATATTGTTCTTGTCAAAACGTTTCCGATAACGTGAGAAATTTAATTTCTATTGTGTTTCGGGCATGCATTGTCTGTCCGGGGCCAAACTAGACAAAAAAGTGGAACTAAACCAGACGAATAATTTACGATTTGAAATTCATAGCTGATTTTTTAAATATACCTAAATATTGATGTCTATATTCCCGTTCTATTTTATTTATTTTAGTAAAACTAGATTTCCTGGAAATTTAAGACAAACACTCATTTATTTTTCAAGACAGTAAAATGTCGAATTAAGGAAAAATTGTAAACTAAACAATTTTTTATCTAGGAAAAAGTGTTTCCAAGTATTGTTTGTATTAAAATAATTTATACTAGAGTGCCTATAACCAGAGTGACGACATCTCATTCGTAATTTTGGCAACAATTCAAAACATTCCATTAGCTTTACATTGAATTGACAGGTCGTTTGCTCGTTTGGAACTGGGAGCTGTCATTCCAAATGAACAGCTGTCGCCACTCTGATTATAGTCACTCTAATTTATACAATCACTAATTATTTAATAGGGGAGGCCAGGGTTAAGTCTTCCGACGGGGCCAAACCGGACAGCTTAAATGCCTTATAAACCAAAAACTTTTTTGATTCATGGATTGACACAATAAAAGTTAACAAAATGCTTGAATAATAATTTGACACAATAAAAGTTAACAAAATGCTTGGAAAAAATCTAACAAGAACCGAATCGTGGGAAGAAGATTCATGGATAGACTCTCATTTGACTGGCAGACGTCAGTTAGCTGGATAATGCTTAGTCGTTTCAGCTCGCCATCAATATTGTTCATGTCGAAACAAGCACGTTATTAACAGATTTTTTTTTAATTTTCTGATTGTTTTGAGTATATTTGAATTCTGTGCGTCGTAAAGACGATCTTTTTAGTGCTTTAAACAGTTAGTGTCGTTCTGAATCCAGTTTTTATTAACTGTTTCCGATAACGTGAGATTTAATTTTTATTGCGTCTCGAAAATAAACTGTCTGTGCTGGGCTAAACTGAACGAAAAAAGAGATGCTAACCCGGACAAAAAATTAGGACTAAACTGGACAAATAATGTTCGACTTTAAATTCTGATTCTTGAAACTTGGAAAAGTTAATGTCTGAGACATAGTCGCGAGATTGACGTAGGACTGTATTCAAGATGTTTATAGATATTAACTGATTTGAAACCGTTTAAGATTTTGTAGTCCTGAAAAGGACCAATCGATTTTGGAAGATAACGTTTGTATTCTAGGAATTAGAGTGGCAGTTAAAGACAGTTTTCTTTACTTTACTGTTGGGGTCCTGAAAAGTACCGTTAGTGGCTTTGGAGTCCTGAAAAGGGTTATTTTGTTACGGATGATTATATTTGTATTCCAGGGGAAAGGGCACCAGTCAAAGTCATTTGTAAGTTTGATCCTGGACTTAAAAGAAATCATGACATAAATATAATTGTAACACAAGTCGTACAATTGCTCATATATTCCAATATTTTATACATCTCAATATTTGAGTGGAAGAAACTACCAAATGCTGTTCACAATGCCGATTGATTTATTAGTAAACCAGTTTTGGTTAGGAGCTTTTTACGTGATTTCCCTTGTAGCTTTTACACAAATGGGCGGTCCTAACGCCTACAAAAATAGTATCATACAGAATTTTGATATCAATTATATCATTTCGGATTTGTATATTTCATTGAAAGAAACTATCAAAATGCGGGACTCATTTTTGGTATTCAGAAGAGCCGAACTGTAGAGTTCGCTACGATATCAAATACTCTTCGGAACATTTTTCTCTAACACGATGCAGTCGAATGCCAGTTTTATTTGAGCTCGATTGGTGCGAATTTCACACTACAAACAGTGCGCTAATCTAATCAAATTATTCTAAATTTGCACTAAAATGATAATTTTTACCATCGATTTGCAAAGAAGTAATCTAAATTGTTCTTTAGATAACACTTGGAGTCATTAGAACGGCTGATTTTGTATAATATTTCCCATAGTTATCTTTTTCTCCAATGCAAACGATCAGCAGCTAGATGACGCCATTGCTTAAAACTAAACTAAACTTGATTGAGAGCTTTATTTCTACGTAATTTCCTCTGTAGCTTTTTTCACAAAAGGACGGTCCTAACGGGCACAAAATAATTTCATTTAGAATTTTTATATTTCATTGAAAGAAACTAACAAAATGCTGTACGGGAATCATTTCCGGCTTTCAGTAGGGCCAAATTGTGGAATTCTCTACGATATCAAACACTATTTGGAAAATGTTTCTCGAACGCGATACAGTCAAATACTAACTTTTTTGCACTCGTTTGATGCGAATTTAGCACAGCGAAATTAGCACAAAGCTAATCAAATTATTCTAAATTTGCACCAAACTGATGATTTTCACCTTCGATTTGCAAAGAAGTAAAATTAATAGTTCTTTAGATATCATTTAAAGCTATTAGAACGGCTGATTTTGTTTAATGTTCCCCACCGTTGTCCACGTTTTGTTTTCTTTTTCTCCAATGCAAACGACCAGCAGCTGGATTACGCAATCGCCCTTGCTTGAAACGAAATGGAACGAAACCTCATATTCGCCACTGACTGAAGTACGAATTGAATAATGATGATTTTGAAACAATGTTAACGTAATAAACGCGGTAATAATAACAATCCTACACTTTTTTACATTCGTTTCGTAAAAGAATTGAAGATAATATTCAAACAAGAAAAAAGTTTTTAAGGAATCCAATCAAAGTGATGTTGTTACATTTTCGTATTGTAAAATTCTGAAAATGCACCTACGTGAGCATAGTAAAGGAAGACGTAGTACTATGTCAAAATATACCTAAAAATTGATATTTTCATTCTATGTTATGTAAAACATAGTAAAACAAAAATTTTCTGAAAATTTAAGACCAACGTTCATTTCATGACGCGAAGCAAATAAATAGTCTTCAATGAAGACTCTGAAGTCAGTTTCTGCACAAACAATTAGATACAGTAGGGCGTCAAATTTCGAAAGAGTTCCTATATTTTCGGCGAGCAGAATTATGTCTCCGACAATTCATTCGAGCGTGGTTTCATTTTCTTCCCGCGTTTTCAGGTTTCGTGCGATTTTGCGCCTTACAGTTTTGCCCATAGGTTGTCTGGTTTAGCCCCACGGTTTAAGAAATTTTGAATTTTGGGTTGGTCACTTCAGCACAACCAATCGGTATAGATAACTAGGATGAAAACCTGATTGAAATAAGTGTTTTTTTTTCAATTTTTCAAAAAGTGCCCGGTTTAGCTCCGCTATCCACTAATTTTCGAGATCAGAAAGGTCCCTGGAAAAATTGGCATGAACAAAACTTGTAGTCCCTTAGGTGATCTTGGTTGAGATCTTTTATCTCAAAACAGTTACACTTACAGTTCAGTGACTTAAAATTGTGCTCCATCAAAACAATCAAACGAACCAAATGCGTCGGTACTGAGACATGGGCGACTTCAAACAACTGCTCCATTTTACCAACATTAAATGAAACTGTGGTGTTGAGATCAAATTTTCATCGATAGAACGAGAATACATGAGACTCAATAACAGAAACAGTAAAATACACATAACAGATCGGCTGAAAAGTTCGTATCGTTTCTATGAGAGGGCACCACTAGAATTAAATCCATACCATTTTCAGTTAGTACCAATCTTCAAAAGATACGTGTATAAATTTGACAGCTGTCTGATTATTAGTTTGTGAGATATTGCATTTTGAGTGAAGCTACTTTTGTTATTGTGAAAAAATTGGAAAAAAAGAAATCTCGTGTGTTGATGAAACACTACTTTTTGATGAAAAAAAGTGCCGCCAATACAAAAAAATGGCTTGATGGGTGTTATCCAGACTCTGCACCGGGCGAAGCAACAATTCGTAAGTGGTTTGCAAAATTTCGTACTGGTCATATGAGCACCGAAGACGATGAACGCAGTGGACGTCCAAAAGAGGCTGTTACCGATGAAAACGTGAAAAAAAATCCACAAAATGATTTTCAATGACCGTAAAGTGAAGTTGATCGAGATAGCTGACACATTAAAGATATCAAAGGAACGTGTTGGACATATTATTCACGAATATTTGGATATGAGAAAGCTTTATGCAAAATGCGTGCCGCGTGAGCTCACAATCGATCAAAAACAACAACGAATTGATGATTCTGAGCAGTGTTTGGAGCTGTTATATCGAAATAAAACCGATTTTTTTCGTCGATATATAACAATGGACGAAACATGGCTTCATCACTTCACTCCGGAGTCCAATCGACAGTCAGCTGAGTGGACTGCACGCGATGAACCGAACCCAAAGCGTGGAAAGACTCATCAATCGGCCGGTAAGATTATGGCGTCTGTATTTTGGGATTCGCATGGTATAATTTTCATCGACTACCTTGAAAAGGGAAAAACCATCAACAGTGACTATTATATAGCGTTATTAGAGCGTTTGAAGGACGAAATTTAAAAAAAAAACGAAGAAGAAAAAAGTTTTGTTTCATCAAGACAATGCACCGTGTCACAAGTCGATGAAAACCATGCTGAAATTGAACGAATTGGGCTTCGAATTGCTCCCTCATCCACCGTATTCTCCAGATTTGGCCCCCAGTGACTTTTTCCTGTTCTCAGACCTCAAAAGAATGCTCGCTGGTAAAAAATTTAGTAGCAATGAAGAGGTAATCGCTGAAACTGAGGTCTATTTTGAGGCAAAGGACAAATTGTACTACAAAAATGGTATCGAAAAGTTGGAAGATCGCTATAATCGCTGTATCGCCTCTGATGGCAATTATGTTGAATAATAAAATCGAATTTTGGCAAAAAAATGTGTGTTTCTATTAAACGATACGAGCTTTTCAGCCGAACTGTTATATGTCTTTTCGAAAAACGCGAACTGCTTTATTCGCGGCCGGAAATAATAATATGCACTGCGTCCACCATAATTTTTTAAATTACATACTAATCACAGTATCCGTGCAGGTTTGCTCTAAAACACTTCACCAACAGGATGTCAAGGTAAAATGCTTAACCTATTTGAAGGATTTTCAATAATTTTCACTTTTAAAATGAATTATTACTTATGAACCGATTCGCACCCTCTCATTCTGCTACTAACGCAGAAGGCGTCCTATTGACCAAATGTCATCATAGACACACGGAGATATTTGAGATAGGAAACTTGTGAGCACTTAGTTATCTCACTTTTTGACGACTAACTGTACCGTTTACACTGACGTCTTTTTTTAAGCGTTTCTAATGCGGTTTTTGTTTACGTGAGTTTTTAAGCGGATTTCCCAAATTATGCGGATTCTCAAAATTATTCGGTTTCTCGTTTTGACTTAGATATGCATAAAAGGTCAAGATTTGGTGTTATCCTGATTTTTTTTAAATTAACTCTCTGACAGAAAATTTTAGATTTTTTCAAAAACAAATTTTTAGATTATACGTTTGTGGGCTGAGGCCAGTGTGTTTTAGGGTGGTTTCAAAGGCTATTTTCACGCTTCAAATCAGATTTTCTCAAAAACGGCGACGAATATAAAAAAAAACCAACTGACAATCTTACAAAATTTAGTTTAAATTATTGTGTGAAAATGTCAGAATGATTCATTAACTTTAGCGGTCGGGAAAGTCTTTTTTCCAAAGGAAGAATTGCATAGCTGAAATTGTTCATTGAATATCCCGCCTTCAAAAGCTTGGTCAAAAATCTATCCTGACAATGTCTAGCTAATTTAGTTTAGATGCGATTAGTGCATAAAAATACACATGTTGTCGCGATAAAAAGTGAATGTATTTTTTGTGAAGGTAAGTCGATTTCTATGCACGCGGCATTTTTTCTGCTCCAGTTTTCTGGTAACGTAACGAAAAATGAGAGAGAAATAAAATCGGCTCAGAAAGGCTGCCAAACAAGCGGTAACTTTATTGGATTTTATGTGATGTAACCAAACTTGTAACCGAAAATATCAAGACTTTCTTTTTTTCTTTTTTTTCTCGTGTTTTTTTACGCGCTACGTATAGTAATATGAGCATTTAACGCTAAATCTCCTCACACATTTCAGACCATGTAAAATGAATATTCAAGACTAAATCTTTCTCACACCCTAGACCACACGCACTTGACAAAATCCCGTAAAAGCACCATTCCACGAAAACCTAGAAACCTACATAAAACAAATACATTACCTACATTAAGGCAACTAAAATATCAACACTTGCACTTTATGCTGACCCAAAGAAAGGAACGACGTAGACATAAAATTCGACTTTAGAAACAAGGAAGCATCAAGTTTCAAATCGTTATATCATCGCCGAACACACAAAATAAACATAACCTACTGTGTCACTTCCCTTTTTCGACGCCCCTCATGTCCACAATTGAATACCACCCAGCACGACCTAGAATAACAGTAACTCAAGAACGCACACTAACTCAAACCGACACTCACGAAAATAACCCAACATGCTATCGCCATACATTTTAAAACTCGCGTTTCCACTTCGGTATATCAGTGGCTAAGGCAGTTCAAATTTAACAGCCATCTCCGTCTAGCAGTTCAATTTAAACCACTAAAATATGTGCTTTTTGTACAAACCAACAAACTCCTGGATGTTACATTTTGGAAAGATTTCTATTCTGGGGATACAAATGAGCACCACAAAATCGTTTACGTCTAGAAAAAGTCACGAAAGCGACCAAGGGTTAAGGTGCATTCCAAGGCAATATTGTAACCTTTTTCTGGAACTTAGTTTGTTTTTTTTAATAACATTTTAAATTCAAGATGCGTTACTGTGTTTAAGCTTTCCACAACAAACATAAAATAAAAAAATGCTGTTGAATCGTCATTTTCGAAAAAAATCTCTTTTATGTGTTATTAATAGAAATAGAGTTACTAAAATGTTCTCTGCTCACATATTTGAGGGCTTTTCAAAGCAGTTTGAACAGTTTACTCAATATTATCAACAAGCATGTTTTTTGCCTTTGGAGGATTTGCTCAACTTGCTAATACCAGTTCGTGCTCGAATCTCACACGACACAGTCGAAAATCATTTACGATCGAACAAACAGAAACAAAGACAGTGCAGTGAACAATAGAGTGTACGGAATGGTCAAATACGATTTAACAAAGCCTGAACCTTGGCCTACAAGACCAAATTCAATTTGTATAGCTTTCAAGCGTTGCAAAGTTAGACCAGTAGCAAATGAAATTGAAATCTTACTTAAAGAACGAATGTATCTAGACGCTAATAATGTAAGTGAGATTCAATTTAACAAAGCGTCTAACTCTGTGTACATTATGTTTAAACGTGAAAGAGATGCAATTGCATTCGCTTCGGTTAACAATGAGGTGCACAGCGTTGAGTGTGATAACATTAAATACAAAATCCCTGTACACATGGTGGACAATGCCATAGAAGTACGCGTGCATGACCTTCCTCCGCAGGCCAGCGATAAGTTTTTTCGGGAGAATATGTCGCAGTACGGTGAAATCCTTTCCATCGAAAGGGAAGTATGGCGGAATTTTTTCCCCGGGATTCGGAATGGCATGCGAGTTGTGCGTATCCGTGTGAAACGCTGATTACCTATGAAAATCAACTGGTTACATGTCAGTTTTGTGAACAACCTACACACTACGACAAACCTTGCACCGAAACTGCGAAAAGGACATCATCAACTAAAGACAAGGTCAACCGTTCAACAATGGAAACTAGTGAGCGCCGTACTGCTGTTTCACCATCAAACCAACCAGCAACTGCAACCAATGTACAACAAGGCGCATCTACAGCAACTAGCAACGAGCTCAAGACTGCGAACATCAAGGAAAACGGCAAAAAAGACGGAAATCAACAACAGAACCACCGATGCGGCAATGGATGACGAGACGAGTCACGAACAAAGTGCCCCTCAACCCTCGCAGGAGGGAAATGGAAGGTCCTCTCCTCCTAGAAAAAAGAGTGACAACGAGATCCACTTCAAAAAATGCATTATTGAAAAAATCGGCTAATTCAGTCACGTAAAGCTTGTACGCAAATAGGCCTGAATAAAAATACCTTTTAAATAAGTTAAATAAAATTATTAATATGAAATTCACTTTTATACTAACGAACCAAATTGTGTCACAGTGACTCTACTCATCTTATCACCAAGTGACTATTTTTTTTTCAAAAAAAGCTCATATTTCAGAGCATAAAAAAACGTTCGAGCAGATCGCAACCGGCACCGCTTCTCCGTTTCAAATGGTGTGCCACAACAAACCGGCAATGTCTCTTTTTTCGAATCATTTAGTTAATCCAGAAGAAACTTTTCGGCAAAACAAAGCCTTCGCCCCGCCCCGGGATATGCGCGCTCATTCGCAAAACAATCACGTCCTCACGTGACAAAAGCGAACTTGAGCACTTTGGCATTGTTATTTTTCCATTTCCGGTGCAGTAGTTTTGCGGTGAGACACACAAAAAAAAAGAACCCGAAATATTTTTTCGACTATTGTGCTACTGTTCATGCAAAACAAAACCAAAAAACTATACTAAAAAAAAAAAAAGAAAAATAAACGATTGATGCGCGTCCAGGTTCAAGACTTTATTTGTTTGCTTTTGGTTCGAACCGGTGTCTCCACCACGACCTTATGGAGAAGACAACCCGTGACATAATTTAAAATAAATAAAATCTGATTATTATTTTTACGCACCCAACCGGAAAATGGCTTTTCACCGAGCTGGTCCACATTCCATTGCTTTCACGTTGGGCGGTACGACGCGGACTGACGGGATTCGGTTCGGTCCGAATCAACACTGAATAAAAGATGAACTTATCTAATGTTTGAGCGTGAGGATAACAACTCAGGTCCCGGTCCTGGTCCTTTCGGTACAGTTTAGACTTTTTATTGTTGATTGAAAGATTTGAAATTCACGTGAAAGTAAGGGTGCCTGTGTGTGTGCGTGTTTATTTATTGTGTCGATTTGTAAAATCTGCATCCGACAGTGGAACTGCTTCCGCGAAGGACATTTTGCGAATTGCCGGTTTCGAGAGGAATGAGAGAATAAAGAAAACATAATGTTAGCTTACCTTTTTACCATCTAATTCGTGTGTACCATGTGCTAATACTTTGTCTACGCTGGCAGGATCCCCGAATGTGATGAAGCCGAACCCTCTGAAAGGGGAAAAAAGTAAAAAAAGATTAAAGAGTTAGTGGACTCTATTTGGGCGCTAGCATCGAAACGGATGTACAGTGAGTGCGAACTAGGACCGATTTGAATTGAACTTCGAATTTTATCTCTGCTTTCTAATTGATAGGTCAGTAAAAGTCTTTTCATATTATATGTAACTCTTGATTCACTACAAACCGAATCAATAAAACCTTAACCAATTCTCCACAACACATAATAAGTCATTTCATACAAATATTCTATTTCTTCTACAATAGAATAATTTTATTATGAGCACTTTAGCAATTTTTTAAACACTCACGAAAATCTTCTGGTAGAGTACCAGTAGTTTCCGATGGTATGTCAGTGTGATAAAGAAATCAGACAATACTCGACGTATGTTTTATATCCGTAGTACTGTTGAACAATTTGAAAACTTAGTACCGACATTAGATTTTTAAAAGTTAAGTTTGTTGTGTTCTTTTTACATACCGTATTTTTGTCGTTTCAAACCGTTTCCGCGTTAGTTAATCACTAAAGTTTTTATCAGTGAATGACTGTATGCTGCCTGGATCGAAGTGAGGTGTTATTCTAAACCGCCAAGTGCTTGTCAAGTCGTAATTCACGTTCATCTGTGTCGTGCCTGTGGCTATTCTTCTTGCTGCCGTCGTTGTAGTTTGACAATAAACAATCGACGAACCGTTTGCTGCTGTGATTTACCATCTGCATAGTTAAAGGCGTATCCCTGCACTTAGAATGAGTTTGGAGAAAAATTGTGCAAAGTGCAGTCTGATTATTGCAGGCATCGATTCCGTTGTATGCAGAGGCTACTGTGGACGCATGTTTCATATGGCATGCTCTGGAGTTTCCCGCGCTCTATTGGGCTATTTCTCATCTCATCGTAAAAATTTATTTTGGATGTGTGATGATTGCGCCAATTTGTTCGAAAATTCGCATCTACGCTCCATTACGAAATTGGCAGACGAAAATTCACCTTTGGTGTCGTTGGCAATTAATGGTTTACAAAACGAAATCAAAACATTGTCGAAACCTGCTCCTCTGACTCCCACACCGCTCAATATGCGCTGGCCATTCATCGAGGGTCGCCGTCCAGCCAAAAGACCTCGTGGGCCTGACTTGGAACAAAAAGCTTCCGAATGCAAATCTGGATCGAAGCAAATCGGAGAAAACGTTGTTTGTGTTCCAGTTTGTGAACAGCAACCCGAAAAATTTTGGCTATATTTGTCTCGTATACGTCCAGACGTCACCAATGATGAGATTGCTGCTATGGTGCGAGCCAATCTTGAAATGAATGAGGATCCAGTAGTTGTTAAACTGGTCGCCAAAGGTACCGATGTTAGCAACATGACCTTTGTATCATTTAAAGTTGGCCTCGATCCTGCACTACAAGCTATCGCCTTGGAACCTTCAACTTGGCCCCAAGGAGTCTATTTTCGCCAATTCGAGGAGAAATCATCCCAAAAATTTTGGAAACCAGCTGCTGTGGATCCATCTCCAACGCCTGTTTCAACGCAAGGAGAAATAGTTCAGCAGTGATGCAATGCAGTATACTGGGACGCACCGTAGTTGATATTGTGGAAGCCCCTGACCCCCCTTCCCCAGTCGTGCCACCGCTGCCAGCGTTCATCAGCCGTCCTGGTCCTGCGGGTAGGTGTGGTGAAGGGGTCTTCCAAACTACTCATCTTGGCAAGTATTCGTTAGCTTCCAGATTATCAAGCGCTGATTTGTTTTATCCCGTGTCGCAGAATGACGAACAAGATGACGTTGGTATCTGGGTGTACTACCAGAATGTTCGGGGGTTGAGGACAAAAATCGACGAGATCTTTTTAACGACGAGTGACTGCAACTTTGATGTCATTTTTTTGACCGAGACCGGACTGGATAGCCGAATAAACTCTCAGCAGATGTTTGGAAATTCCTTTAATGTTTTTCGCTGTGACCGCAGCTCAGCTAATAGTGACAAAGCATCGTTTGGTGGAGTATTGATTGCCATTTCACGAAAACACGTCAGCTCTATTATTGAAACGGTGAATGGTCAGTGTCTTGAACAAGTGTGTGCAAGTGCTACAGTGCGGGGTAGAAAGCTACTGCTATGCGGTGTGTACATTCCTCCTGATAAAAGCCAAAACGTTGATGTGATCGATGCGCACATTTCAACTGTTTCGGAACTGTGCAGTAAAGGTTCTGTGAATGATATTGTTCTGGTGTGTGGTGATTTCAACCAGCCCCGCATTGTGTGGAATCAACGGCATGAAGAAACACAACCCGCTTGTTCTTTGTTGCCATCCGCTGCTGGTACAGCGCTGATCGACGGTATGGATTTTTTAAATCTACATCAAGCAAACCAGTGCAGAAATCATCTTGGGCGATTGCTCGATTTGGTCTTTTGTTCTTCGGAGCATCAATTGATAGTTGATTGTAGTGTTACTCTACTGCTACCTGTCGACCCGCATCAACCGGCTTTTAGTTATCTCGTTGGCTGCTGACTGCGAAAACAATTTCCGGAACATGGACTTCACGAATGAATCAAGGCCATTAAATTATAGAAAAATTGATTTTGGTGCTTTACTTGAATTCTTGCAAAACGTTAACTGGAGTGCTTTGCAAGATATCGACAACGCAAATGAAATGGCATATTTTTTCTGTAACAAAATAACTCAGTGGTTAAGTTCAAATTTGCCTTTTGTAAAACGGCCAATAAGTCCTCCTTGGAGCACAGCTTTGCTTCGTAAATTGAAACGAATTCGAAATGCTTGGCAGCGCAAACATCGTCGCTGGAAGAGCTTTGAAATAAAACGAATGTTCAAAAGTTCCAGTGATAACTATCGCAAATTAAACGCGGGGTTGTACAAATCCTACGTTATGCGGGTTCAAACTGATCTTCGTCGGAATCCCAAACATTTTTGGACTTTTGTAAACTCGAAACGTAAATGCTCATCAATTCCTTCAAAAGTTTGTCTCGATGGTGTTGAATCCAGGTCATCCTTGGAGTCATGTGATCTGTTTGCAAAGTTCTTTGCTTCGGTGTTTGCAGAAAAAACAGCCTCCGGTATCGATGCGGAGACCGCCGCGGTGGATGTTCCTGAGAATTTAGTGCACATTGACACATTTTTGGTTACTCCCGATATGATTGTTGCCGCAGCGAAGAAGTTGAAACGATCGTTCTCTGCCGGACCAGATGGCATACCTGCAGCGGTGTACAGTCATTGCGCTTCTGCTTTAGCCGATCCTTTGTGCACCATATTTAACAAATCATTTGAGCAAGGTATTTTTCCGATGACTTGGAAGCAGTCTTTCATGTTTCCTGTATACAAGAGCGGTGATCGTACAAATGTTAGAAATTATCGAGGCATAACCAATTTATCAGCTGCATCTAAACTGTTCGAAATAATTGTGAGCACTGAGGTACTTTTTCGTACTAAAAATTACATCTCTACTGATCAGCATGGATTTATGCCAGGTCGTTCAGTCAGCACGAATCTCTTAGATTTCACTTCCAGTTGTTTTTCGAGTTTGGAGAATAAAGTGCAAATTGATGCAGTATACACTGATCTGAAAGCAGCTTTCGACCGAATTGACCACCGAATACTCTTGTGCAAGATGTTGCGGCTGGGCGCCACACAAAAGTTTACTGACTGGCTACGAGTCCTGCGAATTAAGCTCGGCTCTTGTGTATCATCTTCGTTCTCAAATTTATCAGGAGTTCCTCAAGGCAGCAATATGGGTCCACTTTTGTTTTTTCTGTTCTTCAACGATGCTGTTTCGGTGCTCGGAGTTGGCTGCAGATTAGTATATGCCGATGATTTGAAATTATATCTTGAAGTTCGCTCTATTGACGACTGCATCCGGCTTCAAAAACTTCTAGATACATTTGTCGCCTGGTGTCGTAGAAACTGGTTGATTGTCAGCATTTCAAAATGCCAGGTCATAACGTTTCACCGAATACTGAACCCAATTCGATTCGACTATGCAATTGATGGACAAACGCTCCAGAGAGTTGACCATGTTAATGACCTTGGTGTTTTGTTAGATGCCAAACTTACCTTCAATCTGAATCGTTCATCTGTAATTTCAAAAGCGACCAGGCAACTAGGGTTCATTGCAAAGATCGGGCGGGACTTCAAAGATCCGTATTATTTGAAGGCGTTATATTGTTCTTTGGTTCGTCCAATACTGGAAAATGCTAGCGTAATTTGGAGTCCTTATCAACTTACATGGAACTTACGGATTGAGCGCGTTCAGAAACGATTTGTTCGTCTTGCTCTAAGAAACCTTCCCTGGCAGAACCCGCTTGATCTTCCACCATACCACGATCGCTGTCGACTGATCGGACTCGACTCATTGAAACGACGCAGGAAAATTCAGCAAACTACTTTCGTGGCAAAACTGATCAACGGGGATATCGACTCACCGAAGATTTTGTCTCAACTCGATTTTCGTGCTTCACAACGATCGCTGCGCTCTTCCAGTTTATTTCAGCCGAGATTTCATCGAACGACGTTCGGGTATTACGAACCGATAACATCATGCTTGAGGACATTTGGCACCGTTGAACACCTTTTTGAATTTGATGAACCATCACACAAATTCGTGCAGAAAGTACAGCGATCTACAATTTTATGACTTGACTAAACCAATTCATTAAGACCGTTTTATTGTCAGATGAATAAATTTAATAATAAATAAATAAATAAATAAATAAAAATGCAATATCTAGCGATAATCAAACAAACGAGTGAAAATAATAAGCCGGAAATAAGGCACTCTCCCGCAGTTGTTAAGAGATTTGTGTCAAGTCAATTTTATTTAGATAGTTAGGAAAACAATTGGTTACCTTTGAATTTTTTATGAAGTTCATCAATACTCAAAGTTTGATGTCTCGTTCGAAGCTGTCGAAAGTCGCCTTCGGTAAAGACACCAGGAAGGAAGACAATACAATGTAGTGAGTAAAGCGACGTCATCGAAATTTATTAACAAAAGTCTGAACATAAACCTTCATGACCAAATCTACATTCATTCCAAGCGCTGTAATACTGTACTAACAGCAAATAAAATTGAGATCTTACCAAATTAACAAATGTATTTCAATGTAAAGGATGTATAACAGATACAATTTAACAAAACTTGTTGCTCAGTTTATATACAATTTTCTGTTTCGAAAATTTCATGTATCTTTTTCAACTATGATGATTTTTCCAGATCTATGAAAATTCCACTAAGTGGACTAAGAAGGGTTATTTTAGATTAGTATCGCTCTTCTTATACAAATAGGCAACACAATTGTCAAGCACTAACAGGTTGGAAAAATGATGCCGACTGTGTGACATAAACACTGAAGAATGTTTTTGTGTACTACTCTAATCAATCTGAATCAATTTGTGTCACAAATGAGACCAAAATTAGATCCAAATCCTCATTGTTTCGAAAAGTTTGGAAAAAAATTAGCTTTAGAGTTATTATCTCACACTGTAAGAAAATTTAATCACAAATTGCTGATCATATTTCTGATGGAATGTCAAAAGGATTATGTCGCTACGTTCAGCACAAATCGAGATATTTACAATTAATTTCTACCCATTCTTTCACAGGGAAAATTTCGAAATGGCTGCCCATATTGAAGTAGGACGCATTCACGTAAAAAGTGTTTCTAATAAAACATGGTTCAATCAGCGGCGACTACAATCACTAAATTTTTGTTTGAGCTGTTAGTAGAATATTCTCACTAATAGTACTGTTTTTGTACCGTTTAATTCCATGTTGAATCAGAAACACGAACGCGAGGACATTTCAGAAGCGTGTTGGGTCAACTGTTAATGTCAACTGGCTTCACTGAACATATGGTGTTTGAGACAATGGACTAAATCCGGTACGAATGCTCCGAAGCTGCCAAGAGAGGACCAATAGTTCGCAAAGGTAAGCTTACTGAGATTATCGAGGAATACATGAAAAAAATCTTATAATGAGTTTTACTGCTCAGTACTGACCTATTGTATCAAAGCTCTTTTTGTGCGGATTTCCAAAGCTATCGGGTTTTATTGTTTTGTCTTAGAATGCATGAAACATAGAGATCTAGTGTTATCATGATTTTTTTTAAATCAACTCTCTGGCACTTTCGATTTTTCTCAAATTTCTCAGATTGACGTTTCATGCATTTCTTAGACATTTCCAGTTCCAGAGTCGATTTTTTTTCTAAATTTTCTCTTGAGATCACACGTTTCGTACATTTCCAAGTCGGTTTTTTCAAAAAAAATATTTTTGAGATCACCCCAGACGTGAACATTTCATGAATTTCTAAGACATGTGCATCAAACAATCTTTATTCAATTTTGCATTTTAATTTTCTATGCGGATTTCCGAAGTTACGTGATCTCAAATTCTCGTTCCAAAGTCGTTTTTTTTTTTTTCAATTTTGAGATTACACAACGATTTTTCGATTTCGGAAATCCCAGTCCCAAAGTCGATTTTTATCAAAAATAAAATTATTCGAGATTACACCAGATGTGGAAGTTTCATGCATTTCAAAGACATTTTACATCAAAAAATAATTTCTTCTATTTCGCTAATGTGGATTTCTAAAGTTTTTTAGTCTCAAATTATAGTCCCAAAGTCGTTTTCTATTTGTGCAAAAGTGTTTTCCTGAGATTACACCGTATCCCAACATTTCATACATTTTTAAGACATTTAACATAAAAAAATCTATTTCAGAAATCTCGACATTTTTTCAAACGTTAATTTTTTTTCTAAACAAACATTTTCTTTTTATTAACACCAGATCTGGACGTGCGTTTCTAAAATGTCCCATTCGTGAATGATCGCATCCAAAAAAACAAAGAAAGACAAGACAAAATCAAACTATTCTCTACAGGGAGAATCAGTTGAGTTTCAATTCTCATTCTTTCACCGATATATTGAAAATCTGTGTCGTTTGGCTATAAAAAAAAGTGACTAAAATATGATAAATCGAAGTAACTACACCTCAGAACCACTTTGGAAACAAAAACTACTATAGATGCGAGCACCAACAGGTAAAAATCATTGTGAATCGTTTTCTAGCTTTATCAATTCTTGAAGTTAAATATCGACACTGCACAGTATGCGGTTTTCGCTGCCCAAGTAGCAATCCGCAACTAGTTCTGATACGACAAAGTCCAAACTATGTTGCAACAAGAGCACGAATATGTTTTTTATGTTATACTGGTTAAAACATGGTGACAGCAATGTTTCATCATAACATAACTAGTTACGAAATAGTTATTTAGGTTTCCAATAATAACATCTTTGTGTCATATTGAATTAAATACAATTTACAAGCTATCGTTACTTAATCCAAACATATCTTTAATCACAACAATGCTTCTAGCTACTAGTTGAAAATAAGTTTATTTGACTTCAATAGTAGCAACCCGTAACTAGTTTTGATACCACTTAACCCAACTGTGTTGCAACAAGAGCACGAACATGTTTTTTATGTTATACTGGTTAAAACAAGGTGACAGCAGTGTTTCTTTATAACGTAAACATTGAACTAACTATCATTTGTAAGTTATCGTTACTTGATTCTAACATATCTTTAATCACAGCTATGCTTTTAGCTACTAGTTGAAAAAAGGTTTATTTTCCGTTGCGAAACCATTATAAATACGTAAGCGTATATGTAAATCGTTACTGTGAATTGATGTAGTAATAACTTAGATATTATATGATTATAACATATAATTTCTTCATTGATTCAGATAGTTATCGGTAGGTTTTCCCAACGTTATGATAACGAAAATGCAAACAAAACAACTTTTGTTGGCTCGAATATGGCGAACACAATATGGAGTCTCAAGAAGCGTATGAAACATAAATAAAGCCAGGATAATACTTGTTTCAAAACTACTTTTTGCCGAAAATAGTGAAAGGCAGAATAGTCATTTTTGTTCTATGCACTGTCATAAACACGAAGAAAATAATATAGGGATTTAACATCGATTGTGATAATATTATAATTCTCATGATATATGATTTAAAAATGATGAGAAATCACTCTACTTGGAATAATTTTGAGCATTCTGAACATAGTATTGTTTTGCTGTTTTTTTTTATATCTTTATAAACAGATTTTGATTGAAGGCGCATAAAAAACAGTTAAGTTAAATTTAATTCCGCTCGACAGTTTCAAAATCGTTGTGAAATTTGTACCTTGTATCAAGTTTGTGATTTAAAGTACTCTTCTGTTTTTTTATTGATGATAGAAAAGTGTTCTGTATATTCATTCAATGTTTATAATGTCGATGGTGACTAAGTTTCAACTAGTTTAATTGAAAACAAGTTATTTTCAAGTTATGAAAAAATAAGTTCTTTCAGTATGACATTACAACGTAACGACAACTTATTTTTAGCCGACCTAACAACTAGTAGAAACTGCGCTTTTTGAGTCATGCAAGTGGTTACATGTTAGTAACAATCACTCAAATATCTGGTTGCAAAATAGTCACAAACAAGCTAGCGTAACAAAAATTGTTACTTGGGTGAAAACCGAAAATGACTGAAAGGAAAGAACACTATTTTGAAACTACTGTTCAGCTGTTGTCATTGACTGGACATGGATCTCGTTCTCATAATTAGCAAGTGTAGCTGAGAGTGACATTTATTTAATTATGGCTCTGCTAGAGACTGCCAAAATGTTGGAGATCATTATTACACTTCTAAGTGTGTTCGTTATATTCGATCCAACAAGAGTTTTTTAGGTTGTATTTTTGTTATTACTACGTTGCGAAAACTAACCGATAGCTACGTGAATCAGTGCAGAAATTGTATACCATATAATCTTATACCATCCATGTTACTACTTTATCAATTCACAGTAACGATTGAATATACGCTTAAGTGTTTATAATGACATCGCAACGGAAAATAAACATTTTTTCAACTAGTAGCTAAAAGCATAGCTTTAGTTTAGTTTTAATTAGTTCAATGTTTATGTTAAGAAGAAATATTATCTTCTAGTTTTAGCCAGTTTAACATACCAAACTTGTTCGTGCTCTTGTTGCAACATCAGAATTAGTTGCGGATTGCTACTATGGTCGTTAAATAAACTTATTTTCAACTACAGGGTCCGGTACTCGAAGTGTAACCAGCTTCAGACCTTCGAGCCTGGCGTCAAGGTAAATGCGACATATTATCGTGAAAGTATTCTGGAGGTTGCTTTGGAGCCGTGGGCAGACAAACATTTCGGTGGCAGACCATGGACGTTTCAGCAGGACTCGGCACCGTCTCACAAAGCTCGAGTGAACCAAGAATGGCTGAAAAACAACGTTCCGAACTTCATCACGTCCACACAATGGCTCTCGAATTCACCAGATGCGAATCCGATGGATTATTCTCTTTGGACCATTTTGGAGAGCAAAGTCCGAACTAAAAGATACACCAGTCTCGAGGCGCTGAAAAAAGTTATTGTCCGCGAGTGGGCCAAAATACACCTGCAAGTCACATTCGGGCAGCTTGCGATTTGTTTTTTGACCGTCTCAAGGCCATAGTCAAGGCAAAAGGTGGTCATATCGAGCAAAAGTGAATTGATTCTGAATTTTGTATTATTTTTACACATTTTGTACTTTGAATTAAGTAAAAGTAATTTTCCAAACTGAATTTATGGCCTTTTTAATTGGTTACACTTCGAGTGCCGGACCCTGTAGTAGCTAAAAGTATAGTTGTGATTAATGATATGTTTTGATTAAGTAACGCTGGCTTATAAATTATAATTAATTCAATATGACAAAAAATGTGGTGACTGGAAACTTGAATAACTTTTTAGTAACTAGTCATGAGATTCATGAATCATGAAATTTGGCATCACGGACGTCCCGGTTCAATACATAGGACGCTGGTCTTACAAGCCAGCTGTCGTATGTTCGAGATCCGACCTGGAAGGATTATTAGTGTCAGTAGGATCCGTAGTACTAGCCATGCATAGATTCTGTACGCTAAGAAACGAAGCAGAAGTCTGTTGAAACAGAAAGGCCAAATTCCAAAAAAGGAATGTATTGCCAAGACTTTGCTTGACATCGTGGCGAGCAGTCACCTGCAATCAGCAACAGCAGGAAACTGAAATTTCGAATCAAATTTCTAGATCAGAATTCTGGTTCACCTGAATCCTGAACTTAATTCCAGGTTTAGGATTTAGTTTCAAGTTACAGGTTCAAAGCTGTTTTTTTGAATAAATTCAGAAACTGAATTTATTTTCCTAATTTATGATCAGAATTCGAATTCACAATTCTGATGTTGGATTTCAACCTCAAAATTCATGATATGAATTATAAATCTAGAATCTGAAACTGAATGTTAGATCTGAACCCCGAAAGAGGATTATAGAAAAATTTCTGAATCAGAATTTAATTTGTGGATTTAGCGTCATATTTTAATTCCTGAATTCGGTTTCAGAATGTTATCACTAAATTCAGAACCTGTATGCTGGAACTATTCTCGAAAGTGGATTCTAAAGCTAGTTTGTGAGTTCAGTCATGAGAGAAGAAGTTTAGAATTCAGTTCTACAGCCAAATTTGGATTCTGAAAATGAGTTCAGTTTCACAAGTCTAGAACTACATATATGATTTGATTTCTTGATCTGTTTTCCGAACCTGAATGTTGCAACTAAATTCTGAACCTGTCTCAGATTTCGAATTTAGTTCAATCCTGGTCCAGAATTTTAGTTCTGTTGCAGATAACTAAATGATGACGAAAAAGACACAACAGTTGTAAGTATTAGATAAATTCCGAAAATCGGTTCTTTTTGGAATCTTTGAAAAACATATTCGCAAATGATTATGAAAAGTTTTCCTCTTCTATCTTAACCTACAAAAAACTGTATTTGTTTCGTATTTTTTAATTATATGGTATAGAATCTACTAATACGAAGGATTATCCATATTCGAAAGTGTGAAAGAAGCATGTCAGTTTTGTTCGTATGCTCGTCATCCAGTTATGTCTGTGACACTACCCAACCGCCTTTTTACTGAAATGAAATGTCCTTCGTCGTTTTTATATAACTTGTTTATAGATCGTATTTTCGCATGCTAATGTCAACTTTCAATTTGATTCTGCTTCCAATTTTCATTTTGTCCGCAATATTAACTTCGTGTACTTTGCACATGTTATATCCCAAATTTAAGCCAATAAAAAAGCCCAAATTATTCTTTAACACTTAGTAACGATTGGTTATTAATAGACAAATGAACAGAGAAAAGCCACAAATGAGAAGCGAAAAGTCAACTGAAGTTATTTTCTGTCAAACTTGCTCTCCAGCAGGCATAAAACCTTCTCATCTTTTGCATCAACAGATTACAATCATCCAAATGACACATTTTTCTTATACTAAATTCAATATTACCAATACTAATTAAACTAAAATTACATTAATACTGTCTAATTAGACAGCAATCTGAGTAACCGTTTCGTAATAACATTACGTGATGGATGGAAGTCAAAAGTACTGAAACAATGATTAAACAGGCAGCACATACTAGCAAATGGTTCTTCGAATCCGTAATTAGTTCCAGTGCTGGGGATCCAAGGAAAGAAATAGATAGAATGCGAAGATTACGACGTTGAATATCTAAGTATAACAGCTGTAAGAACTCAGAGCAATCAATTTGTGACTGAAAAAAATCGTCTACAAAAGCTACCTGGCGGACGGATAATAACTCGAGTTCAATCAGTTTACTTCTGGCTTGGTGACTCGGAGGGTTCAAAGGGTTTCTCCGTGGAAAACGACGAACTGCGAAACGGACAACTTTGCGTTGGATTGCTTCAATACATTGGATATCGTTTTGGTAGTTAGGTGACCAGACAACTGATACATATTCAAGCGCAGAGCGCACCAAAACGCAATTCTGTGCTTTCAATTAGTGTATATCTTCAAAGTTTTCAGTACGGCAAAAAGTTAGGATCAACAGCTTGAGGCTTTGGAGATTGTAAATTCCATATGCTCCTTGAAATTCAGCTTAGATTTTAGGAACACACTTAGATCTTTTATCGACGATCTGCGTTCGAGAATAGTTTACGGAATATTATAGTCAACCTTAACTGAAGACTGTTTACGACTAAAAGAAATGACGGAACATTTGAAGGCATTCAAAATCATTTCATTGATATAACACCAATTTCATACAATACTGGTAATTGGGCACTCCTTTTAATGCACAACTTTATTTCAAGCTTTCGACCCCTTTTTATATCTTCATTATTTTCCCCAATGAAGATCGATCTGTGGACCTTCAATTTTTATACTCACACAAAAAAAAACATCAAAACATTTAAGTTCGTCGACTTAAGTGGAGATGATATGAGAAAATTTACAGAACGTCTTCTTCATTAGAAAGAACCTTGTGATTTTACATTTTATATGATGCAAATAAATGGAACGTAACAGTTCAAGTAAATTTACGATCTAGAAAATGTACATCAAATTCATTGAAATTAAAAAAAAATACTGATGGCGAGAGTGGCGACTTGAACCGAGAATCATTGTATCGTAAAGTACGCCCGTTAATCGACTGATCCATAGATGCAACACACATCTACTTGACTTGTAAATAGTGCATATGAATTCATGCAGTCGTACTTGCTGGCCAAATGGAAAATGCATTCGGCACCAATAAAATTAAGTTTCATCCAACATTTGATCATTACAAATGAAGTTTTCCGTCATTTGACATATTAAGTTTTTAGCAATTGCATCAAACTTGGGATTTCGGCACCGGCAAAATTCAAATTATGTCGCTGTGTACTAGAGATGGTCAGATAAACATTTTTTCCAACCCGAACCCGACCGGTACCGGTTCGAAAATAAAAAAAAACCCTTCTTAATCCACCTAGTGGTGTTATAATGCATACTTTTATTAAATAATTTTGGATACTAATTTTGACACCAATTGATTCAGATTGATTCGAGTAGTTCACAAAAGCATGCTTCAGTGTTTATGTCACACAGTCAGCATCATTTTTCCAAACTAGTGCTTGACATTTGCGTTGCCTATTAGTATGAGAATAGTGATGGTAATCTGAAAAAAAGCCTTCTTAGTCCACTTAGTGGAATTTTCATATATCTTGAAAAATCACCATAGGGGGGAGTACACGAAATTTTCGAAATAGAAATTTCGAAAAAATTTTTGATGCCAAAAGGCTTAGAATTGCATGAAACGTCGAGATTTAGAGTCATCTCGAAAAAAAATTTTTTGAAAAAGTCGACTTTTTGGGACTTTTTGAAAATTGAAAAGTTCCAGAAAGTTGAATCTTTCAAAAAAAAATTTTATGAGATGACACTAAATTTCGATGTTTCATGCAGTTTTAAGAGTTTCGGCATCAAAAAAAATTTTCGATTTTGGAAATTTCATGTACTCCCCCCTATGGTGCTTTTTCAAAATCGAAAATTGTCAAACCTTTACCACCGGGCAGCACCCCTTACGCATGTCCGATTAAGCTCAATTTTTGCACGAAGGCTTTTTTCGAGGTGCTTAAACTTTTGAGCACTAGAACTTAACGAAAATAGAGGTGATCCCAAAATTTTGGCACCCTTATATATATAAGAGAAGTAAAAATCAATGTGTTTTGTCGGTTACGTCACTTATAAAGGGTGATTTTTTAAGAGCTTGAGAACTTTTTTAAACAATAAAACGCATAAAATTTGCAAAATCTCATCGGTTCTTTATTTTAAACGTTAGATTGGTACATGACATTTACTTTTTGAAGATAATTTCATTTAAATGTTGACCGCGGCTGCGTCTTAGGTGGTCCGTTCGGAAAATCCGCTTTTTTATCGACAAATTTTGTTCAGCGATGAGGCTCATTTCTGGTTGAATGGCTACGTAAATAAGCAAAATTGCCGCATTTGGAGTGAAGAGCAACCAGAAGCCGTTCAAGAACTGCCCATGCATCCCGAAAAATGCACTGTTTGGTGTGGTTTGTACGCTGGTGGAATCATTGGACCGTATTTTTTCAAAGATGCTGTTGGACGCAACGTTACAGTGAATGGCGATCGCTATCGTTCGATGCTAACAAACTTTTTGTTGCCAAAAATGGAAGAACTGAACTTGGTTGACATGTGGTTTCAACAAGATGGCGCTACATGCCACACAGCTCGCGATTCTATGGCCATTTTGAGGGAAAACTTCGGAGAACAATTCATCTCAAGAAATGGACCGGTAAGTTGGCCACCAAGATCATGCGATTTGACGCCTTTAGACTATTTTTTGTGGGGCTACGTCAAGTCTAAAGTCTACAGAAATAAGCCAGGAACTATTCCAGCTTTGGAAGACAACATTTCCGAAGAAATTCGGGCTATTCCGGCCGAAATGCTCGAAAAAGTTGCCCAAAATTGGACTTTCCGAATGGACCACCTAAGACGCAGCCGCGGTCAACATTTAAATGAAATTATCTTCAAAAAGTAAATGTCATGTACCAATCTAACGTTTAAAATAAAGAACCGATGAGATTTTGCAAATTTTATGCGTTTTATTGTTTAAAAAAGTTCTCAAGCTCTTAAAAAATCACCCTTTACCATCATATATCTGGAAATACCAAAAAAAAAAAGTCACAACCATTTGATCTTCGAACTTGATCAATGGCCCGACAGTAGCTTTCAAACGAGCCCAAGTTTGTTAAAATCGGTTCAGCCATCTCGGAGAAAATTGAGCGCGTTAAAATATCTTCGAAAAGTGCACACACACACACACATACATACACACAGACATTTTCCGATCTCGTCGAACTGAGTCGAATGGTATATAACACTATGGGTCTCCGAGGCTCCGTTGGAAAGTCGGGTTTTCCAGCAATTCTAATACCTTTCTATATAGAAAGGCAAAACTTTTACCCGTACCCTACACGAACTCGAGAATAATTTTTCTTCCAAACCCGAATCCGACCCGTACTCGATGAAAAATAAAAATCTTTACCTTTACCCTACCCGAACCCGAAACCCAAAAAAAATCCGAGCAAAATTTTTAACCCGAACCCATCCCGAACGAACGTATATTTTTCAGTACCCGAACCCGACCTATGTTCGACGGAAAAACCGAACAATTTTAGTAACTTAAAACTCAGTTTTTGCAATGACTGAGCGGAAATATATATTGGAGAAGCCAAGTGAAAGAAAAACTAACAGAAAAGATGAATTTTTGGAAAAAGATACGCTCAGAGACAGGACTCGAACCTGCGTTCTTATGCATTCCGTGCATACGCGCTACCATTTCGCCACTCTGATCTTGTTTTAGCCACTCTAAAACTCGAAAACAGACATAGTAGCAACGTACATCGAACATGGTCTACATCCTGGCCGTCACCCGACCGTTATCTTACATCCAAACATCTTCTCTGTCCATCAAACACTAGTCCTCTCGCTTTATACCTATTTCTCCGATCAAGCACTTATCAACTTAAAACTGTTACACTGATGAAGGTTGCGAAAAGCATACCCCAAATACTATACAGATAAAAATAATCTGTGAATTTACATATATTTTCATGCAAATATTTGAGACAAGCAATTGAACATAAAGTTACTTTACAATTCTGTACGTTTCAATATAATTTTATCGCAAAACTATCGTTGAAAATTCAAATATAGTTTTGCATCGATGATGGTTTTCAATTAAACTTTCGTGTCAACCCATGTCTATTCCATGTTACTATTGATTTACATGTCGTGTAGATTTCATTATTTCTTTCTGTGTAAGAACTACACACTACATAAAAAGTTACATCTTCATAGATGCGTCGCGATTCACTTACATTCACAATACAAAGCATATATAAACTCTTGGAAAAAATGAAATTTACGGTTGACAATATTACATTTTTTACCATGTAAAACCAATTTTTGTGTCTATATCGATGTAAACTTCAACTTAATTAACTGTGAAGTTAAAGATATGACTTATTTGTACATGCTTTGAACTGTAAATTTATGTGAACTGTGACGCTGCTTTTATGTGCATCTATAAAGACGTAATTCTACTCGATTTTTCTAAGTGTGTACATAAATCATTGACTTTACAGTTAAACATTGATACAGACGTAAACTTTATGTTTACATGTTAGTAAACGTAAGAAATTACGGCATGCCTGAAATTACATCAAGCGTAAATTTCATTTTTTCTAAGAGTGTACTTCCGAGAAGAATGACGAAAGAAGGTGTCGCGAAGTTGATGATTCGGATGATTACAATAGCTAGCAGTAACTCTTCTTCTTCTTCAGGCCGTAATTTTTTCATTGATGACACGATGTTACATCTATTACCATGTAAAAATTATGTTTGTGTTTGTACTGATATAAACTTCAGCTAAATTAACTATGAAGTTAAAAATATGACTTATCTTTACGTGCTTTGAATTGTGAATTTAAGTGAAATATAACGCTCCTTTTATTGGCATCTATAATGACGTAAATTTGAACGATTTTTTTCTAAATGTGTTAACAATGTTTGCGACCATGGAACCGAACTAAAAACAACAAAAAGAACTGGAACGAATACCGTCAAATGAATCGCATCAAATTCTCATTTGAATCTTTAATTTTCACTTGTTTTCATTTTCCATTTTTAGCCTCAAATCTACACACCAAAAAAAATTTGAATAATACAGGTGACTTAATTCCTCATACGATGTAATTCATAAACACCTAATTTGTCAAACGACGGAAAATTTCATTTGTAATGACTTAATCTTAGATAAGCTTGAATTTTACTGGTTTCGACTGTAACTTGCATTCTGCTAGCAGGTACGACTGTATGAATTTAAATGCATTTTTTACCAGCCAAACAGATGTATACTTCTGTGGCTCAGTCGATTAACAGACGTACTTGCGATCCAATGATTCTCGGTTCAATTCACGGTGGTTGCTATCAGCATTCTTTTTTTTTATTTCAATGAATTTCATGTCATGGAGTTTTAGACCCAATATTAAATGTTCTTCGACGTAAATTTGCGTGAACTGCGACGCTGCGTTTATGTGCATCGAATAAGATGGAAAATAACAGGGATTTTTTAAGTGTGTATTTCAAGCATGAGGATTCGGTTTTCTAAATTTTATTTGGAAAACACTAAACATCCAGTTTTGGTGCCCATTTCAAATTGATAAACTTTGGTGAATTAACACACAAGTTCAATCAGAGAAACAAGAAAAGTTGGACTAGTTTTAGAAATAAAAAAAAGTAACTCATTAGAGCTTACGCATTCGGAACTTTTACCTTTAAAATAAAGGTTAAAAGTCAGTTGTCAAACCATCAAACATTTATTAAATTCAAAGGATTCTGGTTCCTATGACTTCGCAATGTGCGTATTTCTCGATAAATTCCAAGAAATCTAATTTCGAATGCTCGAGGCTTAGCCTAAAAAAATTCTTGGTGTAAAAAAGATCTTTGAACTAAGAATACAATGATTCTTAAAGCTAAAATGAACTGCAAAATTTCAATTTACTTACAGCTCCTAAACTTAAAAAAATAAACAGTATAAATCTTAAAAATATGTAACTCAAAGTTTGTGTCATGTCAAGGACATGTTTCGATGTGTTTTTTTTTCAAAAAAGAATTTGTCATCAATGCAGTAATGAATCAATTGACAAAATAAATAACTTTTGGAACCTACCTTGGTCTCGAGTACAGGGGAGCAGAGGAATCAGCCAATCCCATCGCAGATGAGCTGGAAAAGGAGGAAAATTTTGTTCGAATTTCAGCACATGGTTGTTTCAGTAGGTTAATTTTGAAAGGAATAGAAAAGAAAATAAAGCGGAAAAATATTGGGTTGTATGTTTTTGGTTTTTTTTTTAGCAATAGAGAGAACAGCAGCGGGAATCGTGGAAAACTGAACCATAAAACTTTCGAATCCATTCAAAGTATCAAGGATTACACTGCCTAAGTCCTAACAATATATCACCGCAATGGTAAGGTACACTCTTAGAAAAAATGAAATTTACGCTTGACGTAAATTCAAGTATGCCGTAATTTCTTCGGTGATGACACAATATTACATCTACTAACATGTAAATATAAATTTTGCGTCTGTATCGATGTAAACTTCAGTTAAATTAACTGTGAAGGTAATGATATGACTTATCTTTACATGCTATGTATTGTGAATGTTAGTGAATCGCGACGCTCCTTTTATGTGCATCTAAGAAGACGCAACATTTTTTAAGTGTGTAGGAAGACTCACGGAAAAGCGCACACTTTGAAAGGAACAGAAAAGCGGGAAAAAAAATACCATAAGCATTAAATCATTGTTGTGCACAAACCAAACGGCGTAGCAGCAAATAAGAAGGAAGAAAAAAAGTGTAAGTGAAAAGCCCCATCAATCATATGACGATAATGAAATTTTCGCTTTCTCAATCTTTATTCGATGCGTGTGGTTTATCCTAGCGAGTCGAGGCATTCCCACGCCTCATTGCCTGCGCGTTGCCGTCGGAAACGTTGCAACTCGCTGCGAACTTGAGCCCCCATTCGGTGGTAAGGCGAAGGAATTTTTCCTCCCGTGGCCTTCCAAAAAAAAAGACGAATCACCGAGAAAATTTCCACTCGATTTCGGTGTAAACGACGAAATAGCTCAAATCCTAGAAAATCGTTAAATCTCCGAATTGTAGCTCACTGAGGATCGATCTGGTGGAAACAACATCTGCCCGACTCCGGCTCCGGCCCGAAGTACTTCTCCTCCGTAAACGCAAGTAAGTATGCCTTTGTAATGGTTTTTTCGTTGATGAAAAATAGTGTTTCAATTGCACCTTTGTTGTCGATTTTTTCCCCCGTTCGAGAACCATGAGGCATGTGTGAACATCTGCTGGATTAAGTGAAAAATGACAACAAATTGATGACGGAATCGAGGGTGCCAGGGGGAACATCTGAGACTGGAATTGAATTTTCTGAGACCGAGAGTTTGAGTGTTTTTCAAAGTATGAGTATTTTAAATCTATAGTTTTTTAGTTTAGATTATATAAGTTTTAACCTTAAGGTCATTCGCTTCTTCGGACAAGAAAAACTTTCTGACCCTATGGGCGGGGTTGAGAATCGAACCCAGGTGGGTTGGGTGAAAGACATCGACTTACCCATCAGACTATACCCGTCTTCAAAATCTTTCTGTTAGTGTTGTTTCTTTTTTTGTTTTTGAGTTGCCCATTTGAAAATAATATGTACTTACTTAGTGAAATCACTATTCAGTTGACAAACAGATGAACTAGTTTTACACACTTAGAATAAAGAAGTGTAAGTAAATAAATACGAGCATCAAAAATGACATATCTAACAACTCATTTGGCATTTGTTTCGTGTGTTTCATGGTATGTTAATGTAACAAAACAAGTAATACTTGGCACCAGTAAATCCAGCAATAAAGCCATTAAAGTCATTTGATAAATTACGTTTTCATGAATTGCATCAGCATATTTTTTTTTTTGCTTTTGGTTAAATGGTGCAACTTGTTAATGCTAGCGAAATATTCCCACTTATTCGATCCCTTCGTTTGTCTCATTAAGAAACAATCTACATAGACGACGAACGATTTAAGACTCCTCAGTTTGTGAGTTCGAGACCAGAAGCCGAGTTCGGACAACATTCAGGGGCTCTTGCTCTTGCTCTTGCTTTTGCTCTTGCTCTTGCTCTTGTTCTTGCTTTTGCTCTTGCTCTTGCTCTTGCTCTTGCTCTTGCTCTTGCTCTTGCTCTTGCTCTTGCTCTTGCTCTTGCTCTTGCTCTTGCTCTTGCTCTTGCTCTTGCTCTTGCTCTTGCTCTTGCTCTTGCTCTTGCTCTTGCTCTTGCTCTTGCTCTTGCTCTTGCTCTTGCTCTTGCTCTTGCTCTTGCTCTTGCTCTTGCTCTTGCTCTTGCTCTTGCTCTTGCTCTTGCTCTTGCTCTTGCTCTTGCTCTTGCTCTTGCTCTTGCTCTTGCTCTTGCTCTTGCTCTTGCTCTTGCTCTTGCTCTTGCTCTTGCTCTTGCTCTTGCTCTTGCTCTTGCTCTTGCTCTTGCTCTTGCTCTTGCTCTTGCTCTTGCTCTTGCTCTTGCTCTTGCTCTTGCTCTTGCTCTTGCTCTTGCTCTTGCTCTTGCTCTTGCTCTTGCTTTTGCTCTTGCTCTTGCTCTTGCTCTTGCTCTTGCTCTTGCTCTTGCTCTTGCTCTTGCTCTTGCTCTTGCTCTTGCTCTTGCTCTTGCTCTTGCTCTTGCTCTTGCTCTTGCTCTTGCTCTTGCTCTTGCTCTTGCTCTTGCTCTTGCTCTTGCTCTTGCTCTTGCTCTTGCTCTTGCTCTTGCTCTTGCTCTTGCTCTTGCTCTTGCTCTTGCTCTTGCTCTTGCTCTTGCTCTTGCTCTTGCTCTTGCTCTTGCTCTTGCTCTTGCTCTTGCTCTTGCTCTTGTTCATATCCCAGCGGTGTGTCCGTTTTCTCCTGAAGTGCTTGCAATTAACTTTTCTCATCCATCCGACAGCAGCACTGCTCACAGTGCGGATTGAATCAATATTGAAGCATTTTGATGTGAATGCGTCTCACTTTACGATGGAGTGCCTTTTCAAAATTTACCTTCTGCGAGAGTGATAAGTTTTTGGTCGTGAATATCGCTTGTTGTATCTAACATAGCAACATAATTTTTGGCAACATGTCATCGGAAATATGATCAGTAATTTATGATAAAATGTTCATTCAAAATTAAATGTTTCTGAAATGTTTAGTATCAACAAGTATCTAAGAGAAAATTCCATGAAGCGTGTTTGCCTTTTTTGTACCTTTTATACCTGCGTTTACTAGTCAGTTCCAGATACAGAATCTAGTCCCAGAATCAGGCAATTCAGTTTCAAATGGAGAACGAATCTTATGCTCTTCCTGCGTTATACATTCGAACGAAACTATATAAATATTGGGTAACGTCGAAGTGACTTTAGGGCTGGGTGTTTTTTCGGGAGTTTTAGAGGACTATTTTCACGCTTCAAATTTTATTTTCTCAGAAACGGTGACGAATATAAAAAATCCCAATTGACAAACTATTAGAAAATTAGTTTAGATTATTCTGTGAAAATCTCAGAATGATTCATTACCATTGGCCGGGAAAGTCTTTTTCTGAAGGAAGAATTTCATAGCTGGAAACGCCGTCTTTCAACTTGTTCATTGAATATCTCGCCTTCAAAAGCATGGATCAAAAATTTATCCTGACAATGTCTAGTTTAATTTCAATTTAATTTAGATGCGATTAGTGCATAAAAACATGTATGTTGTCGCGATAAAAATGAAGTGAATGTTATTTTTGTGAAGGTAAGTCGATTTCTGTGGCTACGCCATTGTTTTCTGCTCCAGTTTCTTGGTAACGTAACGAGAAATGAGAGAGAAATAAAATCGTCTCAGAAAGGCTGCCAAACAAGCGGTAGCTTTATTGGATTTTATGTGATGTAGTCAAACTTGTAACCGAAATATTAAAACTTTCTTGGCCATCCGGCCACATCGAGAGCCATTTTGCACATTTGCGAGAGAGCATGGAGAGAAATGTAATACGCAGAGCGAGCATGTGGTTATACGCGACCTACTGGCCTCAGCCCTGAATAAATCTGTTCTTTTCAGGGCCTCCGTCATTTTGACGTCTTAATTTTATTTTAAAAATTTACCCTCTGAAGGGTAATAAGGTTTTTGATCACGAATATCGCTTGTTTTATTTAACTTATCAACATTTTTTTTCTCTACGCTATCGAGAATATGATCAGCAATTTGTGAGAGAATTTCCAGTTGTATGATATATGTTTCCGCTCAGTCATTGCAAAAACTGAACTTAGTTATGGCGGCTTCACGTTAAACAACTAAAATTAATAAATCGTTACCCATCACGCTATACCCGTCCTTCGCTTCTTCGTAGTTTATTTGTTCAGTTCACCACAGAATAAAGGGTCAGAATTCAATTTTATGGTTTAGTTCTGAAATTTAGTTTCAAAATTCAAGATTTGATTTTTTATTATTTCAAGAAGCTAGATCTAAAACTCTGTTCCTTGTCCAGAATCCAGAATCGAGTACCAGAAATATGGAACTGTAGCCGAATATTCAGAACATGATTCTCAGTCGGGATTTTTTAACCGATTTCTGGATCTGAGATCCCTCATCTTGTTTTTATACCTGGACCTTGGATCTGAATTCTGGAACTGAAATCGAGGTTAAAAGCAGATTTCAGTTTCAAAATTTCAATCCGAAATTCAGATTAAGAATACAGATTTGGAATTAAGAGCCTGAAGCTCGGGAACTTCAGACTGAAATCCAGGAAAAGAACTCAGATAAAAAATTAAGTTGTATTTCCCGAATTTAGTTTTTAGCTGTATTCCAGAGTCCAGTTTCAGAACTCTAGATCAGAATGCAAGTCTAGAATTTGATTCCAAAAGTCAGATCTGCAATTTCTCGAAGTGTAACTGAATTGCTGTTGATCTTCAAGAACTAGATTCGGAAGGTTTTTGAACTAAATTCCGGATCTTCATTTTCGAACAGAATTTTGTAGCTGAATTCTGGATCCGAATCTAAAAACGGAATCTTGGACCAAAATTCTGTAACTAAAATTCAGCTGCGGATCAGAATCCAAGTCCTGAGTTCGGTGTTATTATTCAGGTTCAGGAATTCAGTGTCGAACAAGAATTCAAAATTCCTGGTCTGGGATTCAATTCTAATACACAGGTTCAGTGATCAGCTTAACAATTTGGAATTTAGCTCTAGAATACAGTTGCCGAGTTCAAGTTCAGCATTCAATTTCCGAATCTAGCAACAATATCGAATTCAGCTGTAGGATTCGACTTAAAAACTCGGTTTCAGAATTTCAAATCCAGAATTCCGGGTCTTCAACATCAAAGAAACTGAACGATTCATTTTATTCCTATTCACGTCATCCGGTAATGTCTCTGACATTACCCACCCGCAATTTCTTTGTTGTGAAGGGTTTTCTATTTGCGTGATTTTGTTTGCAGCTTTTTGGCAAATGTGAAATCCTAATGGGTAAAAAATATTACTAATCACAGCATTTTGATTTCGATTATTAAATTTCGAATTTCACTATTTCATTGTAAGAAAATATCATAATGCTACACGGAATTAATTTCTGATTTTTAGAAGGTCCGAATTGTGGAATATTCTCCGATATTCAAAAAACAGTTCGGTGCATTTTTTCCAGAACGCAAAGTAGCTGAATGCTGGTTTCATTTGCACTCGTTTGATGCGTAGTTCTAACTGCGAACGGTGCACTAAAATGATGATGACAACTTCTATTTGAAGCGAAGCTCACTCTGCGAACATCCCACAGCAGAACTGCTCACATAAGAACCAGTTGTTGTTGTTATTTTTCCGTGAATACGACTTACTTTACTATGGGGCGCCTTTTCAAAATGTACCCTCTGAGAGAGTGATAAATTTTTGATCGTGAATATCTCTTGTTGTATCTAACGAATCAACATAATTTTTGCTACATGCCATCAAAAATATGATCACAATTTTATGATAAAATTTAACAAAAATTGGATCAGTTTGGATTCTATCGCCACGGCGAGCAGATGTATTGTGTGTCGTTTGCAAAGCTAGTTTCGCTTCCGACAAGAGCGATTATATCGCAACTGTTAGTCGTTCGTATTGGTGAAAAAGCAACGAAAAGGGGACAACGGTGGAGAACATCATACAAAATCAGCCGTTCTAATGGCTCTAAAAGTTAGGATTTCTTCTTCACAAATCGATGGTAAAAATCCTCAGTTTAGTGCAAATCTAGAACTGTTTGAATCGATTTGTGCATTTTTCGCTGAGTGAAATTCACAGTAACCGAGATCAAGTGAAGCCTTCTTTGTTTTTGCGGAAAATGTGAAAAAGGGGAATGCTTGCATAATTCATACAATTAATCAACTAATTGATATTCGGAAGTGTTAAGGAACATGTCAGTTGTTTTCGTATTCACGACATTATGTCTCTGACATTACCCACCCACCTTTTTTTCTTCATATCATCGGACCATGTTGGCCAGAAATTTATGGCAAAATTTTCAGTAGTACGAGACACTAAATATGTATGGGTATTTCAATGGACTTTTATGAGGGAGACACATTTGTGCATGTTGTTTAAGACGGTCAATTTGGTCATTCAATTTGTAACTAACATTTATTATAACTGATTTCTCGCCTATAGTTAAATTGTTCATTCTTTGTTACTATGTATCAGCTAATATAAGAACTGAATAATATTCAAACAAGATCATTTTTAAATGGAGTTACAACTGGCTCATAAGAAGTTCACTAAAAAAAATATCTATCTTGTGAAGTGCGTATCAGTATATTAGTGAATAATATTTTACTGACGAGTATTTTACCATTTCTCGTGAATGTTTGAAGCAGAGCGCTAATAAAAGTCATTTTCATTGACTCAAAATACACGAAAATGACGAGAAATCACTGTTACTCTCAGCTTCGCTTGCAAACTATGAGAACGAAATCCATGTCCAGTCAATGACATAAGCGGGAGAGTAGTTTCAAAATTGTGTTTTATCTTTCATTTGACCTTTCAGTCATTTGCAGTTTTCAATAAAAATCCCATAGCATGCAGTGTCGATATTCAACCGAAGCTGTGAGAATCAACTATGACAGAAAAAGGTTTCACAATAACTTTTACCTGTTGGTGTTCGAATTTGTAGTAGTTTTGTAGTAGTAGTTCTGGGATGTAATTACCTCGATTTGTCATATTTTAGCTACTATTTATAGCCAAGCGTCACAGATTTTCAATAAATCGATGAAAGAATGAGAATTGAAATTCTGCTGATGCTCCCTGCAGCCGCTAGTTTGGTTTCGTCTTGTCGTAGAGTGACGTTGACAATTATACTCTCTTATTTTTACGATGAGAAACGAAAATGCTTCGTCTCTCTTCGTTTGTTCTGGTGTCGGTCATTTACGAATGAGACAGTAAAACATTGAAAAATGAGACTGTTGGAATGGTTTCTTTCATTGAGAATGTGTGACAATTTTAAGCTCTGGTTTGAAGGATATCTTTACATATATTTACAATCCCTCAATTCGGTTTGTGGATATTCTTTCATATCACATTACAATTTGTATTTTCGAAACGGTTTTGACCAGTAAATTATTGAAATGAATGTTATTTCCAGCCAGCGACTGGCACCGGTAAAGAAGGTGACAAGCGATTATAAATACACTCTCCTACTCAGTGCTTGAGCGGAAGAATGGGTATAAAGCAAGAAGACTGATGTTTGATGAACAGAGAAGATGTTTGGATCGTGAGACGGCTAGGATGTAGACAATGTTCGATGTACGTTCTACCATGTCTGACTGCGTGTTAGAGTGTCTAATAACAAGGTTCAGAGTGGCAAAATTGTAGCGCGTATGCACGGAGGTTCGAGTCATGTCTCTGAGCGTATCTTTTTCCAATAAACCATTTTTTCTGTCAGGTTTTCATTCATTTGGCTTCTCCATTCAAAGCAAAGCAAAGTCCAGGCATTACATTCCTTTTGTGGAATTTAGCCTTTCTGTTTCAACAGACTTCGCAGCCGACGATTCTTAGTGTACAGAATCATTGCATGGCTAGTACTATGGATCCTACTGACACTAAGAATTCTTCCAGGTCGGGGCACGAACATACGACAACAAGTCATTGCATTCAGTCATTGTAAAAAACTGAACTTAACTATGGCGGCTTTACGTCAAACAAACTAAAATTAATAAAGCGTTAAATCCTAGATGGTTAAAAACGATTTGTTGTGGAATTTTTAATTTATGAATGAATTTGAGCATTGCATTTTTGATTCAATCAGTCTTGTCCCCTACACAACCTCGTAATTTTTTGCTCTCGAATTTTTCGCCTTATAACTGTGCCGTTACAATAATTCAAGTAAAGCAGTTTGCAAAATTTACCCAATGTCAGATTTATTCGTATTCACGTCATCCAGTTATGTCTCTGACATAACCCTTCCACCATTTTTTTGCGCTTAGGTTTTAGGAACAGAACCATGATGCCATTGATTGAAGCACCAAGTTGAATAATGCCGGTTGTAGTTCCTCTAGTATTTGTCCCGGGTTGGCGGTTCAATGCAAAGGGCACTGGTCTTACAAGCCAGCTGCGTGGTATGTTCGAGTCTTGTCCTGGACGGATTCGTAATGTCAGTAGGATCGTAGCACCAGCCATTCAATGATTCAGTACATTCTGAATCGGCTGCGAAGTCTGTTGAAACAGAAAGTCAAATTCCTCTACAGGAATGTAATACCAAGGTTTTGCTTTTAGTTCCACTATCTTGACGTAGATGGCAGTGTTCACACTCGACGTGTCTTCACTAATAGATTATCATAGACTATGAATTTTTGCGTTTGGAACTATTTTATCGCTATTTAAACAACGTTTACATAAGTAACGTGATATTGACAACAATCTTACACCTTCTTTCATTCGTTTCGTGAAAGAATGAAACAAAATACTCAAGCAGGGAAAAAAATTGTCGGGAAATCAAATCTGGAGTAATTTCATTACACTTTCGTGTGATGAAACTCGTAGTCCTATGTCAAAACATAGCTACTAAAAATGAGCATTATAAGCAAATTTTGGAAGATTTTCGTTCAATCGGAGTCGGGTATAGCCAACTTGGGGTAGATTCCTGTACTCATTGGCTCATTGGGTCTACGAGATCGTCTATTCCGAAAGACAAATCTGTGCAAAAATTATATATACTTAGTTTTTTGCAATGAAAATGTGCTCGGAAAAAAAGTTAAATTGTTAAATATTTTTATCTATGTAATTTTATATGAACAAGACGTAACGAGTAAGTCTTTAAAGAAGATTTTTTTTGTTGTATTTTTTATGAAATAATTAATGTCAGTTTCAATGATATTGGTTTCTGATGGATCCTGTCAAATAAAGTAGAGCCGTATCAAGTTTTCAACCGATTTGAAAGGTTTTTTGCTTCTTGGTCGGTTGAGTATAAGTCTTGCATTGATTTTGCAAGTCAGTCGTATTCGAGCTCCGTCTTGGAAGCATTGTTAATGACAGTAGGTTATTTCCGGTATACTTGCGATTCGATTGTGAAGCTTGCAGAAACAGAAGACCAAGCCCGTCTCAAATGAAATTCTGAATTCGTGACAGCACAAACCACCCCCAGCCCTATTCTAGTAAATCACTAATCTATGGTTAAGGTGTTTCTACCGGACTACCGCGATCAATCGCCTACTCTACGATTCGCGTGTTCTTACCGCCAATTTCGTCCCGCCCGTCCCTGGGATCGTGCCCCCGGCCAATCGGTGGTGTGATCGCAGATCTAGATCTCTCCCGTCGGATCTGACGACGCTCCCAATTTCTGGGGACATGCGATGGAATCGGCTGATGTCCTCCGTCGCTGTCCGTCGCTGTCACATTTATCTATAAAATTGATCACTTTTGAAAATCGGTTTGCCTTTCACAGATTCACGATTAACGAGACGAGGTTTGGTTCTACTGGAGGATTGTGTTTTGTAGGTGAGTGATCGTGTAACATTGAAGCAGTGTTGAACGGTGTTCTATTCACAGTTATTTACCGAACGAGAACTCGAACATGTATCAATTCTACGGTCATACAAAGATATTCCGAATTGATCACCTTTAGAATGTGCAGTGTCTATCTAAGTCTGTACTAGATCATGCATTTATTTATTTGCTGGTTGGATTGTTTTTAGATACAGGCACATTCCGGCTTAAATACAGTTTAAATGTGGCGATGATTGCACTAACAAAAACTACTACATTATGGCATTAGTTAGAACAACAAATCATATGACTTGATCCCGGTAGCTTTGCGTCGAATCTCGTCAGAAATAAAAAAAAACGACGCATTAAGCGATCCCCAAATTCACTCCGTTTCAAATCAATCACAATTTGAGTCCGCACGTCGCCGTCGGTCGGTCGTTCGAAGAATTCCCAACCAACCAACCGAGAATCTTCCAAGACACGAAAATTTGTCACACTTTATTAAATTGTCATCGAGCTGATTATCGTCTCAATTTCCATCCCGGTCGGACCAGCACCGGGCGCTGCTGATTGACTGAGAACCGGCGCGTATCTCCTTTTTTTTGCTGTGTTGAGCTCTGTCGTCACCACCACCAGAACAAACGGGCAGAATGCTGACAACCGCAGCCAAGAGGAGCCTAGTTCTTCCATCGCGTCTTCTGATAATCACGCTCATCATCCTTCCGAAAACGAAGACGACGACGACGACGACGACGTCGGCAAAGACGATGATGATTCTTTAAATACCCGAGGGAGAAATTTGACACGTGTCTTTCAGAATCCCTCGGCCAGGACGACGGTGGCGACGTCGGTCGGTTCTGAAACGATGACAACAGTCAGTTGGTATCCTGTTTTTTTCCTTACCATTTTTTCTACTTTTTTTTGCTACTAGCATAATGAGCTCTCCCTACAGTTAAATTGAAGGACAAAAAGGAACGAAATAGATTTTAATGGTTGCGAGATGGTTTGGAGATAAATGGTCCAAATCGTGGGACGGCAGGGGACTTACAATTGCCCATCATCAACCAGCGTCGCCACCAACCGACACCCTCCACCACCGAAGAGGGTTAGTTTCAGCTGCTTAAGGTAGTCATTTAGAGGGAAATCTAGAATCTCTGCTTCCGGTCAGAGGTCAGCAAATGCAATTAACGATACTGTTCCCGGTCGGGGCCACGGCGACCAACAGATTCCTAGGGTGCTGTAACTGAAACAAACGCAAATGGATGATGGGTTGGATCAACGGCTGAATTTGGTCGATTAGGGGGTTTCCTTCGTTCCCTCGCCTCGCCTAGCCTCGGATGGCAATGAACTGCCAAATGCTGTTTGTGCCGGGTGAGTGTTTTTTCTGTTGTTTTGGGATTGTTTTTCGCTGCTGGAGAGTCAGCGGTTTAATGAGTCGGAAGAAACTAAGATAGAGATTGGCATCGGGTCCCGGGAAGAACCCTTCCGATATTTTTGTTTTTGTTCCGGTTGGGTCCCACCAAACAGACCAATTAGGTGATGTGCTACTGGGACAATTATCGGTTGGCACGGAAGTGTTATCTGCGCTGTAAATGAGCCAATCATTTTAGAATTGAATACATTCTTACTATCAACTCATTAGAACTGAGTATCTTGGGTTTGTAAGCGTTCACGATTTAATAGATCTTAATTGTTTATGGATTCAAAATTTCGTTGTAAAGAACATTTTGGAAAGTTTGTCTTGATGATCCATTTATTCGACTCCGGTTTTTCCCTCTTTACTCATTCACCGGGGAAATATTAGAATGTGTTTTCAATGTAACCATTTAAAGAAAGAAGTTAATTCTAGTTAGGAGATAGGCCTGTAAATTATTAAAAGATTACTATGATAAGTAAGGCATGCTTTAAATTAAAAAGCTCTACAGACGCAGGACCTGATGGTATTCATTCAATAGTACTGGAAAAGTGCTTGGCCTTGTCTCACCACCGACAATGTTGTTCAACATGTCCCTCCAGTTGGGAACATATCCCGACCTCTGGAAAAAATCTTACATTTTCCCTGTTTTTAAGAAAGGCAGCAAATCAGACATTACAAATTACCGTGAAATAGCCTCCCTATGTGCTGTTTCCAAGTTATTTGAAATCATTGGTCTCGACTTCATAACTCATAAGGTCAATATCTACTAGCCTAGTATCCCGAGTAAAGTCTAACATCAAAATGAGAACAAATTGAAATCTGATTGTGATAGCAACATCAGAATGAAATCCTAATATGATATCTACTCATCAAAATTTCAATTAATATCACATTATGTTATCATTTTACTGTTTAGAGGCAAAAGTTTTGTGAAACTCAAAAAATGAAAATTTTAAAATCAACAACTTAGTGAATCTATTGAAGTTGAGCAAATTTCAAATGGCAACACAAAAATACAAACTTAAGTTTCAATGAAAGTATTATTTCTTCAATCCTATGTTGCCTTCTACAAAAATGCTTTGACATCCTGCCGAGATCCTGCAGTTGACCGCAATCATAACCGCGAAGAAACGATTTTTCAACGTTTTTTCAACTTTTACGCAAACAATGCTCCTTCTTCTTAACCACGAGAATATTGGTGTCAAACAACACGTCTGGGAGGCATTAGATAAATTGGCGATCATCGGTACCACGTTTGTCTGAAGCAGGTCAATCTGAATAGTGGCTTTGGCATTCGCAAAGCTAATTTTCAATAATACTTTAGTGGCTTAGAGAAGCCCCCAAGAAAATATATGTTTAACTTGTATATTCCTAAGTAATCTACAAACTGTGTCGAAGATACTCTTCAAAACAATTCTCATTCCTAGTTATAAATGCTTAGAACTTCATATACTCACTAACGCTAGATACGATGAGAAGTATTTTATCAATCATCTAATAGACCTTTGACCTTCAATACACTTTTCCAAAGAAACCGTCTAACTAAATTTTCATAATTTTGAGTCACAGGACTAATTCTGCATCAAATGATCGTGAATCCTATATGGCGACTTTCAGTTTATTAATATTCTTTGAAAAGTCTTATATTTGGGATACTTTTCAAACGGGTTTGACGATTGAATGCAAGAAAATAATGTTTGAAGTTGTTTCGTAATCCAAGCTGGCAACTAACGATTTATCGGTTTTTCTAGAATACCCTTATAAGGGTATTTCTAGAATAGATTGGATACCAATAAACGAAGTTTGAGCTCGTTTCGAAATTCAATATGTTCACGGCCGGTATTTCTTGAAAATCTTTACTCATATTGTAAGGGTTATCAAAGAAAATCGATAAACCCGAAAGTTTCCGTTTTGGATTTCGGAACGACCTCAATCATCGTTTTTTGGTCCCTACACATCAAATCCGTTTTGTAAATATGCATACTGTAAGGGTTTCTAAAGAATACCAATAAGCCTGAGGCCGCTATCTTGGATTTCGGAACGACTCCAAACATAATTTTCTTGCATCTACTCTTCACATCCGTTCCGAAATGATTGGTGGTTTTCACATTCATTACACAAAACTTATGTTACGAAGTAAGTTCCAAACAACGTATACTTTTTGTATTATACGAGCTACATACATTTACGAACCCGCGTTTAGTTCGTGTAAATTTCATTTTAATGGTGAAAACAACTTCTTATTCTTGATATCATATTATCGCATTTTGAGTCACAGGACTAATTCTACATCAAATGATCGTAAATTATATATCTAAGTTATATTGCCGGATTCCTAATTCACGTTTCCTGTGTTGTAAAAGACTTCACTGTAAAACGTTTGGTCTTCAGAGCCTCTAAATTCGTATTTCAAAGTGATTACATGCGCAAGGTGTGTGAGATCAAGTAGATAACTCAATTTAATGTTATAATGTTTGAATGCTACAGCTTTGGATATGAGAAAGACAAAGAGAACATTTTTATACTATGCTCAAATAGCCACACTGCTATTCACGGTGGATGCGGGATGGAAGCGACGCAACGAGTGTGCATTGACTGGAACTACCTGCATACAACTTTGTGAAACAACACTGCTTGTCATATAACCGAACATTTTCCATGTCTTTACAGCTAGCACTTACAGTCCATAGCAAACGCAAAAAGTTCGCATTCCAAATCACCTAAGTTCGAAATCAGATTCTCTCCGCGGTAGTGTGTGGAGTTGCATAAAATCTTTTTTCTTGCCTGCGACTAATTGGAGATTGCATAAAATCTTTTTTCTTGCTTGCAAGTAATATCGCCTAAATGTATACTATCCCGGACCTGTTTTGGCTGTTCTATTTTTAGATTATGCTCGTGACGTGTCATTTCGGCAAAATCTACATCATATTAAGTTTTCAATGTGCTTTCACTGAGAGCAAAACTAGTTTTCAGTTCGATGTCACAAAGCATTTTTTTTGCTTTCGATTTTGATCTTTTAACCGTTAAAACGACCAAAACGATAGCAAATTAAGTAAGCGATATATACAAACAGCACAGCATCAAATTGAGTTTCCTTTTTGATCTCACACTCTACTCGGGATCTCAGCGGTATTTGATAAAATAAACTTGACAGACTTGGTTTTGGTGGTTCTTTACTGGATTGGATGCATTCTTGTTACTCCATCGTAGCTGATGTGTGTAGCGATGAACTGGTCCGGCGGGAAGGGCCAGGTGAATTACTGTCTGATACTGGTAAAGATATCGGGTTCGATTCCTGATGTGATCATGGATCTTCCCGGGTAGGAAATTTTCTTGATTAACCCTGGATAGTAAATTCGAAACATTTGAATGTTATTTTGTGGTCAGCCGTTCTTTTGAAGAAGAATCTATACCTGCTAGATTAATCAGATTGTTTTCTTTTGTTTACTGGTTAAGATATGTGCAAAAATACTAATTATCATTTATTTAACTAGTTCCTTTGTAAGGGTATGAGGTAAGACCATCATCATTATCATCATCACATCTTACCGGTCGTGAGATGTCGGTAAAAATAGGAAACTGTACAACATCACCGTTTGCAGTGAGCTCTGGAGTACCTCAAGGAAGTCATTTAGGACCGTATATATTTTTACTCTACCTTAAGGCCCCCCCCCCCAAGGGTTAGGGTCTAACACTTTTCAAAAATCATTTATTTTTTGCTTCATATTTTCTTATAATAAAACATTTCAATAATATTCTGTGAAATTTTCAAGAATATCGGAACAAAACTCTGCAAGTTATGGGCTTTTATCTTTGCTTATCTCATACTGCGAAGAAGTAAGAACTCGGTACATAGGCCCAAGACTTCTGCTTCGATTGAGTTAAAAACTTGACGAAACATTCTTGAAATGTTTCATTACAACAAATTATAAAAGAAAAAATATGATTTTTTGAAAATATTTGACCCTACGGGCTCCCTTGATTAATAAATTGTTTCCATTGATTTTATAAACGCTTTTCGCTCGAAAGCAGGTTTTGAAAGTCCGTGTCCATTGTCATTCAAAAATTAACGCACCAATTTTGTTCAAATTTTGCACACACTTTCTACATATAAAAAACCAGATCCCAACTTTTTCCTATTTGTTGTTTGTTACTTTGGGGTGGTTTTACAGCTTCAAAATGGCGGATTTTTTCGTGAAAATTCGTAGTTTTTACTTTGAACAACCACCAAAAATTCAAAAAATTAAAACAAAAAATCAAACGAAAACGTTGGGGTCTAGAAAAGCTTCTACTCAAACTATACTACTTTGATTTGTTCACTTCTGATTAGCCTACACTGAGATACAGTGGACACCGCAAATCATGATTTTTTAGAAGCGTCTTCAAAGATACCTCTTCACCGACTTATTTCTCAATATTTTTCCACGAAAAAATTACAAAATGTTGTTCGGAGGATCCTTTTTGTCATGCAAAACATTTGAATTTATTCTGTTAAACGATAATTCTGAAAATAAATCGCAAAAATTATGATTTTTTTCATCATTTAGACCCTATCCCCCTTAATAATCGGCACTTCTTACTGAAATGTTTCAAACTATCATTTGCGAATGACTTCAAACTCTACCATCTGATCCAAGATCAAGAAGATACACATTTTTGGAAACTCAATTGATTACATTCGTGGAATGGTGCCACTCCAACAAAATGGTATTAAACCCCACTAAATGCTCCGTCATATCATTTTCCCGCAGGCACTCAGTAGTAAGATATGACTAGAATCTTTCGCAAAATGTTCTTAAGCGCGAATCGTTCATGAAATACTTAGGAGTTATTCTAAACTTAAACTTAATAAACTTAATTTTAAGAAACACACTGACTACGTGATTTCGAAGGCATCGAAACTCTTAGGCATCATATTTCGAATTACCAAAAATTTCTCTAACATACACTGCTTGAAAACTCTTTATTGTGCACTAGTCCGATTTTTTTTTGTAATAAAATTTTTATTCTGGCCTTTTTGGGTAAAAGCTTCACGTGGCCGATTGGCTTACATTTTTGTTACTTAAAAATTTTGTTTTTGCTATTGGATCTCGATGTCAGCTTTTGACATGTGGCCATCTGATTGTCATAGGTAACAAGTGATTTGCACGGTATTCTTGTATCCTGGCCGAATATCACATAAGAAGGTATAGGCCTCCTCAAGCGCATGCGTAACAAACGTACGTCATTTAGAATACCGGGGAAAAAATTCTTCCACTTTTCTTTTTCGGTAGAAAAAATCTCTCCGTATTGGGACATAGTTTTTCGAATATAAGGATCGATGACGCTTGAGGGAAGATCATGCAAACACACTTCTATAGCACATATATACTGGAATGTTGTACTTAATGTTCTCGTGCTCCACATAGTGCACATTGTTATTGTCTTTTGCGAATTGAATTGCATCCAACTCTGCATAAAACTGGATGTAAACAACATTATTTGTCTTATTGCATTGAAGTAAATGCACACGTTCAATGTCAAGATGCATTTGCTCCTTAAGCAAACCTTCAAGTTTTCGTATCGAAGGTAGAATTTTGCACTGCCTGAAGTCAACAACAATTGTATTCTTTCGTGTCGGCGGTAGCTTTTGTTCGTTTGGTTCACTCATTTCGAGGTCGTTCTATTGTTCACCAAACAATATTGATCGTATTGAAGCTGTTCAATGCAAATTCATTGTGTTTGCTCTCCAAAATCTACCCTGGAGAGACCCATTAAACCTTCCAAGTTATACAGATCGTTGCCGACTTATCGAACTGGATCCGCTGTGTATTAGTAGATAGCCATATTGATTGCCCTGATCTCCTACGATTGGTCAATTTTGACATCCATCGTCGCAATCTTCGTTTACATCCATTTTTACGAATCCCTCGTGCTAGAACTAACTATGGAAATAATGAACCTTTTCTCAGTATGTGTCGCTTATTTAACAGTTTCTCGTCGGTCTTCGATTTTCATCTCTCGCGTAATGCGATAAAACGCTTATTCAATGATTCCTTAACGATCCAGTAAATAAATGTTCACTATCTTCATTGGAAAATCCCCGATGATGGACCAAAAGGTTAAAGCCGGGGTAAAATAAATTATATTAATAATAACAATAATTCATTGGAAGCTAATCAGATTCGCCGAAACTAACCCGTTCGTCCTCCCTCTCATTGTTTCCGTCTTCCACCATCTTTTTGATCACTAATTAGATCTAAATACCGGTTCTAACCCCGTCGTTTGTCCACGCTCACTCACTGCTCCCTCAACTAACCTTCTTCTTCCATATCCACTTTTCCCTTCTATCTCGCCTTTCAAGGAAGCTGCTCTGTAATGCTGTAATACTATGTCATCAACTAGTTATAGGATTAGTGGTTTAGCTTCAATTGTTAGTTTTAAACGTAAATGTATCTGTTGGATCATTGTAATCTGTTGATGAAGAGGTTTTATGCCTGCTGGAGAGAGAGAGAGATTTCTATAGTTCATCTATATCGGGCTTTCCCTTGCTCCCCAAATAAATAAATAAATTTGTAGATACACGCTTCGCGAAGGATGAAACAGGCGTCATTCAGTCCCGGGCCTAAAGAAGAAAAAGTCACGAAAACTTTTACCATGAAAACTTTTCATTATTTTTCAGTATAATCTCCATCTAGAGCGATACACTTAACCCATCGATCTTCCAACATTTTGATACTCTTCGAAAAAAAAATTTTGTCAATGCTTTCAAAATTGGCTTCCGCATCTGCGAGGCATTGGACGAAAATTTCTATCACTGGAGCAGCCAGGTCTGGAGAATACGGTGAATGGTTGACCAATCCGTACCGCAAATCATTCAATTTCACCGTTGCTGTTTCATCATGACACGAAAATCTTATTTTTCCACAGCTTGATAAAAACTAGAACTTTTCAGACACGATCAGCTGTTATTCAAACACTAGTGGATAGATTGTCATGAAATTTGGAACTGGACCGTCTAGAGGCTTGTTCTCAGCAAAAATATACTCGGTTCGAAACTGTTCACGTCTTTTCTGTGAGAGGCCCGGGACTTTTCATTTCATGTAGTAGTGTAAATGGTTGCTGCTTTGTCTAATATTAAAAGCCTTTTTCATGAATTTCATTCATCAAGTGTACAATTTTGGAAAAAAATCTCATTAGTGTTGTAATGATTACTTATATTAGTAATCGATGTAGTTTTTGAAATTTTAAGAACTCAGCACCTTGTAACTTTGGAATCGGTAGGTGGACGAGGATAAAATTCAATAACAATCTATGAGATCGTAAGGCCTTTCATTTAAATTTAAGTTCTTAAACCTTCAGTTCTAAGAAATCGAAATCAGACCCAGATTTGGGCTTCTCATTGCTTTTTGTAGTACTTCTAGATTGGGAAACCTATAATTCCAACACCGAAAGTCAAACTCACAGTAAACGCCAAGCAATTTGTGTAACTTTCATTTGAATCTAGAATTATCACAATCGGTTCAGCAATCTTTGAAAATACGAAGTGCGCATTTTTTTCTCTTTTCCCTTCGCTATAGGAAGCAACTTTGAATGGTCCATAGTGTTATATGTTCTTCGACCCAGCTCGACAATCTATTTTCAGAGCCCGAACCCGGAGACCGTCAAAAAGTTTCTAACACCATCAAATAGCCAGGTCTACAAGTTCGAATAGATATAAAATCTGCTTCGAAAGTGTCGTACTAATGTGTGTCGAAAATTTTATTACGATTCGATATATTGGCCAACATAAATTAAGTTCAGACATTCTTGCTTGTCGTGACGTTCCTTACATGAAACTTCTTTATTATTTCATTAAGTTCATTGGAGTTCCAATTTAAATTTTATTTTATGTTAGACTGTTTTCTCTCCCATGAGTTCAACCAATAGCCAGCTATCTTATATTAAATAAAAGTGATGAGCTGATACAAACAAACCTGAAATAGTTATCAGATCATGCACAAAATAAACGTATATCATTTAATGTAATTTATAATAGCAACTCGCTTGATAAAAACAGTTTTTAGATTAACTAATGAATACCAACATACTAATATGATATTCGAAATGTATTAGGTTTAAGGTACTATGTATTGTGGATGTAACGGCGTAGAAAAACTCACGGAACGACCGAAATTAGCTCTGCTTAATTTTTTGCAGCGTGTTTTGCGGTGACATGTTTGATGCTTAGAAGCTAACAGTCAACAAGGTCAATAAAACGGGTGTTAACGCTATCATTTTTCATTTGTCTTTATTTTAAATCAATTCCAATTACGATTTTAAGACGATTTCAGGATTCAGCTATGTGACTATGCTTTCGGCGAAATGACCCTGATCCGTTTGCACCAGTACTCGCTCTGGTATGGAAAAAATAAGGCGGAATTTGTTTTTTTTTTGTACCGTTCGCAGTGTGAGTTTTGCTTGAAACCAGTGCTGTAGTTGCGGTTAGTTACAGTTAGTCAGTGACTAATCAGCTCATGAAACTTCATCTTCTCAGGAATCGAGAAAATTTGTTGTTGGAAATTTTGATAATGACTGATTCAAGTAACCACGAAGGGTGCAAAAGCAAAAATACCTATTGAGATATCGAATCGTTATTTATTTATTAGCTAAATAAATAACATCTTTCAATATAATTTTCAAGAGCGCCTTAGATTAATTCCAGGGCGCAGAATCAAGATAGGCGAAATGAAAAGGGCGCCCATATAATTTATTCCAGGGCGCAGAGTAAAAGTATTTAATACATTAAATGATCCAACTGAGGGTGCAAATTATTATTTATATTAAAGCTTAATAAATAACATTTTGTAGGTAAAATTTGAAGAGGTCGCCTTAGGAATGATTCCAGGGCGCAGAATAACGGTAAGAGAATTAAAAAAGGCTCCCATATCAATAAATCTAGTGTGCAGGGTGGAAGTATTTTTAAACACATCAAATGATTCTACTGAGGGCGCAAATCATTATCTATTTTCAAACAAAAAAAAAATCTTGAAAGCCTAATATGGAAGAGCGCCTTAGGGATGATTCAAGGGCGCTCTTGAAATTAATTCTAGGGCGCATAGTGGAAGTATTTTTAAATACTTCATGTAATTCTACTGAGGGAGCAAATCATTATTTATTTTCAAGCTAAATAAAAAACATAAGTACGGAGTGCCTGAGGATTGATGTCAGGGTGCAAAACGATTATTTTTTTCTACTTAATACTGTAAAGCTTTCAATAAATAAGTCAGCTTTGAGCAGTGCTGCCTTAACAACAATTTTATAACATTTATTATATTCAAACATAAAATATACTAGCATTTGTATATGTCTGTAATCTTCATCATTAACTTTTAATAGTTTTAAGTAGACTCTATTAAAAAATTGGACAGTAATGGAGTTTTGAGCAAAAACCTGTTTTAATCCACCTAGTGGTGTAATGAGGCCTTTCTCATGTACATATAATATTGTGGTATTCTATTCAAAAATTTTCTCTTCGATTTTTGAAAGAAACCGAGTGATTGTTTATGCATAACATACAGAATAAAACAATGCTTTGATTGCGTAAGCCATCCTTAAGAGAACGAAATGGGTTCACTATTATATGCACTTCCGGCACCGGAACCCGAGAACCGGTATAATCGAAGTCGGTTCGTACGGCCACCAACTAACATGACACACAAACTCTTCTAATACGCACCCTATAACTCCGGATTCGGAAGTCGGATCCGGATGAAATTCAGGAATGTTGTATGGGACCGGGAGACCTTTCATTTGAATCTAAGTTTGTGGAAATTGGTCAAACCATCGCTGAGAAAAGTGAGTGAGATCCATTTTGGTACATATGGCCACTATTTCTGGTATTTCCGGAACCGGATACCGGGAACCAGGATAGCCGGAATCGGTTTGTTTAGTTGCCTACTGATAATGACTATCGATTTGTGTAGTTTTGAAACCAGTTTAGAAAAATTTTCACGTTTTTTGCTTCGCCGGTTTAAGTGACGGTGTACAATATTGAACACACTTTACCCTATAATTCCGGAACCGGAAGTCGGATCCGGATGAAATTCAGGAATTCCGTATGGGACCACGAGACCTTTCATTTGAATCTAAGTTTGTGGAAATCGGTCAAACCATCGCTGAGAAAAAAGAGTGAGATCCATTTTGGTACATATGACCACTATTTCTGGTACTTCCGGAACCGGATACCGGGAACCAGGATAGCCGGAATCGGTTTGTTTAGTTGCCTACTGATAATGACTATCGATTTGTGTAGTTTTGAGACCAGTTTAGAAAAATTTTCACGTTTTTTGCTTCGCCGATTTAAGTGACGGTGTACAATATTGAACACACTTTACCCTATAATTCCGGAACCGGAAGTCGGATCCGGATGAAATTCAGGAATTCCGTATGGGACCACGAGACCTTTCATTTGAATCCTAGTTTGTCAAAATCGGTTCAGCCATCTCCGAGAAAACCTAGTGAGATTATTTGACACATACACACACACATACATACACACACACACACACACACACACACACACACACACACAGACATTGCTCAGCTCGATGAACTGAGTCGAATGGCATATGACACTTGGCCCTCCGGGCCAATTTTCACTAGTCGGTTTTTCAAGTGATTGCATAACCTTTCTATATGAGAAAGGCAAAAAGATGAAGTTCACTAATTTTGAACGAGGTAAATTTGTATGAATACTGGCATCTTTTCTTCAAACTCGGCCTTGTTTAGTGAAGGTCGGTATAGTGGAATTAATTACCACATGAATTGAGCTGATGGCGATTTCATTAGTATTTTCTTCTTTCTTATATGTATCTTAGATCAGATTTTATGAGATTTTATCATTTTGATTGAATACCGACTCAATACATAATGAGGTAATTCACCTTTCGATAACATGCACAAAAACATTAAATTCAATTGTGAAGAAGCAAATAACAGCAGACTTCTTAGACATTCTCAACACAAGGAAGACGGAAAACCTATCCTTTTTAATATATAGAAAGCTAACCAATACAGAAAGTATTATACGTTATACTCCTAATCATTCTCATCAGCTTAAAATATTAGATTTTCACCAGTTGATTCATTGAATGCTTAAACTAGCCCATGGAGAAAATGCGGTAAGAAACGAGAAAAAATACATCCTCGATATTGGAATTCTCAGTGGATATTCGGAGCCATCAGTTCAAACAGTTTTTGATAAAAAGAAAATCTGTTGAAAAAAACAATCACTTACTACTTTAACCCAACTATAAAAAAATTTAAAAAGAGTTTCAGTAAGTAAAATTAGATAAGATTTTTATTCCAAGTCAAAAAAACTGAATTTGTTCAGAAAATTATGAACTTACACGGAAACTAAACGTAGCTGAAGGTTTAAAAACAAATGTAAATATATTAACATTCCAAGTTACTATTTGTTTATATGTAATTTAGCAAAATGAGATGTAAAATGATTAACCTGTACTAGTACATGAGAGATCGCACCGCACTTTCCTCCCACTACTAGTGTCTATGTCTGTAACTATTTCGTGACATTAGTGGGAAATAGTAAGGAAATTTTTAATATTGTGGAAATAAATTGAATTTATTTTCTTCAAAAGCTATCCACTAAGCGCTAAAATAAGCATTTCCTTCTGAAAATGTGATATTCGTGTTTATCGATTACCCAATTTGCTTAGTATTGGTTAAAGGTAAAAAATCAAAATCGGAAGCAGATAAATTATTCCTATGACATCGAATAGCATACTGAAATCAGAAAGAGATATGGAATTGCCCGAGTTTATAACAAAACTAATTCTCAGTTTAATGTTACTACCAAATAACGAAACCAAAATTGAAACGCATAATCAGTTATTGATCTGCCCTGAAAATAAATACACCGCAAACAAGGGCTAAAAATAGAATGGGCAAAACATCCTCGGGAATTTACATTTTAGTTGATTTTCTCGCAACAACAAAAAAATTATCTTATAGTTTTCTTAAAATATTTATAGTTTCCCAAACATTTTATTCAGATCCGACTTTCGGTTTTGGAACTAAAGCGTGATAAGTGGAAAATTACCCATTTCATGAGATTTTCACAAGCGATGGTCAAAAACAGATAGAAATCCCATAAAACTGTCTGATAAATTCTTCTAGTTTACAGAATTTGTTAGTTTGTGGGCATATCAACTTAATTAAGGGGGAGACCTTTTTCTGTTCCGGCAGGACCGAAAGTAGTGAAGAAAAACTCCAAAAATAGAACTCACTTCGATTTCTCAGCGATGCTTGAGCCGATTTTTAGAAATCCTGGTTTAAATTAAAGCTCACGTTGTCTCAAAAGCTACTGTGAAATTTCATCCGACTTCCGGTTCCGCAGTTATAGTTCGGAGTCAAAGTTTTCAAACCGCCATATAGAATGAATTCATGAAATGGGGTGCTTGTAATCTAATGTTTCTCGGTTCAAGTCGCGCTGTTTCTATCGATATTTTTTGTTTTTTTTTATCCCAATCTGATTTCAATCCATGTAATTTTCAAATCACACAATTTCCATGTTCTTGAATATAAATTCGTGTGAAATACGACGCTCCATTTATGTTCATCTTATGAGATGTAAAATCACAAGATTTTTTTGAACTGTGTCTATATTGAAATATTCAATAGAAATTTCGCAACTTTCGCAACAAGATGTTTTCAATACAATCGAAAGCCTGGATATATAACAAAACTCAGCTCTGAAGAAGCAGATTTGGAACTCTATTTCACAATCACACAATCGGAACTATTATTTGAAAGAATAATAAATACAGAAAGTGAAAATATTGACATCTGGGTACTTAGAAACATTCAGATTATGATAACACATTATGTCTATTGCAAATGAGTCTTCATGGTTGATTTGTGTGCTATTAAACAGCTTCAGGAAACTTAAAAAAGAGTTAAAAAGGAGTTGTTGAGGAAAATACGGCGCCCCGCTCCCATCAAATAAGTCTGATGATAGAACTATATAACCGTTGTATACAAAAATACGAAGATGAAGAAACAACAAACCCCGTTATAGAAATCTAACTTCAGTCAATTGCAATGCGCCCCTGTACCATGGAAATCAAGGCGCCCCATCAACAAAGTCAGCGAGTAACCAATGAAATTTGAACAACTACAGCACTGCTTAAAACAGGGCCAATTACATCAGCATTATGCAGCTGCTGGTCGTTTGTATTGGAGCAAGATGATACACCTAAACGTGAACAAGGACGAAGTAAATGCCACCAATTGGCCCTTTTAAGGGCATTAAATGTTGACAAAAGAGGCAGAAGAACTATTCAATTGTTGATGTTTGAAAATAGGAAGTGTGGATCGTTCGCAGTGTGAACTTCGCACCAAGCGAGTGCAAATAAAATCAGCATTCAGCTGCGTTTCGTTAAAAAAATGCCGTTCGAATGTGTTTTAGTGACATCAGGATATGTCAGTAAGGTTCAGATATTTTATTATTCATCACATCTGCATTAAATTAGAATAATTTTTTTTTCGTATTTACATCTATCCGGTTGTCTCTGGTCTTTTTCTGTTTTTTATCCCTAGAAAAAGACAATTTCGATCATCTTACCCATCATATTTTATCCGTCCATTTTATTAGCAATAATTAATTCTTAGGAACAATTTCGGAACACCTGAGATACTTGCTTTTGCAGGATTGATTATACGATACGATACTAATTTTATAAATGACTCAATTCGACTGAATCTCAATAGTTAATCAGATTTGCAATAAAAATTTAGATACTTACAACAAAATAAAAAACGATAAAAGTTTTACATCCCGCAAAAAGAAATGTAATGTGATTTCCGCAGCTTTTATTTACATGCTAGGTTCAAAAGCGAACCCCATTAGCAACAACAACAATAGCAATAGCAATAACAAAAATATCACATCGTTTAGCTTATCGCAATCTTCTTAATACAGTGCGGTAAACAAGTGCGGACCAAATCAATGCCATACTCGCTGATTTACCGCCCATTGAAGGTTCTTATCGCGACCGATCCGACCGGTAATCCACCGGATTCCGTTGGCAGATGTCGTATCCCGGCAAGTGGGAAAGTGCGGAAAACGCCAGCAGAATCCTCATTTCGGAAACAATAACATTCAAACCCATCATCAGCATCAGTGTGCCACATCATTTGGCATCCTTGGTTCTTTTTCTGCTGGAATGTGCTTTTTGCAAACCGTTACCGGTGCCGTTCGGTTGCGTGGCACACGCGAGCGACGCGCAGAACCAGGGACACGAGCAATAAATTAACGATAAATAAAAAGGCAATAACAGCTCCCGCATGATAATGATAAAATTATTTAAATTTATTATTTTTTCGCTTCTCCCGCCCCCGTCCTCCGGATGCTGGTTCTGTCAACCGGGTACAGGGTCCTGCTCGAGCAAGAAGAGGGAGGAGCTCGTTTTCCCATTTTGCTACCAACCGCCTCCTCCTCCTCCTTTTAGCGGATACCGTTTTTTTTTTTCGAAAAAAGAAAAAAAACTTCTGGAAATAAGTGGCGGATGGGAGATACGCAATAAATTCGGCAAACCGATTTTTATTCTTTCGTGGATGTTAATGCCTCTCAGTGACCAGACTCGGTACTCGCTAAGTAAGTAGACTTTTTTGGAATGTCCAGTTTCCAGTGAAAAACCAATGGAAATTGGTCCATTTTGGGAAACAGCATATTCACCAGTGACAGGTAACCCTATGGATAATTAAGACTTTCCGAGCCGGAGCCGCAAATCTTTTGCGCAAATTGCTCTCCCCCGCATTTCGGCAATGGCGAACAGAAGGCACTCGAGGACCAGCCGGTTTTTAATGGTAATAACTGAAGCTGCTGCTGCTGCTGTATTTTTTTTTCTTTCGGTCCTAGCGCCGTAAATACAATCTGTGCCTCTGACACATTCGTGGCGCGTACGCTGGCATTTGTGGCAGGTTGACAGCGATTTTTTTTTAAACGGCTGGAATTGCGATACCTCTTCCGCTCCGGCACAAGTTTAAAATAAACGCACGCGTGCGGTCGGCACCAAAAATATGCACGAATTTTTATTATTCATGTGAGATTTTTGTGTGCAGATTTTTGTGTGTGTGTGTGGACGGATATCAATGCTAGCGGGTTTCAGCCGAGCCGCCGTCCGAATTTGCCTGTAGGCTTAAGCAATTTAAATTTTAATAAGCTTCTGTCGAATTGGTTGACTTTGGCGGGCGGCGGTTGGACACTGTAATGGTGAAGTGCAATTTGAGTGCGATTCCTTTTTTTTTGTATGGAAAAATTTCAGTTTTGGTAATTTTGGCGGAAGTGTGCCGGTGACGACCTCGGTGATCATTAATCTTGTAGAATCGCATAATTTGAGGGACACGTGACCGATGATTTAAACGATGCCAAAAAAATAAAAAGAACCTACTGAGAGTTGAAATTGTCAAAGTCTGGGTTTAATGTCATTTATCGAATTTACATCAAACAACTTTTTTGGTCTTTGACTGTATCTAATTTGAAAAAAAACTTCAGCTCACCCGATTTGAAACCAGCAAAAATCCCGTATGCTAAACCAACGGGTTCCCATCCAAGAAAAATCACTTCAATGGCCCCTGTGAGTACCGACGATACGAACGGCGTCGCATCGGCCCTTTTGCCAGTGGAGATGCACACTCCGGTGAAGCAGGTGAAGAGTCGAGAGAACTGTGTCGAGTCAGCAAAGTTTACTTACCCTGTAGGAAGAAGCGGCATGTTGGTCTCCCCCTATTCGGCAGTAGCACCATCGAGAAGTAGTTCGCTAGCTTGTTTAAATTAATTAATCGATATCGCATTGGAAAATCTGCTGCGATCGACAGTTTTCGGTACGCCCCGAAGACCTTGAGTAAATTTTCTTCCCGGTTGCCGGCTTCGAACGGAGACCGAAAGTCATTACACTATGATCCGAGTGAGTGTGTCCGTACCTGTGTGTATGTGTTTGAATGGCAGCATTACAACAATATTCATTACGATAACATTTAGTAGCTAATAGAGTTGTTGAATATGACCTCTGGGACCTGGTCCGGTGTACGTACGAAACAGCAACATCAAAGCCGTATTCAACGAAGCTTGGCCAACCAGCCAGTCCGAGAGTGGCAGCGGTCACCGGGAATTCAATTGATGAAAACATAACTGGTGGTGGAATGGTGGACCCTCTGCTTAAGTCGACCATCAAAGGTAGTGGAAGACGGGAGAAAAAAAAGTATAAGGACCTCTTTTGCTAAAGCTGCTGGGCTGCCACCGCACACACCGTTAGCCGGGGGTAATTAAACGAAACGAAACGGTCTTGTTTATGGGATATCATTTCCATTCAAAGACATTTTATTCCCGTCCTGATCTGGGGGCCCACAACGGAGCGACGATAATCTCCGTTTCGTTTCGTTTTTTCAGAACCAGTAGAATGGGCTTTTTATAACCTGTTCGAGGGGTGTGACTTGCCATACTTATGAGCGGATTTCAAAACCCATCGGCAAAATGGAAATCGTTGCCAAAGAGTTCCAAGATGTAAGCAGTTTAATTGACTTTGAATTACATGTTTCACTTACCAGCAAATTGCAGCCTCACATGTTTTCGATGGTTTTGTGAAAGGTTTCAAAGGTTGACGAAGAATTGAATGTTTGCCAAACGTGATAACGGGTGTTTTTTTTGTGTAAGGTTAATTTATATATTTTTCGCCTCGTTGTCGGAAATTTCCTCACCGGTTCTCGCAAACTAAGATGCAAATAAAAAGTCTTGAAATTCTTTAAAAAGTCTCCGAAAATGTAATCCGGATTCGACTTTCAGTTTCGGTATTACATCGCGATAAGCGAAAATTTTTCGATTTCATGTGTATTATTTCACAAGCAAGTTAGGGGATATATAAAAACTATATATAATAGTGAAGAAAACTTAAAAAAAACGGAACTCAATACAATTATAGGGTTACGAGAATAGTACCTTAAGCAAATTTGTTTTGCATGACTTTCTAAACAACTATGCCCAAATTACTTAGCCCCTATGTTGACCTTGAGCAAAAGTAATATTATTATCTCACTTTTAGGGGGATTAATCACAAAAATAAAATTTGCCAAAAGATGGCGTCTATCATTCTGAGCAACTTTGCTGAAGATACTGTACCTCGAAAACCACGTTTTTAATGAGTTATCAATTAGGAGCGTGAAATTGGGCTTTTGAACCACTGTGCGATGGCCTGTCAAATCGTGTTGCATACTTCGGAACTACCAGTAATCAAAAGGAGCATCTCTTTATAATTGAACACCTATCTGTGGTAATAAAAAACAACTCTGACAGTCTTTTAGTTCCACTATCCATCATATTCAACTGCTTTTTACGTTCAGGAACTTTTCCTGTAATATGGAAGAAATCCTATGTGTTTCTAGTTTATAAAAAAGGAACCCTTTATATTTTTACTTTATCTCAACGATCTAAATTTTTCGATCAAGTGTATGAAACTATCGTTCACCGATGATTTGAAATTAATGGTTTGAACACCTCCGTCATCTCTTTCAGTAGTCAGTTTCGACTATAATATTTCACAAATTGTTCAGCAACGTACATCGTCTGTTATGGTGGTGTCCGGGACTCTAAGCTAAACTTCAAGAAGCACTATCTATCTATCTCTTTGATGGCACTGATTCAATCGTGTGAAGAGTTGCTGGTGAGCGTTCTTTGATACGATAAAAGCCATCCTTGGATAGATTACCTCAGAAAAGGTGAGACTTTTTACAATGTTCATATATATATATATATATATATATATATATATATATATATATATATATATATCTCGAAATTGAAATTTACATGTTTGTATAACACATGGATCAATAAGTCCCGAGACTAACAATGAAAACAACATTTTTTTTGCAAATTTTTTTTTATTCTTCCTTTTAGGGTGATACAATGGTTCCAACGTTTTTCTAATTTTTCAATACCATGTTTATAAAAAAATTTATCTTTCACTTCAAAATAAGCTTCAGTTTCAGCGATGACCTCCTCATTTGAGCCAAATCTTTTTCCCTGGAGCATTTTTTTAAGATCAGCAAAGAGCCAGTAGTCACTGATGGGTTAGATCTGGCGAGTATGGGGGGTGGGGAAGCCTAATTCGTTCAATTTCGCCATTGTTTTCATCGACTTGTGGCAGGGTGCATTTTGTTCCATCGAAAGCAATCGCGGCACCCACTAGGAAAAAACCTTTTTCATGCTCAATTTTTCATGAAGGATAGTAAATACACTTCTGTATGATATCTGTGTCATCTCAGCAATCTCACGGAGCTTCCTTTTACGATCTTTCATTATAATTTTTGTCACTTCAATCACATTTACCGGTGTAACGGCTTCCACAGGTCTACCCGAGCGTTCCGCGTCATTTGTGTCGGTACGACCACGTTTAAACTCGGCGAACCACCGACAAATCGTTGCTTTTGATGGAAAAGAGTCCGGATAACATTTTTCAGTCCATTGTTTCGCTTGCACGGTGTTTTTACCCATTAAAAAACCATGTTTTATCAAAACACGAAACTCATTTTTTTCCATTTTTAAACAATCAACAAAACGACTTTACTCCAACCTCGATAACTCAGCTGTTTCTGGTCGGATCGACTTGAAATTTTGACCCGTTTCAAGCAAAGGTTAGTACTCTAGAAAAACATGGTTACTGGTTTACTACGAGCGCCATCTCTGTTTTAGTCTCGGGAGTTATTGATCCATGTGTTATAACTTAAAAACTAAAGCAGTACATTTTTCTGCTCCGAAATATTGGAATCATTACCAGGAATTTTGATGAACAAAGTTATATATCCGTTCAAAGAATCTCAAAAAAATTTTACAAAATCGAATCATAATTTTTAAATTTTATGACATATATTTTTATCTTATTAGTCGGAAATTTAGTACGAATAAAATTTATTAAATAACTGAAACTAGGATTTCACTGACAAATCTTAACAATTTCGGAAAATATACCTAAACTCAAAAAATAATTAGACACGGAGAACCCGCAGATCACAAAATTACAATATTGCAATTGTTGTTCCACGCCTTGGTTGTTTCAACTAATATGTTGTTGATTTAACTAAAATATCTGTTGATTTTGACATAACCATTCAGGTAACCGAAATTGTTGTATTCAAATGCTGTCACTTGGCAGAGAACGAAGACAGCAAAAGGCAGAACAAAAAACCTCTTCATTTCACCAGAAGCGTTTCATATTGAAAATTTTCAATGGTAAATGAACGTCATTTATGTTAGTTACGTAGTGGTCGTTTTATGTAAGTGAAAGTATGCAGGAGAATATAACAGTTAATTGTAAAACAAGTTTTCCATGTGTTAAATAGATATTCCTACAGTATAAATGTTTTAATTTCATCTGAGAGTAATGTATTCTAGGACAGTTCATGTCAATGTTATTAAAACCGCTTAACGCTTAAAAATTTGCTGCTAAAGTGAAGTGGTACTATTTGTATTTTCTTGAAAGTGTATCTGTAGCATTAGGTTTACCAGCGAGCCATTCTGCAAGTGACGGATAAATTTCCTAATTCCCTGTGACCATTTTTCTGGTGAGCTCCCTTTTGAGAATTGTAATCTTTTGGTTCATTTCTATATCTTTTGTGAGTTTAGTGATAAAGATATAAGCAGTTAATTAGGTAAAATTTCGTTGTTCAAGCAGTGAACGATTAGCTGCCCCCGAAGAGGCTAACAGTAAAAAATATTTATTGCAATTGGCGTTTTAAGTTCAAATAACTGAATAATTGGTTGAAACAACTGAGACATTTTTTTGCTTTCATGCATACAAGTAACTTTGCTGGGATTGTGTCTTTGCTCAATTGCACGAGTGACATCTCATTGAGACGTTTCATTGTTCGCTCAGGGTGTTTGACATTGCTCAACTGAAACGTTTCATTACTTGTTGGGTGTCTTTGCTAAGCTGCCAGCACGATAAATCAAAAATGACAGATTAGTTAAAACAACAGTCGATTAGTTGTACCAAATTTTAACCAATAAAAATCAGAAAAACAACTAATATTTTAGTTGTTTTGCGATCGCTGGCTTTTCCGTGTATATTTGTATCGGACAAAACATGTAAATAATTTCTATGCACAACCCAAACGCAATTGATAACTAATAAAATTCTGATTTTGTTTTAGGTTTTCCGTAAAATTTCAAAAAATTTCAAAATTTCCGATATACATTACGTTCCAAGGTTTCTGCAAATAAAAGTGAATTATGTTGCAATCCGTGTTGATTTCAACTGTTTCATATATCGCTATCCTAAACGACATCAATTATAATCGATAGAATATTAATATTCAAATTTCATAAACTTTTAATTATTTCGGAATGTATGGAAGTCCAAAATTATCTGAATTTTCTATTAATAAATTCATCTCGGAAACCTATCATATACTTGTTTACCAATTCAGAAAAAGTAGAACTATGAATTTAACACAAAAAATCTCACGGAATTAAGTAAAACCTGTTTTTATCCACCTAATTGTGTAAAGATGTCTTTCTCATATCTCTCTTACCCTCATATAAAAAAAGGTATTCTTCAAACAATTTTGTATCATTTTTGAAAAACATGAAAGCTAGTGCATAAATGAAACAGTTCTCAGATCGGTTAGGCCATCTTTTTCAGTGAAGTGAGTTCCACTAGGTCCTTATACTATATACTTATGAAACTGGAATCGCTTTCGAATATTGGCTTTGCAGCAGCCTTTGCGATTAGCACCAACCAACCAATATACCTTTTTTACTGAATGAAACCCTGCACTTATGTTACTTTTGTATATATAGTATTTGTGTGGCTCATTTCTCGAATGGACAATGTATGGAACACTTGTAAAACTAATTTGATGCTATTATTCTGCTGAAGGAAGTATGTTGAAACGTTAAGGCGTTTAAGAGTTATGCAATGTTTTTGAATTTTTTGGAGGTATTTTTAAAACTAATTTAAATAAGTTAAAAAAATAACACCCTTCCAATTTTCTCTTAAATTTTTACTTATATTATGACCTTTCAGGAACCGCGTAGGATATATTTTTATCGATCTGGCATCTAATGAATATTTGAAGGTGGACTAGTTTTTGACGAAAAAACAATCATAACTTTTCACTGGTAGCTCATATGGAAAAGTTTGGTTCAGCAAAATTGTTCACAATAATTAGTTTAACAACTCTTCTGAAAAAAAACTTTTCCATAGAACGTGTCACAAAAAAGTTAGAAAAAAAGTGATTTGTCAGGAGCCACCCTACTTTTACTGGGGGAAGTTTATGTAACTCGATAAAATGAAGAACTAGAGAGGTGCTTTTTTCAACAAAGTTGCTCGCAATAAAATTTCCTACAACTTTATTGTACAACAAAATCATTTTTGAGTTCAATTAAGAGAGTAAGATTTCAGATTTTAATCTAAATAAGGACCACCCTAGTAACTTTTTTCACTAAAAGGAGCACCATTTAATTACAAACAACTTTTGTGAAGACAATAACTACAAAAACTAATATTTAATAGTGAAAATATTTTTGTCACGCTAATTTCCCGTTTCGGACCACTGTGCACTGCTCTTTCGCATGCTAGGTGGATGCATTCAACAAAGTTCAATAATAAAGAACTTGATCAATTCGTTTTATTCGTGTTCGCGTCAACCGATTATATCCTTGACATTAGCCATCCGCTTTTTTAAAATCGATTTATTTTCTATTATTTGTTAAAATTAGAATATTGCCGACCAAAACTCAGAAAATGAATTAAAAAATTTGAAGAACTTCAACTCACATTCATCAAACTATTATTATTTATTTTAAAATTGCTTAATAACTTAAACTTAAATCAAGGACTTCAGATAACCACACAAATTACCGTATAGAGATAAATTACTATAAAGATTACTCCGAAAACTAACTGTAATTTTAAAATAGATCTCATTGCGTTAGTTGGGAAAACTCTTCTGAAACTCAAAACAACCCACATCATTGATCGAATCCGGATCAACGCTTTGCACAGCCAGTAAGTGCCGTTCTAAGTTCTAAGGAATCTTCGCCTCTTCGTCGAACCGCTGGCGGCGAAAAAAAAACTACAAAAATAACACATTATTTCCGCTAAAAGGAAATCGAAAAACAATTTATTCATGAGAGTTTCCAATCCATCCGTGAAGGTGGTGCCACTCCTGTTAACTGATGCCGACCTTAGAAAGCTTGAGCACAGTATCGTAATCGCGATGGTAAAGGAAAAGATGGTCGGTTCTCTGCCCGTCTGTTCATCGGCAACGTTATTTTCTCAGAAAATAATGCCGTTTTGATTTATTTTCCAGCAGACAATTAGATTGCTAGCGGTAGCACAGATTTGTAACCCCCCTCCCCTCTCGAGCCTCATAAATAGCGATACTATAAAATTGCTCTTTACTTTCAATGCCCTCACGATTCGCTCGGACGGTGGGTGGTGAAAAAAACGGCTACCAACGGTTTACTGTCCAACGACGAAAGTAAGGGTGGATGAAAATAAGATGAAAAACAACAGGAAAAAAAACGTTTTCCTACTGTGAGCCGCGGTCGGCGGATTGGAAAGATGCTGCACGATTCGCTGCTCTCGCTGGTAGTACACAATGTCTCCAATAAACTTGTTAAAATTTATCGCATTACCAACACTCAATTAATTCCGCTCAATTGGCTTAGCAACGTTTCCACGGAATTCGCTCTCCCAGGAGGCGGCGTGGCGAGTGCATCGTCGATCGTCGAAGATGAGAGCCAACTCCAGGCAGTGTTTTTCTTTCCCAGTGCGTTGCCTCTCCGCTGTCTCCAAGCCTTCCAAGCCAATCCTGGTACTTTTCAATTTCCTGCTGCAGCTGATTAAGAAGTCCGTGTGACTCTGCCGTAAAGTTCACAAGTCTATCCAATTAAAGGATTTATCGCTCGAAGTTTTATGTCAGTTTCTAGCTGAACTAGAATTAAAAAAATATTCCCACTGTTAACGAGTTTAATCATGTCGCATTCTGAGTCTGGCCATTATGAAAGAAACTGGGAATTCCCACTAAGTAGGTCAGTGAAGGATTGCCTAACTTAGCCATAAATCCCGGTCGAATGATTCCGCACCTTTGAACTGCATAGATATTCATTCCAGCGGCGTCGTCAGTCGGCTTAATTTGCTTTGGTTGAAGAGAAAATCTTCAATTTATTCCCAGCGGAACGGCTAAACCAAACAGGCCACATAGTCCGAAAATCGAACCCGTCGCTGAACATTCCCAGCTCTATCAATATCACTTTTTTTTGTTTTCTTTTGCACCGCTACCATTTTTATTTTCCTACTTGGAATCTTACACTGAAGCCGCTTTCCGGCTTATTGATGAATATTCTTTGCGCGAGAAAACCCACCGCTGCAATGTGTTTAACTTTTTGTCTGTAAGTTAGTCGGTTTTGCCCGGTCTGCCCTCCCACCGATCGACCGCGATCGAACGACGGGAGGAAGCATCTTCCGGTGCGAACCAGTCGAATAAGTCGGAACACAATAACAGTTTGTCTTTGCCGATAATGATGAAATATTGAGTCGGGTAGGATTTTCCGCCCACTTCGGGCGGTTCGCCTGGATTCTCCCGAGCGCTATTTTCGGTGGTTTAATAGTCCTAGATAATAGCCATTCCGGATGCGCCCGTGTGCTGCCGAGGCCCATCAAAATGCTCCGGAGTCAGTCCATTCTCGGTGCGGGTGCCGAGGCATGGCGAAATTTATTTCTTTTAATTTGAGGGTGGAAAAGAAGTTCGTTCGTTTTTTTTTTCGTTCTCTCCTTCGGAACAGATAAGGAAGTGACTGCGAACGGCACGAAGCACTGGTAAGGATTCCACGGACGCGGAAGGATTAAAAGTTTGAGTTTGCTTAATTTCTATTTTTCGGGCTGAAACGAGCTGATTTTTTTTCTTTTTAGTCGTTTCAAAAATTATTTTTACCGGTTGGCTGCCTTCCCCGGATCGAGTATAAGCAGCTCGAAAATCCTGATCCGATTTCAACCGTGCACACGGAACGCTTCACCGTTTCTCATCGCGAAGGATTATCGAATCAGGCATTAAGCTCGGTGAGGCGAAAACGAATTCCTTTGATTCGTATGATTTACACGGCTACCATCTCGCGTGGGCGTTGGGATTCCCGCTGCTCATTCCCTTCCCTAACCGCCCGCAAATGCTGTGACAGGCGTGCGAGGCCCTACCGCCGGCACATTTCAATATAGCAAGTCCCCTTTTCAAAAGGGCGTCAGCCAGTCAGCTCGTAAATTCATCAGCAAATCGTTTTTACAACACCAATATGACGTTTTCTGGCACGGTTCGGTTACGCGGCACAAAAAAAAAAAAATAAATATTTGAACGATAAAACTGCACAGCTTTTTTTTTTGCTTTAATATTTTGTTTGCCGCACGATTGACATTCGAGTCCTGAGGTGCATTTCAGGACACACCGCGATTAACCAGGTTAATTTGTTCGGCACCGCGAGCGAAAAATTATTTTCGTTTCAATTCAAAGTTTTCTTCACTTGAAATCACCAGAAGCTCCCATCAAAGTGACGCACTTGATGAGATTAGAAAATATGCAATTGACTATCACCAACTAAATCGTTTGAAATAATATTTATTTTCTACCCTGTCTTTTCACCTTTTTCTATAGAAAGGTAATAGAATTGTTGAAAAAATCGCACAATTTTCTCGGAGATGGCCGAACCGGTTACAACAAAATAAGGGTCAGTTTTTGCAAATGACTGAGTGGAAACATTTATTGGAGAAGCCAAATGAATAAAATACTTGCAGAAAAGATGATTTTTTAGAAAAAGATGTGCTCAGAGACAGAACTCGAACCTGCGTTCTTATGCATTCCGTGCATATGCGCTATAATTTCGCCACCCTGAACCTTGTGATAGACACAGCTCTAAAACACTACTAGGCAAGATTAGAAAGTACATCGAACATGGTCTACGTCCTGGCCGTTTTCCGACCGGTACCATACATCCAAACATCTTCTCTGTTCAGCAAACGCTAGTCTTCTCGCCCTATATCCATTTTCCGCTCAAGCACTGAGTAGGAGAGTGTATTTATAATCGCTTGTCACCTTCTCTACTGGTGTCCGTCGCTGGCTGGATATTGTCAGCGACAGACCCTATGAAGGTTGTATGATAGTCTGGCATTTCCTACCAGAAGCAGATTGTTACACATTTTTGATTAATTTTTAGTAGATTTGACGTAAAGTCGCCGTAAGGCTCGTTTGAATGTTACTTTCTGGCTATTGATCAAGTTCAAAGAACAAACGGCTGTGACTTCCAGTTCCGGAAGGATCAAATAATGGTATAAGTGACGTAACTCATTACGACTCAGTTTTCCCGGATATGGATTAACCGATATCCATAGTTTTAGGCTAGTTCGAGACTAAAATTGGACTGTAGATCGATTTCAAAGACAAACGTCAATACGTCTTACTTCATTATGGGGCGCATTTTCTAAATTCGCTCTGTACAAGCATGGGAAGAACTTAATCGTGAACATCTCTAGCTATATTTAACACCGCAACATAATTTTTTCTCCATACCTCGGAAATATGTTCGGCAGTTTATGACAAAATTTTTATTGGCTTGAATTGAACGAATCATCAAGCAAAGCGTATCGTGCAAAACCGACACATAGAAATACGGAACATTTTCAGTGATTGAGCACAGTGGGCTTACGACACGTTTTGTACGCTTATAAAACAGGTACTAATGACAGACAATTTAGTCATTTAATTTATAAACAAAATGATCTTATAATTGATTCGCTCGCCTATAGCGAAACTGCTAATTCTTTATTTGGGGATTCGGCTAAAAGCTGATTTCACTCTTCTTTACGTTTACGTCTTCGACTCGTCAGTGCAGGGCAGTTCAAATTGAACTGCTAACAGCAAAAACTTAAAAAGTTCAATTTGAATCGCTAAGCAGACGTAAAGTTAACGGTATTTGCGAAACAGTTTTTGCCTTTCTCTATAGAAAGGTATTAGAATTGCTGGAAAAACCGACTTTCGAACGGAGCCTCGGAGACCCATAGTGTTATATACCATTCGACTCAGTTCGACGAGATCGGAAAATGTCTGTGTGTATGTATGTGTGTGTGTGTGCACTTTTCGAAGATATTTTAACGCGCTCAATTTTCTCCGAGATGGCTGAACCGATTTTAACAATTTTGGTCTCGTTTGAAAGCTACTGTCGCACCATTGATCAAGTTCGAAGATCAAATGGCTGTGACTTTTGGTTCCGGAGATATGATTGTATAAGTGACGTAACCGACAAAAAGGGTTGTATTTGAACGCTATCAATTTTCTCTGAGATGGCTGAACCGATTTTAACAAACTTGGGCTTGTTTGAAAGCTACTGTCGCACCATTGATCAAGTTCGAAGATCAAATGGCTGTGACTTTTGGTTCCGGAGATATGATTGTATAAGTGAAGTAACCGACAAAAAGGGTTGTATTTGAACGCTATCAATTTTCTCTGAGATGGCTGAACCGATTTTAACAAACTTGGGCTTGTTTGAAAGCTACTGTCGGGCCATTGATCAAGTTCGAAGATCAAATGGCTGTGACTTTTGGTTCCGGAGATATGATTGTATAAGTGACGTAACCGACAAAAAGCGTTGTATTTGAACGCTCTCAATTTTCTCTGAGATTACTGAACCGATTTTAACAAACTTGGGCTTGTTTGAAAGCTACTGTCGGACCATTGATCAAGTTCGAAGATCAAATGGCTGTGACTTTTGGTTCCGGAGATATGATTGTATAAGTGACGTAACCGACAAAAAGCGTTGTATTTGAACGCTCTCAATTTTCTCTGAGATGGCTGAACCGATTTAACAAACTTGGGCTTGTTTGAAAGCTACTGTCGGGCCATTGATCAAGTTCGAAGATCAAATGGCTGTGACTTTTGGTTCCGGAGATATGATTGTATAAGTGACGTAACCGACAAAAAGGGTTGTATTTGAACGCTATCAATTTTCTCTGAGATGGCTGAACCGATTTTAACAAACTTGGGCTTGTTTAAAAGCTACTGTCGGGCCATTGATCAAGTTCGAAGATCAAATGGCTGTGACTTTTGGTTCCGGAGATATGATTGTATAAGTGACGTAACCGACAAAAAGGGTTGTATTTGAACGCTATCAATTTTCTCTGAGATGGCTGAACCGATTTTAACAAACTTGGGCTTGTTTGAAAGCTACTGTCGGACCATTGATCAAGTTCGAAGATCAAATGGCTGTGACTTTTGGTTCCGGAGATATGATTGTATAAGTGACGTAACCGACAAAAAGCGTTGTATTTGAACGCTCTCAATGTGTGTGTGTGTCTCTGAGATGGCTGAACCGATTTAACAAACTTGGGCTTGTTTGAAAGCTACTGTCGGGCCATTGATCAAGTTCGAAGATCAAATGGCTGTGACTTTTGGTTCCGGAGATATGATTGTATAAGTGACGTAACCGACAAAAAGCGTTGTATTTGAACGCTCTCAATTTTCTCTGAGATGGCTGAACCGATTTTAACAAACTTGGGCTTGTTTGAAAGCTACTGTCGCACCATTGATCAAGTTCGAAGATCAAATGGCTGTGACTTTTGGTTCCGGAGATATGATTGTATAAGTGACGTAACCGACAAAAAGGGTTGTATTTGAACGCTATCAATTTTCTCTGAGATGGCTGAACCGATTTTAACAAACTTGGGCTTGTTTGAAAGCTACTGTCGGACCATTGATCAAGTTCGAAGATCAAATGGCTGTGACTTTTGGTTCCGGAGATATGATTGTATAAGTGACGTAACCGACAAAAAGCGTTGTATTTGAACGCTCTCAATGTGTGTGTGTGTCTCTGAGATGGCTGAACCGATTTAACAAACTTGGGCTTGTTTGAAAGCTACTGTCGGGCCATTGATCAAGTTCGAAGATCAAATGGCTGTGACTTTTGGTTCCGGAGATATGATTGTATAAGTGACGCGTTGTATTTGAACGCTCTCAATTTTCTCTGAGATTACTGAACCGATTTTAACAAACTTGGGCTTGTTTGAAAGCTACTGTCGCACCATTGATCAAGTTCGAAGATCAAATGGCTGTGACTTTTGGTTCCGGAGATATGATTGTATAAGTGACGTAACCGACAAAAAGCGTTGTATTTGAACGCTCTCAATTTTCTCTGAGATGGCTGAACCGATTTTAACAAACTTGGGCTTGTTTGAAAGCTACTGTCGGGCCATTGATCAAGTTCGAAGATCAAATGGCTGTGACTTTTGGTTCCGGAGATATGATTGTATAAGTGACGTAACCGACAAAAAGCGTTGTATTTGAACGCTCTCAATTTTCTCTGAGATTACTGAACCGATTTTAACAAACTTGGGCTTGTTTGAAAGCTACTGTCGCACCATTGATCAAGTTCGAAGATCAAATGGCTGTGACTTTTGGTTCCGGAGATATGATTGTATAAGTGACGTAACCGACAAAAAGCGTTGTATTTGAACGCTCTCAATTTTCTCTGAGATTACTGAACCGATTTTAACAAACTTGGGCTTGTTTGAAAGCTACTGTCGCACCATTGATCAAGTTCGAAGATCAAATGGCTGTGACTTTTGGTTCCGGAGATATGATTGTATAAGTGACGTAACCGACAAAAAGGGTTGTATTTGAACGCTATCAATTTTCTCTGAGATGGCTGAACCGATTTTAACAAACTTGGGCTTGTTTGAAAGCTACTGTCGGGCCATTGATCAAGTTCGAAGATCAAATGGCTGTGACTTTTGGTTCCGGAGATATGATTGTATAAGTGACGCGTTGTATTTGAACGCTCTCAATTTTCTCTGAGATTACTGAACCGATTTTAACAAACTTGGGCTTGTTTGAAAGCTACTGTCGCACCATTGATCAAGTTCGAAGATCAAATGGCTGTGACTTTTGGTTCCGGAGATATGATTGTATAAGTGACGTAACCGACAAAAAGCGTTGTATTTGAACGCTCTCAATTTTCTCTGAGATTACTGAACCGATTTTAACAAACTTGGGCTTGTTTGAAAGCTACTGTCGCACCATTGATCAAGTTCGAAGATCAAATGGCTGTGACTTTTGGTTCCGGAGATATGATTGTATAAGTGACGTAACCGACAAAAAGCGTTGTATTTGAACGCTCTCAATTTTCTCTGAGATTACTGAACCGATTTTAACAAACTTGGGCTTGTTTGAAAGCTACTGTCGCACCATTGATCAAGTTCGAAGATCAAATGGCTGTGACTTTTGGTTCCGGAGATATGATTGTATAAGTGACGTAACCGACAAAAAGCGTTGTATTTGAACGCTCTCAATTTTCTCTGAGATTACTGAACCGATTTTAACAAACTTGGGCTTGTTTGAAAGCTACTGTCGCACCATTGATCAAGTTCGAAGATCAAATGGCTGTGACTTTTGGTTCCGGAGATATGATTGTATAAGTGACGTAACCGACAAAAAGCGTTGTATTTGAACGCTCTCAATTTTCTCTGAGATTACTGAACCGATTTTAACAAACTTGGGCTTGTTTGAAAGCTACTGTCGGGCCATTGATCAAGTTCGAAGATCAAATGGCTGTGACTTTTGGTTCCGGAGATATGATTGTATAAGTGACGTAACCGACAAAAAGCGTTGTATTTGAACGCTCTCAATTTTCTCTGAGATTACTGAACCGATTTTAACAAACTTGGGCTTGTTTGAAAGCTACTGTCGCACCATTGATCAAGTTCGAAGATCAAATGGCTGTGACTTTTGGTTCCGGAGATATGATTGTATAAGTGACGTAACCGACAAAAAGCGTTGTATTTGAACGCTCTCAATTTTCTCTGAGATTACTGAACCGATTTTAACAAACTTGGGCTTGTTTGAAAGCTACTGTCGCACCATTGATCAAGTTCGAAGATCAAATGGCTGTGACTTTTGGTTCCGGAGATATGATTGTATAAGTGACGTAACCGACAAAAAGGGTTGTATTTGAACGCTATCAATTTTCTCTGAGATGGCTGAACCGATTTTAACAAACTTGGGCTTGTTTGAAAGCTACTGTCGGGCCATTGATCAAGTTCGAAGATCAAATGGCTGTGACTTTTGGTTCCGGAGATATGATTGTATAAGTGACGTAACCGACAAAAAGCGTTGTATTTGAACGCTCTCAATTTTCTCTGAGATTACTGAACCGATTTTAACAAACTTGGGCTTGTTTGAAAGCTATTGTCGCACCATTGATCAAGTTCGAAGATCAAATGGCTGTGATTTTTGGTTCCGGAGATATGATTGTATAAGTGACGTAACCGACAAAAAGGGTTGTATTTGAACGCTATCAATTTTCTCTGAGATGGCTGAACCGATTTTAACAAACTTGGGCTTGATTGAAAGCTACTGTCGGGCCATTGATCAAGTTCGAAGATCAAATGGCTGTGACTTTTGGTTCCGGAGATATGATTGTATAAGTGACGTAACCGACAAAAAGCGTTGTATTTGAACGCTCTCAATTTTCTCTGAGATTACTGAACCGATTTTAACAAACTTGGGCTTGTTTGAAAGCTACTGTCGGACCATTGATCAAGTTCGAAGATCAAATGGCTGTGACTTTTGGTTCCGGAGATATGATTGTATAAGTGACGTAACCGACAAAAAGCGTTGTATTTGAACGCTCTCAATTTTCTCTGAGATGGCTGAACCGATTTTAACAAACTTGGGCTTGTTTGAAAGCTACTGTCGGGCCATTGATCAAGTTCGAAGATCAAATGGCTGTGACTTTTGGTTCCGGAGATATGATTGTATAAGTGACGTAACCGACAAAAAGCGTTGTATTTGAACGCTCTCAATTTTCTCTGAGATGGCTGAACCGATTTAACAAACTTGGGCTTGTTTGAAAGCTACTGTCGGGCCATTGATCAAGTTCGAAGATCAAATGGCTGTGACTTTTGGTTCCGGAGATATGATTGTATAAGTGACGTAACCGACAAAAAGCGTTGTATTTGAACGCTCTCAATTTTCTCTGAGATGGCTGAACCGATTTAACAAACTTGGGCTTGTTTGAAAGCTACTGTCAGGCCATTGATCAAGTTCGAAGATCAAAAGGCTGTGACTTTTGGTTCCGGAGATATGATTGTATAAGTGACGTAACCGACAAAAAGCGTTGTATTTGAACGCTCTCAATTTTCTCTGAGATGGCTGAACCGATTTTAACAAACTTGGGCTTGTTTGAAAGCTACTGTCGCACCATTGATCAAGTTCGAAGATCAAATGGCTGTGACTTTTGGTTCCGGAGATATGATTGTATAAGTGACGTAACCGACAAAAAGGGTTGTATTTGAACGCTATCAATTTTCTCTGAGATGGCTGAACCGATTTTAACAAACTTGGGCTTGTTTGAAAGCTACTGTCGGGCCATTGATCAAGTTCGAAGATCAAATGGCTGTGACTTTTGGTTCCGGAGATATGATTGTATAAGTGACGTAACCGACAAAAAGCGTTGTATTTGAACGCTCTCAATTTTCTCTGAGATTACTGAACCGATTTTAACAAACTTGGGCTTGTTTGAAAGCTACTGTCGCACCATTGATCAAGTTCGAAGATCAAATGGCTGTGACTTTTGGTTCCGGAGATATGATTGTATAAGTGACGTAACCGACAAAAAGGGTTGTATTTGAACGCTATCAATTTTCTCTGAGATGGCTGAACCGATTTTAACAAACTTGGGCTTGTTTGAAAGCTACTGTCGGGCCATTGATCAAGTTCGAAGATCAAATGGCTGTGACTTTTGGTTCCGGAGATATGATTGTATAAGTGACGTAACCGACAAAAAGCGTTGTATTTGAACGCTCTCAATTTTCTCTGAGATTACTGAACCGATTTTAACAAACTTGGGCTTGTTTGAAAGCTACTGTCGGACCATTGATCAAGTTCGAAGATCAAATGGCTGTGACTTTTGGTTCCGGAGATATGATTGTATAAGTGAAGTAACCGACAAAAAGCGTTGTATTTGAACGCTCTCAATTTTCTCTGAGATGGCTGAACCGATTTTAACAAACTTGGGCTTGTTTGAAAGCTACTGTCGGGCCATTGATCAAGTTCGAAGATCAAAAGGCTGTGACTTTTGGTTCCGGAGATATGATTGTATAAGTGACGTAACCGACAAAAAGCGTTGTATTTGAACGCTCTCAATTTTCTCTGAGATGGCTGAACCGATTTAACAAACTTGGGCTTGTTTGAAAGCTACTGTCAGGCCATTGATCAAGTTCGAAGATCAAAAGGCTGTGACTTTTGGTTCCGGAGATATGATTGTATAAGTGACGTAACCGACAAAAAGCGTTGTATTTGAACGCTCTCAATTTTCTCTGAGATGGCTGAACCGATTTTAACAAACTTGGGCTTGTTTGAAAGCTACTGTCGGGCCATTGATCAAGTTCGAAGATCAAATGGCTGTGACTTTTGGTTCCGGAGATATGATTGTATAAGTGACGTAACCGACAAAAAGCGTTGTATTTGAACGCTCTCAATTTTCTCTGAGATGGCTGAACCGATTTAACAAACTTGGGCTTGTTTGAAAGCTACTGTCGGGCCATTGATCAAGTTCGAAGATCAAATGGCTGTGACTTTTGGTTCCGGAGATATGATTGTATAAGTGACGTAACCGACAAAAAGCGTTGTATTTGAACGCTCTCAATTTTCTCTGAGATGGCTGAACCGATTTTAACCAACTTGGGCTTGTTTGAAAGCTACTGTCGGACCATTGATCAAGTTCGAAGATCAAATGGCTGTGACTTTTGGTTCCGGAGATATGATTGTATAAGTGAAGTAACCGACAAAAAGCGTTGTATTTGAACGCTCTCAATTTTCTCTGAGATGGCTGAACCGATTTTAACAAACTTGGGCTTGTTTGAAAGCTACTGTCGGGCCATTGATCAAGTTCGAAGATCAAAAGGCTGTGACTTTTGGTTCCGGAGATATGATTGTATAAGTGACGTAACCGACAAAAAGCGTTGTATTTGAACGCTCTCAATTTTCTCTGAGATGGCTGAACCGATTTAACAAACTTGGGCTTGTTTGAAAGCTACTGTCAGGCCATTGATCAAGTTCGAAGATCAAAAGGCTGTGACTTTTGGTTCCGGAGATATGATTGTATAAGTGACGTAACCGACAAAAAGCGTTGTATTTGAACGCTCTCAATTTTCTCTGAGATGGCTGAACCGATTTTAACAAACTTGGGCTTGTTTGAAAGCTACTGTCGGGTCATTGATCAAGTTCGAAGATCAAATGGCTGTGACTTTTGGTTCCGGAGATATGATTGTATAAGTGACGTAACCGACAAAAAGCGTTGTATTTGAACGCTCTCAATTTTCTCTGAGATGGCTGAACCGATTTAACAAACTTGGGCTTGTTTGAAAGCTACTGTCGGGCCATTGATCAAGTTCGAAGATCAAAAGGCTGTGACTTTTGGTTCCGGAGATATGATTGTATAAGTGACGTAACCGACAAAAAGCGTTGTATTTGAACGCTCTCAATTTTCTCTGAGATGGCTGAACCGATTTTAACAAACTTGGGCTTGTTTGAAAGCTACTGTCGAGCCATTGATCAAATTCGAGGATCAAATGGTTGTGACTTTTGGTTCCGGAGATATGATTGTATAAGTGACGTAACCGACAAAAAGCGTTGTATTTGAACGCTCTCAATTTTCTCTGAGATGGCTGAACCGATTTTAACAAACTTGGGCTTGTTTGAAAGCTACTGTCGGGCCATTGATCAAGTTCGAAGATCAAATGGCTGTGACTTTTGGTTCCGGAGATATGATTGTATAAGTGACGTAACCGACAAAAAGCGTTGTATTTGAACGCTCTCAATTTTCTCTGAGATGGCTGAACCGATTTAACAAACTTGGGCTTGTTTGAAAGCTACTGTCAGGCCATTGATCAAGTTCGAAGATCAAAAGGCTGTGACTTTTGGTTCCGGAGATATGATTGTATAAGTGACGTAACCGACAAAAAGCGTTGTATTTGAACGCTCTCAATTTTCTCTGAGATGGCTGAACCGATTTTAACAAACTTGGGCTTGTTTGAAAGCTACTGTCGCACCATTGATCAAGTTCGAAGATCAAATGGCTGTGACTTTTGGTTCCGGAGATATGATTGTATAAGTGACGTAACCGACAAAAAGCGTTGTATTTGAACGCTCTCAATTTTCTCTGAGATGGCTGAACCGATTTTAACAAACTTGGGCTTGTTTGAAAGCTACTGTCGGGCCATTGATCAAGTTCGAAGATCAAATGGCTGTGACTTTTGGTTCCGGAGATATGCATGTATAAGTGACGTAACCGACAAAAAACGTTGTATTTGAACGCTCTCAATTTTCTCTGAGATGGCTGAACCGATTTTAACAAACTTGGGCTTGTTTGAAAGCTACTGTCGGGCCATTGATCAAGTTCGAAGATCAAATGGCTGTGACTTTTGGTTCCGGAGATATGATTGTATAAGTGACGTAACCGACAAAAAGCGTTGTATTTGAACGCTCTCAATTTTCTCTGAGATGGCTGAACCGATTTAACAAACTTGGGCTTGTTTGAAAGCTACTGTCGGGCCATTGATCAAGTTCGAAGATCAAATGGCTGTGACTTTTGGTTCCGGAGATATGATTGTATAAGTGACGTAACCGACAAAAAGCGTTGTATTTGAACGCTCTCAATTTTCTCTGAGATGGCTGAACCGATTTTAACAAACTTGGGCTTGTTTGAAAGCTACTGTCGGGCCATTGATCAAATTCGAGGATCAAATGGTTGTGACTTTTGGTTCCGGAGATATGATTGTATAAGTGACGTAACCGACAAAACACGTTGATTTTTACTGCTCTTATATATATAAGGGTGCTAAAATTTTGGGATACCTCTATTTTCGTTAAGTTCTAGTGCTCAAAAGTTTAAGCACCTCGAAAAAAGCCTTCATGCAAAATTTGACCTAAATCGGACATGCTTAAGGGGTGCTGCCCGGTGGTAAAGGTTTGACAATTTTCGATCTTGAAAAAGCACCATAGGGGAGAGTACATGAAATTTTTTTTTGATGCCGAAACTCTTAAAACTGCATGAAACATCGAAATTTAGTGTCATCTCAAAAAAACTTTTTTTTGAAAAAATCAACTTTCTGGGACTTCTCCTTTTTATTTATAGTCCCAAAAAGTTGACTTTTTCAAAAAAAAAATTTTTTCGAGATGACACTAAATCTCGACGTTTCATGCAATTCTAAGCCTTTTGGCATCAAAAATTTTTTTTTCGATTTCGAAAATTTCATGTACTCCCCCCTATGGTGATTTTTAAAGATATATGAAAATTCCACTAAGTGGACTAAGAAGGGTTTTGCCTTTCTCTATAGAAAGGTATTAGAATTGCTGGAAAAACCGACTTTCGAACGGAGCCTCGGAGACCCATAGTGTTATATACCATTCGACTCAGCTCGACGAGATCGGAAAATGTCTGTGTGTGTGTATGTGTGTGTGTGTGTGCACTTTTCGAAGATATTTGAACGCGCTCAATTTTCTCAGAGATGGCTCAACCGATTTTAACAAACTTGGGCTCGTTTGAAAGCTACTGTCGGGCCATTGATCAAGTTCGAAGATCAAATGGCTGTGACTTTTGGTTCCGGAGATATGATTGTATAAGTGACGTAACCGACAAAAATCGTGCTATTTGAACGCGCTCAATTTTCTCAGAGATGGCTGAACTGATTTTAACAAACTTGGGCTCGTTTGAAAGCTACTGTCGGGCCATTGATCAAGTTCGAAGATCAAATGGCTGTGACTTTTGGTTCCGGAGATATGATTGTATAAGTGACGTAACCGACAAAAATCGTGCTATTTGAACGCGCTCAATTTTCTCAGAGATGGCAGAACCGATTTTAACAAACTTGGGCTCGTTTGAAAGCTACTGTCGGGCCGTTGATCAAGTTCAAAGATCAAATGGCTGTGACTTTTGGTTCCGAAGATATGATTGTATAAGTGACGTAACCGACAAAAAGCGTTGTATTTGAACGCGCTCAAATTTCTCAGAGATGGCTGAACCGATTTTAACAAAATCGGGCTCGTTTGAAAGCTACTGTCGGACCATTGATCAAGTTCGAAGATCAAATGGCTGTGACTTTTGGTTCCGGAGATATGATTGTATAAGTGACGTAACCGACAAAAAGCGTTGTATTTGAACGCGCTCAATTTTCTCAGAGATGGCTGGTCCGATTTTAACAAACTTGGGCTCGTTCGAAAGCTACTGTCAGGCCATTGATCAAGTTCGAAGATCAAATGGCTGTGACTTTTGGTTTCGGAGATATGATTGTATAAGTGACGTAACCGACAAAAAGCGTTGTATTTGAACGCTCTCAATTTTCTCTGAGATGGCTGAACCGATTTTAACAACCTTGGGCTTGTTTGAAAGCTACTGTCGCACCATTGATCAAGTTCGAAGATCAAATGGCTGTGACTTTTGGTTCCGGAGATATGATTGTATAAGTGACGTAACCGACAAAAAGCGTTGTATTTGAACGCTCTCAATTTTCTCTGAGATTACTGAACCGATTTTAACAAACTTCGGCTTGTTTGAAAGCTACTGTCGCACCATTGATCAAGTTCGAAGATCAAATGGCTGTGACTTTTGGTTCCGGAGATATGATTGTATAAGTGACGTAACCGACAAAAAGGGTTGTATTTGAACGCTATCAATTTTCTCTGAGATGGCTGAACCGATTTTAACAAACTTAGGCTTGTTTGAAAGCTACTGTCGGGCCATTGATCAAGTTCGAAGATCAAATGGCTGTGATTTTTGGTTCCGGAGATATGATTGTATAAGTGACGTAACCGACAAAAAGCGTTGTATTTGAACGCTCTCAATTTTCTCTGAGATGGCTGAACCGATTTAACAAACTTGGGCTTGTTTGAAAGCTACTGTCGGACCATTGATTAAGTTCGAAGATCAAATGGCTGTGACTTTTGGTTCCGGAGATATGATTGTATAAGTGACGTAACCGACAAAAAGCGTTGTATTTGAACGCGCTCAAATTTCTCAGAGATGGCTGAACCGATTTTAACAAAATCGGGCTCGTTTGAAAGCTACTGTCGGACCATTGATCAAGTTCGAAGATCAAATGGCTGTGACTTTTGGTTCCGGAGATATGATTGTATAAGTGACGTAACCGACAAAAAGCGTTGTATTTGAACGCGCTCAATTTTCTCAGAGATGGCTGAACCGATTTTAACAAACTTGGGCTTGTTTGAAAGCTACTGTCGCACCATTGATCAAGTTCGAAGATCAAATGGCTGTGACTTTTGGTTCCGGAGATATGATTGTATAAGTGACGTAACCGACAAAAAGGGTTGTATTTGAACGCTATCAATTTTCTCCGAGATGGCTGAACCGATTTTAACAAACTTGGGCTCGTTTGAAAGCTACTGTCGGGCCATTGATCAAGTTCGAAGATCAAATGGTTGTGACTTTTGGTTCCAGATATATGATGGTAAAGGGTGATTTTTTAAGAGCTTGAGAACTTTTTTAAACAATAAAACGCATAAAATTTGCAAAATCTCATCGGTTCTTTATTTTAAACGTTAGATTGGTACATGACATTTACTTTTTGAAGATAATTTCATTTAAATGTTGACCGCGGCTGCGTCTTAGGTGGTCCATTCGGAAAGTCCAATTTTGGGCAACTTTTTCGAGCATTTCGGCCGGAATAGCCCGAATTTCTTCGGAAATGTTGTCTTCCAAAGCTGGAATAGTTACTGGCTTATTTCTGTAGACTTTAGACTTGACGTAGCCCCACAAAAAATAGTCTAAAGGCGTCAAATCGCATGATCTTGGTGGCCAACTTACCGGTCCATTTCTTGAGATGAATTGTTCTCCGAAGTTTTCCCTCAAAATGGCCATAGAATCGCGAGCTGTGTGGCATGTAGCGCCATCTTGTTGAAACCACATGTCAACCAAGTTCAGTTCTTCCATTTTTGGCAACAAAAAGTTTGTTAGCATCGAACGATAGCGATCGCCATTCACTGTAACGTTGCGTCCAACAGCATCTTTGAAAAAATACGGTCCAATGATTCCACCAGCGTACAAACCACACCAAACAGTGCATTTTTCGGGATGCATGGGCAGTTCTTGAACGGCTTCTGGTTGCTCTTCACTCCAAATGCGGCAATTTTGCTTATTTACGTAACCATTCAACCAGAAATGAGCCTCATCGCTGAACAAAATTTGTCGATAAAAAAGCGGATTTTCCGAACGGACCACCTAAGACGCAGCCGCGGTCAACATTTAAATGAAATTATCTTCAAAAAGTAAATGTCATGTACCAATCTAACGTTTAAAATAAAGAACCGATGAGATTTTGCAAATTTTATGCGTTTTATTGTTTAAAAAAGTTCTCAAGCTCTTAAAAAATCACCCTTTATAAGTGACGTAACCGACAAAACACATTGATTTTTACTTCTCTTATATATATAAGGGTGCCAAAATTTTGGGATCACCTCTATTTTCGTTAAGTTCTAGTGCTCAAAAGTTTAAGCACCTCGAAAAAAGCCTTCGTGCAAAAATTGAGCTTAATCGGACATGCGTAAGGGGTGCTGCCCGGTGGTAAAGGTTTGACAATTTTCGATTTTGAAAAAGCACCATAGGGGGGAGTACATGAAATTTCCAAAATCGAAAATTTTTTTTGATGCCGAAACTCTTAAAACTGCATGAAACATCGAAATTTAGTGTCATCTCATAAAATTTTTTTTTGAAAGATTCAACTTTCTGGAACTTTTCAATTTTCAAAAAGTCCCAAAAAGTCGACTTTTTCAAAAAATTTTTTTTCGAGATGACTCTAAATCTCGACGTTTCATGCAATTCTAAGCCTTTTGGCATCAAAAATTTTTTCGAAATTTCTATTTCGAAAATTTCGTGTACTCCCCCCTATGGTGATTTTTCAAGATATATGAAAATTCCACTAAGTGGACTAAGAAGGCTTTTTTTCAGATTACCATCACTATTCTCATACTAATAGGCAACGCAAATGTCAAGCACTAGTTTGGAAAAATGATGCTGACTGTGTGACATAAACACTGAAGCATGCTTTTGTGAACTACTCGAATCAATCTAAATCAATTGGTGTCAAAATTAGTATCCAAAATTATTTAATAAAAGTATGAAACATATTTTCATGAGACTGTTATGAAAGAAGAGAAAGGCATTATCATACCACTAGGTGGATTAAGAAGGGTTTTTTGCATTAACTTTTCTTGGAACCGATTTTCACATACTTAGATTCAAATGAAATTTGAAAATTATTTTGAAGAATACCACAGTATTATGGTCAGATGAGGATTCGGGATAATCGGCGGAAGTTAGTGTCGAACCTGCAGGTGAAAATTATTCTTAGCCACAGTTGAAACAACGTGGATAAATAGGAGGAACTGAATGTATAGGTTGTTAAGTATCGTAACAATTCAAATCATACATTTTTCTCATTATTGTTTTCTTGCAATCAATGGATTATTTTTTTACGGATAGCTTCCCGTAAAAAAATAAACCGCTAAGAAAATTGAATTCGATTTAGGAGTTTGTGAACATCACTCCCGGTGCTTCCGGAACCGGAAGCCGGAGACTGGTACAGCCGAAGTCGATTTGCTTGGTTGTCAATTGACATGACACGTCGAATGGAATTGAGTTGAGTCCAGTATTGAAATATATTTTCGTGTTTTGGATCATCGTTCTCTATAACTCTTTGGAATTCTTAATACTCCGGATGAAATTTGGGATTTTTGTGTGGGACCATTTGAATCTAAGATTATTAGAATCGGTAACGCCATCTCTGAGAAAAGTGAGGAAGTAGTTTGAAATTGAAATTTTTCCTTTTAATCCCCGTGTAATTCCGAAACCGGAAGTTGGATCAATATCGTAAAACCTTTCATTTGAATCTAGTTTTGTGAAAATCGGTTCAGCATATTTTCATTTTTTGCACATTTTAACCCATAATTTCGTATGGAACCGCAAGACTTTCCATATGATTCTAAGCTTGGCTAATAAGACTGTTTCGATTAAAGAGAAAGGCAATATCACACCACTAAGTGGATTAGGGTTTAAATCTAGTTGAGGGCCAATTCTCTGGATCTCGGTTCCGGAACTACCGAAAATAAGTGTCCAAAAAGGATAACAACTGCTTGAAATTTTAAGCCGTTATTTGAAATAATGAACTAATCAAAAATCTTCAAAAAAGGTCTTTAAACTGTTAGTATTTATACGGTCTAGTAAAGCGAAGTCCGAACAAACTTTTTTATTTTTTGTTTGAGTCGAACTGCGAACGACCATAAAGTTAACGCCAAGGTAGAATAAAATGAATAACATTATAGTAGGGGAAACCGGGGCACAGCGGCTCAAAAGTTCAATTTTACGCTATTAATTAATAACGCGGTCAAAACGTGGTTCTCGAGATGCATTATTTTCAGAAAAGTTGCTCAGAATAATAGGTACCATCTTTTGAAAATATCATTTAGGTGATTAATCCCCCGAAAAAGTGAGATGAAAATATTCTTTTGTCTCAGGGCCAAGTAACTTCGACAAAGTTGTGCAAAGTTGTTTATTTCAAACGAATTCGAGAAGGTGCTATTCTCGTAACTCAAGTAAAATTCATGCTATTAAGTATTTTCTGAAGACTCTCCTAAAACCAGTTTTTGTAAGAAAACTTATATATTTTTAATTTTTATCATGTTATGCAAAGTTATGAAAGGCAAAAATTTAAGTTGGGCTTCACAGAAATGACGCCATGATTTTCATGAGAAAAAAGTTTATTAAAACTTGGATTGACTACTATAAGGCGGGAGGATTTGTCTTATGCCTACGGAGTCATTCATTTATTTATGTATTTCGAAATAGACTCCGAGTTCCAAGTCAGAGCCGTACACAGGATTTCGTTTTGACAGGGTCCCTCAGATAAAAAAAATATGTTTGGGAAGATTGCTAATTTCTGGCGAGTCTCATACCGGTGTTATTTTACACACACTTTAAACTTTTCTACTGCAACTATCATTTTTGAATATTTAAATAGAATTTGTGACTGCGTCCGAGAGATGGTGTTACATTTGGTAACATTTACTGTCATTCCATTGCTGTCACACGTGTCTAAGACCATCTAAATGACTACATATCTAAAGCACAACAATCCACAAGACTTATTGTGATGCGATAGCCATACTAGTTTTGGTTTCAGGTTCAAAAAATCCAAAATTTCAAAGCGAAACTAACATCGATTTCTCAGATATGACTTGAGGTTTGGGAATAGAAAATCGTTCAAGGAAGCCAAATCGTGTGGAAAAGGTGGATTTGACGTTTTTTCTGTCCTCAAAAAGTATACTATGACAATCCAAGAATTTTGAAATCACAATTTTTTCAACTGATTGAACCTCCCTTCCAGACACTCGTGCCGCTTCGGGTAATCATTCTGTTCTCTGGCGTATAATAATGAATCCTGCCAAACACGTACTCGAAGTGCGCTTGCGTTCGTCTTTTCAGTCCTAAATAGGTATGTGCGGGATCCAGCGGCCCGATAGCATTCTCGGTAGCTTAGTGGAAAGATATTGAAACCATGAAATTTGAAACCGGCAACTATTAGATCATTTATTTAGTCGATTACTGTGTTAAAAACGGGTATTATATTTTCGCTTCGGCTCTAAGAAGCTCTACCGCGGAAGAAATAGTTCGAAAATTATGCAATGTTGCTGTTAAAGTGACGCGAAAGCATGAAGTAAATGAAACTATGGTCACCATTTTAATAATGTTGAACAATTTCATCATCTTCATTTTTGATAGCGAATAAAATATATAATAAAATATATCACGTTTATAAGGATGACGTAGCAAAACGGAAGTTTTTTTCTTATTTTTTGTCGTGAATACGACTTACTTTACTATGGGGTGCCTTTTCAAAATTTACCCTCTGAGAGAGTGATAAGTTTTTGATCGTGAATATCTCTTGTTGTATCTAACGAATCAACATAATTTTTGCTACACGCCATTGGAAATATGATCACAATTTCATAATAAAATTATCAGTTGTGTGACATAATCTCAAATAATTCAAAATTAAACTTTCCTGAAATGTTTGGTATAAACGAGTATCAAAGGGGATAATCCATAAGGTGCGTTTGCCTTGCTCGTATTTTGAAAGCTCATAGCTCAGTGATCTGTGAAAGGATTTATACAATCTAACTACCAATAGAATCGAAATTTTTCAACTTAAACGTTTATAGCAACAGCATTGAAGTATTTCAATAGTACACTATTGAAAAACCTGTCTCATTTGACCCATGTCAACATCAGCCAATCAGAACGCGTTCTGAGGAAGAGAACAAAATATCTGCTGCTTTACAACAAATCGTTCGAGAAAAATGTTCCGAATAGTGCTTAATGTCGTAGTGAGTTCCACAATTTGGTCCTTCTGAAAGGCAGGAATGAATCCCTTACAGCATCCTGATAATTTCTTTCAATGAAATGCAAATCCAAAATTAAATAATCGACATTAAAATTCTTTATGCAGCTATTTTTATAGTTGTTATGACCGCCCATTAGTGGAAAAGCTACAAACGAAATCACGTAAAAAGAAACCTCTTAACAAAAATTGGATCAGTTTGGATTCTATCGCCACTGCGAGCAGATGTATTTTGTGTCGTTTGCAAAGCTAGTTTCGCTTCCGAAAAGATCGATTACGTCACAGCTGCCAGTTGTTTGCATTGGTAAAAAAACAACGAAAAGAGGACAACGGTGGAGAGCATCACACAAAATCAGCCATTCTAATGGCTCTAAGAGTTTTCTAAAGAACTATTGGGATTTCTTGTTCGCAAATCGGAGGTGAATATCCTTAGTTTAGTGCAAATATAGAACTGTTTGATTTGATTTGTGCACCTTTCGCTGTGTTAAATTCACAGTAATCGAGATCAAGTGAAGACTTCTTTGTTTTTGCGAAAAATGTGGAAAAGGGGAATGCTTGCACTGTATGAATTGATCAACTAATTGATATTCGGAAGTGTTAAGGAACATGTCAGTTGTTTTCGTATTCACGACATCCAGTTATGTCTCTGACATTACCCACCCACATTTTTAAATCATAATCTTTCAAACCCATTGAGCCTCCCTTCCAGGCAGTCGTGCCGCTTCGGGTAATCATTCTGTTCTCTGACGTGTAATAATGAATCCTGCCAAACACGTACTCGAAGTGTGCTTGCGTTCGTCTTTTAAGTCCTAAATAGGTATGTGTGGGATGCAGCGGCACGATAGCATTCTCAGTAGCTTAGTGGAATGATATTGAAACCATGAAATTTGAAACCGGCAACTATTAGATCGTTTATTTAGTCGATTACTCGACTTTCAATCAACGAATTGTGATAAAATCGGATACAATATCTTCGCTTCGGCTTTAAGAAGCTCTACTGCGGAAGAAATAGTCCGAAAATTTTGCAATGTTGCTGTTAAAGTGACGCGAAAGCATGAAGGTAATGAAATTATTGTCACCATTTGATTTTATTGTTGAACCATGTCATCATCTGCATTTTTGATAGCGAATGAAATATATAATAAAATATATCACGTTTATAAGGATGACGTAGCAAAACGGAAGTTTTTTCTTATGTTGAGTAACAAATTGTGAGCCATAGGAAGAATCAAGTATGTTCATTAGCCCCAAAAATAAACTCATTTCCAGATGCAAAAAAAAAATCAAAAATCTTTTAGAATCGAACCAAAAAAGCTCACAGAAAGCATCGATGAAAGGATTAATGGTGAGCCTAAAACAATTCCGTTTGTCTTACCTCAACAAACTTATCTACGATAGACGACAACGGCGGTTACGACGGGTTCCGATCGGATCACATGAAGTAGCAGGAAATACGCGTTTCGGTTTTGTGATTATTACTGATGCTACTCTGGCAGACGCTCTTGTGTTGCAGTAATCCCCCGTGAGCCTGTCACTGAATGATGGCAAGGCTCTTACATATTAGGCGCATAAAGGAATCCTATTGAAAGCAGGAATTTTTCAAGTTCAAGTTCCTGGTATTTCTGATACCGGTGCGTCAAAGATTCTGAAGAGTACACAAATGAATTTGTCAAACCATGACGGGATACAGAAATTTTGTCTTTATCCCATTTGTGCTTTCAGCGTATTTTGTTTGTAATCCCAACATGCGACACACGCACATGTATAACAATTCTTTCTTTCGATGTGATTAATGGAGTGTTTCAAAACGGAAGTAAAATTAAAACAAGTTACTAAAGCCACGAAAAAAATAATCCAATGATACAGTACAGTAAATGATTTGTTGAATGCATGGAAAGGAACAGAAAATTTCAAGGTTAGTAAAAATGGTACAATCTAGGCACTAACGGGATACCGAAACTGGATTCGAAATTTACAACTGCTTACTGGTTATTGGTTCTATTGCTTGAATGTACAAAACAGAAGAAACAACAAAACGAAACAAACTTACCTCGACCTTCGCGTCGTGGGGTCCTTCATCACCATCACCTCTGTGATTTCTCCGAATTTACTAAAGTAATCCCTAAGGCTTTCTGCAAAAAGAGATTGAAACAGAGAAAACAAAAAAATACAGTTAACAAGAGCCCAAATTTGGCATTCATGAGATTTTTTCATTAGAATTAAAACTTTCGGTCGCATTACTCAGTATCAGTAAATCGAATCTTCGCTGGTTGGCTCAGGCATTCGGATAACCAGCAGCCGCGCATTTTCCAGGGGGAAATTTTCTCATTACCCCAAGTAGACCCGCACTTCGGAGACCGAATTCGCCCGGTACCAGTCATTGTTTTTCCGATGACGACCGACGAACCCTTTTTTCGCCGAGAAATATGCACACTGGAAAAAGTTTGTCATCGACTCACCGCAACAATCTCCGGTCCCTCGGCTAATCTTTTCCGCCCGGGTGTGAGCCGGTTCCCTTGTTTGGCTCGTCAGCAGTAAATACCACAGCAGGATAGTGGCAAGGAGTTGGCCCGACGCAACAACAAAAAAAAATGCCATCGATATGCTTCAGCTGCTCCCAGCAATGATACCGAGGTATTTTGCCTTCAGTTATGACAAGTCATTGAAGTTACGGAATGCGAAGTAGGTACCGAAACACAGTTCAAAGCTCCTTGAAGCCCCGGGTGGATCATCACCGAGGTTGGCTCGGCTAATCGGGACGACCGCCCTGGTCCGGCTCGGTGAAAGCAAAGTTACATTATCACACTTCGGTCGTTTTTTGTATAATCAAGCAAGCTCTCTTTCGCTAGTTGTTCCTTCCCGTTGACCGGGTGACCGGCAGAGGGAACGGGAAGAGGACGACGTATGAGACGTAAATTGAAACATGCTCTCGGGAGTTCTAGCGTTGGGGACGACGGTGGCTGGGCAAGGACTTCACTAGAAGCACCTCTCGAGAGAGTCCAAAATCAATATTCACTTTTCATAAAGAGTGGATTGGAATTTCATTTTATAGGCTGAGATAGGGTTGGAATTCCTTCGGAAAAAAAGGCCACCTATAGGAGCAAAGTATGCTCATTTACGCATCGGTTTGTTGGCACAAGCCGAAAAAGGTTGCTGCGTAGGGAAATTTCTTTTCTATGGGAAATGTCAATGACAGTCAAAAGGCTGAAGAAGAAAAATTAATTTTAATACTGACATAATGGCAAGCAGGAGAATGGTTTCGTTAGCGGAGGATTTTTTCTCATCACACAAATACGACGATCCGAAGAATTTTCCAACGTTTACCTTTTCTCTGATTGGAAAGCTGTCGTTTTTTTTTTCTCCAAGGTTTGTCATCACAACCAGCAAAGTCTTTGGCGGAACTAATTAATCAATCGAATTAACTATTCGTATTTAGGGGAAAAAAATACTTGTGTGACTTGAAATTCGCGGTTTGAATTGTATCAGCCGGCCGATGGCCGAACCAATTTTCACAAACTTAGCTTCAAATGAAAGGTCTTGTAGTCCCATACAAAATTTCCTTATTTTATTCGGATTCAACTTCCGGTTCCGCAATTACAGGAACGAAAGTGATTTTAAACTGTTATAAGGAGTGGTGATAAAAACTCAACACAAATCAATTCAAATCGAGGGACTTTGTTGGATTTCCGATTCCGGAAACACCGATACCGTTGTCCACAAACTCTAACATCGAACTCACTTTTCTCAGCGATGGCTCGACCTATTTTGAGTAAAATAGATTATGATTCCATACAATATTCCTAAATTTCATCCTGATCCAATTTCCGGTTCCGAAATAACATTGTTATGGGTGTCAAAAATGTCAAACATGCGCTGGTACGGAAGAAAAAAACACAACACCGCCTCTACGAACGAAACACACAGAGTGCTGCGTTCGATTTCATGCATGCGTTAAAAAAATGGAAAAACCGAAGCCGGCTGATTCGCAGTAGAGTAATAGTAATAGTAATAATAACAAGGCGACTGGGTTATTTCACGGACATAACTGAAAGACGTGAGTACGAATAGAGATAACATATATAGATAATCGCTCGTATTAGTTGATTGTGTGAGCTTTTGCAGCTATACTGAAGTACCATTTCAATTAAATAATACGACACAAATGAGAGCAAAAAAATTCAACAAATAATGTTATAATAGATTTTTTTGTGGATTTACATACTTAGTAGAGAAAAACTTTGCTCAATCCTTTGGGAATGTTATAATAGTTCTAAAAAGACTAAATTATCCGATAATTACAACTGTTGAGTACATCATTTTTTTGTTTACACCAGAACCAAAATCTTGGACAACGAAACATGAAACAGGCTCCGAGTCCAGTTGCAAAATTCTGCCTCGGAATCCAGATATAGAATTCAGTTCATGAATTTAGTTCTAGAATTATGACACATTTTTAACTTGAATGCCAGAATTAAGAAATTATCGAATTCATTTCCACCTTTCAGTTCTAAATTCTAAAAAATAATTCTGAAACTGAAATTGAGGAATTAAGTTCTGAAACTAAAATCAAAAGTTAAATTATGAAACCGAATTTAGGAATTAAATTCTGATTCAGAAGTTAGTTCAAATATTCAGGTTTGGAGCTCAGATTGAACATTTAGTTCATGAGTCATCTAGTTTTAATTTCTGGAATTTTGAAACAAAGTTCTAAACCTAAAATTAAGATCACAATTCAGGTGGACCAGATTCCAGGTTCTGAATTTAGTTCCGAAATTCAGACAGTCGTACAACGGGACTGACCCTGACTACCTAAAATACGTCGTCGAGGGTACGGTAAATGCAAGTAAGTGTGTTGAGTGCCCTTAAGAAAAATTAAATTTTGAGTTAGTTATGCGATGCACTTTTATGGTTATGGCGAGCATTTGCGGTTCGAGAGATGTAATTTTATATGTGACGTAACCGATCCCTGCGTTTTAAATGCACCAAAATTTTCCGAGGATGCACGAATCGATTTCGAAAGACTTAGACTAAGTTTGAAAGCTACTATTAGGTTATTTGATAAGCTCACAATACTAATGGTCAGGAATGGAATCTTATAAATGCTTGAATGAGACTATTTAAATGGCAAGTGAAAGATATTATCACACCACTTGTTTCATATTCGTTTGTACAGAATTCATTTTGTGTGCAATGCCAACGCTAGAGCGTTTGAATAAAAGTTTTGCTGTAATGAGGATATGAGTTTTCTACAGCTCACAAGTAAAAATTCAATGAACAAATTTTTCATGTTGGATATTGATTACAAGATTTATTTTTTATTCTACTGATTGATTTACTATCATGCACTATTTCGATCAGGCCCAATTAAATGTTATTTAGCAGGAATTTGATTTTCAGAAGCAACAAGATTGCAGTAGTTTGTTTTCCTCTCGAGCAACCAGCAAACCAAGCGTTTGTTTGTTTGCGGTATTCGCCATCGCCATCGGTAATCCTGCGCTCCTGCTTCTTCTGTGTATAATATTCAAATATAACTAAGAATTCTTACCGTCTATTAACTTGACACGAATTAAATAAGTGATATGCGACAGTTTTCTTGGCATAAAGTCATCACGCCATTCATTCACGTTCGGAACTCACAGAAACATTCGACAGCTAAGAGCCAGTAATCAGTCTGTTAGCGAAAATGGAATATATTTTTATCATCACGTGAAGATAGTTTGCTTGCTATGAATTATTTTTTGAGAGGACAGGCCCGTACGCAGGATTTCCAGTTGAAGGTGAGGAGGGATTTTATGCAAATTTGAATTATATAAAGGGGTCTTGAAATGTTGATTTGATGTAAAGTTTCAAATTTGATATCTAAAAATAGATCATCAGATTAAGTTAAATGGTAAAATCTAGAATTGCATGCTTTACTGGTGGGTTTTTTTCAGTTCCATTGGTTATCGAAATTTGACTGTGGGGATTGTCTCTGAAGCAACGATCGGTTGAGGTGTTGAATCATGAAATCGTACGTATGTGTATCATTGAAACCCTCTTAGAAAAAACGTTCAACGGTGGTCCTTCGTTGGACCAATACGTTGGATCACTGGTCCAATAAACGTCGAATCAATCGTTCAACGGAAGGCCAACACGGGACCTTCGTTTGCCGATTTTGAAACAGACCGTTGAACCGAATGCCATTTTTTTTTTCGTTCAACAAACCCGACAGACAGAGGTCCACTGTTGAGCCATTTTTAATATGAGGAGTTGGAGCCTCTTTGGACTGGTTTTACTGGAGAATTTCTGAAGATTTTTCCACTTATTTTTTTCAAACTAACACTACATACCTGTATAATTCTTCTACTTCACGTAGAATAACAACAAATTTTCTTTCTATATTAAGGTAACACCTAATTTTGACACTATTTTTGCAAGAGAAAAAACAACAAACCGAACGAATATTTCATGCAATATGTCGTTCAATAAGCGCTCAACGACCAACAAAATAGAACCGCTTGTTGAGAGCTAAATTGCTGGTAAGAACCGCGACACACTCAGGCTTTAAGGTGGATCAAAGAGAGGCAGCAAAATTTTACACTAATTGTCACTTGGAAATTAGTTAGGAAAAAATTTATTCATTTAATGTAGAATGGTAAAATTTGAAAGATTTGCTTTATTAGTCCAGTAAATAAGATAGGGAAAAGGCTGTGAAAAATGTAAAATTTAGTTTTTTTTGGGAGGGGTTTAAACCCCGAAATTCACGCAGCCCACCTGAGTTCGATTCTCAACCACGCACATAGAGTCGAAAAGTTTTTCTGGCCCGAGGAGGTGAATGACCTAAAGGGTAAAACTCCTTTAATCGAAACAAAAAAAAACAAGATATTATGATTATGATTGAGTTCTACCCATTCTTGTATAGGGTAAATTTCGAAAAAGTGTCCCATACTAAAGTAAGTCGTTTTCACGACAAAATTGTATTCCCTCACTTAAGGAAGCGAAACAAAAAAAAACATATGAAATTTCTATATCAAACAATCCGATTTCGATTATTCTTTTGAAAATCGAAGGAAATTTCGCAGTACTGATTGTTACTTGCGTCTCGCGGTAACAAGAAAGACCGTAGAAGATTTCCAAATTCGTAGCGACGTTTATTCGTTCGAAGTTTAGCCGCTTTAAATTCCTGCATAATTACAATAACATTAGTAATAAGGCATGTTTAGGTTAGGTTTTACAATTGGTTTCTTACGTTTTAGTGCATATACTTGTCTTTCGTTCACTTCAACTCAAATCAGTTTATGTGTCTTGCCTGCTCAATCAAGCTTCGTATGATCCAGCCGTACTACTACTCCGTACTATCATTCCATACTAATGGTCCGTACTACTAGGTTAAGCTCACATGCAATAGGATCTAATTCAAATATATGTACATATTCAGTTGTGAACCAGTTCAGTAATAACGTTATACTACCTCAGGAAACAATTCAATATAGTTCACGAAATATGAGATCATCAAAAGTTTTCCATGCAAACTAATCCGAAATAAACCTTACACCGACACGTTTTTCGCACTTACATTAATTTGTTTCTTCTTACTTCCTACCAATATTGTTATTCTGAATTTAGATCTGAAGTATGACATTTCAATTCATCAATCCGCAGTGTTCCCATCTATGTGTTTTTGTCGACACCGAGGGGTTTTGGTGACACTCCCCCCCAGTTCGCTGACTCCGCCTCTGAGTCTGCTAACTCCTTTCTATTACCGACGTCAAGAACCGCCACGTTTACAGCTGATCTCTCGTAAACACCTTTCGCCGTTCGGATGGTCACCTTGCGTACCTGTCCGTCTCGATTCACTGTGCCAATAACGCGTCCTTTCGGCCAGCAATTCCTCGGACTATCGGGATCAACGACTAGCACTATATCACCCTCCTTAATAGGTGGGACCTTCTGGTGCCACTTGGTACGCCTCGTAATCTCCGTTAAGTATTCCCGGAGCCACCTCTTCCAGAAATGATTTGCAAATACTTGAGATAGATGCCACCCACGTCGCAGTGCGATTGAGTTACTGTCCAGCAGAGACCACGGTTTTGACCCATCAGACGATCCCAACAACCAATGATTCGGGGTAAGTGCAGGTGCCGCCTCATCTTCGATTGCCACGTGCGTGAGTGGTCGCGCATTGATGATTGCCTCAACTTCCATCAATGCGTTCTTAAGCTCCTCGTCTGTCGGTCTTGTAGACAGTTTTATTTCCGATAAGGTGCGTTTAACAGACTGGACGAGCCTCTCCCAGCTCCCCCCCATGTGGGGCGTGGCTGGTGGATTAAAACTCCATACGGTACTAGAACTAACAAACTCCTGTGCCATTTTATTTTTGTCAATGGCCTCCAACGATTGCTTAAGTTCCCGCTCGGAGCCGATGAAGTTGGTACCTCTATCACTGTAAAATACAGCTGGAGTTCCACGACGAGCTATGAAATTTCTTATGGCCATTATGCATGAGTTAGTGGTTAAAGAGCTAGCTAATTCAATATGAACGGCGCGTATAGTGAGACATGTTAAGAGAACCCCCCACCTCTTCTCGACTCTTCTACCAATAGACACTTCCATTGGACCAAAATAGTCTATTCCGGTGTGAGTAAACGGTCGAACGAACGCGGCAAGTCTGCACGGAGGAAGATCTGCCATTGCTGGAGGACGGGGACGAGCATCTTTCAAATTACAGTGCTGACAATCACGTCTGACTTTGGCGTACACTCGGCGCAGTCGACTAACGCAAAACCTTTGACGAATTTCGTTGATAACCGATTCATGATTGTGATGGTGAAATTTGTCGTGATAGCTCCGTATGATTAGATGTGTTACCGGGTGGTCGCGAGGAAGGATGATAGGATTGATCGTGTCTGGTGAAACATATTCGCATGCCCCTATTCTCCCTGCCATACGTAGTAGCCCTTTTTCGTCGATAGAGGGGGACAATTTGAATAAGATGCTTCGTTTAAGAAGCGATGCGTCTTTACCTTTCTGACGAAGTGTGGAGTACTCTTCAGGAAACTTAGCCTGCTGTGCAGCGCGAATATGAAATGTTTCTGCTTCACGAATTTCATCGCTTGTTAAGCCGTTGCTAAGTCTAGTATATTTGTTCGGTTGAGCGTTACGAAGGAAGCGGAAGATATATGCAGTTGTGCGAGTTAGTCGCTTCCAATCGCGGAAATTGTTCACTGGAAACTCCACTTTTATTGATGTGTAGTGAGTGTGTATGTTGACTCGTAACTCTTCGGAAGTTTCGGCAGTTTCAGCGGGTGTAGCGGGCCATTCGTCTTGTCGTCGCCAAAGAAATTCGGGACCTTGAAACCATCTACTCTGATTAACAAAGGAAGGACGTCGTTGCCACTTGGTTCCGTCATCTGCTACGTTCCATTTAGTAGAAACTCATTTCCAATCCGATGCGTTCGTCAGATCTAAAATCTCACTAACGCGAGCAGCCACAAATTGGCTGTACTTACGGTGATCTGCGCATATCCAAGATAGAGCGTTTCTTGAATCTGTCCAGAAGGCGCATCGAGATACTTTGAAATCTAGTCCTTGTATGACAGAATTCGCCAATCTGGCACCAATGAGCGCTGCTTGCAGCTCCAATCTAGGAATGGTGGTATATTTGAGTGGAGCTACACGGGTCTTTGCGGTAACTAACGAACATTCCACTGTGTCGGTATTCTCGAAACGTAGATACGCCACGGCTGCCATGCCATTTTCGCTGGCATCAACGAAGGTGTGTAGTTGTATTGCTGTTTGTTTATCTATTGATATTTTGCGCCTATAGCATCGCGGTATTTCCAAATGCTCGATGTCAGGTAGAAGTTTCAGCCACGACTGCCATTTATCAAAGCACCTTTGATCAATCTTCTCGTCCCATCCAACGCCTGTGCGCCAGATTTCTTGATATAATACCTTTAGGTACATGAGGTAATGAGAAATTAGGCCCAATGGATCGTAGATGGACATCATGATGCGCAGTACTTCGCGCTTCGTGGGAAAACACTTGCCGCCCAACAGATCTTTTCCAAACCTCGTCCAATTCAACTTATAGGTGAAACAGTCAGACTTCGTGCACCACCACATGCCAAGCACTTTCTCAGTCGCTAAGGCTGACGATAGCTCGAGGCTTTTCTCAGTAGCTTGATCGCCACAAAGTGCATTTAGAACTGCTGGCGAGTTAGACATCCAATTCCGAATTTCAAATCCACCGCTTTTGTGAACAAACCAGACAGACCTTGCCAGCTCGATTGCTTCCTGTTCCGTTTCAGTACTACTCAGCATATCGTCGACGTACGTGCAACGTATGATTGCTCTCGCAGCAGCAGGATACTGATTACAAAATCGTTCTGCATTCATGTTTTTTACGAATTGCGCGGTTGCTGGAGAACAGGAAGCACCGAAGGTCATAACCTGCATAACGAACGTACTGGGTTCCTCAAGTTCCACTTCATCCCGCAGGAAAAAACGCTGACTATGTTGATCTTCTTTGCTCATAGCTACCTGGTGGAACATTTCGCGTATGTCTCCACATATCGCGAAGCGTCTCGCTCGAAAATTGTAGAGAACGTGTACCAACGGTGTAAGCAGATCTGGACCAGTGAGCAAAGCAGAATTCAGCGATATTTCTTATGTCGTAGCTGCTGCATCCCAGACGAGTCTGATCTTCCCCGGCTTATTCGGGTTTGTTACCGGAAAGAACGGTAAATACCAGGTGCGTTCGTGAGTTTCTGCCAGTTCGTCGGTGGTCAGCTTACGTACATAGCCTTTGGCAATGTAGTCTATAAGTTTCTCTTTAACTAACCGTGCCAGATCAGGATCCTTGGCCAATCGCCGTTCAAGATGGTTGAAACGTTTTTGCGCCATTGCTTTATTGTCAGGTAATCTCACATTATCGTGCTTCCAGAGCAGTCCTGTTTCATACCTGTCTCCGTTGAAATGAGTGCGCTCTCGCAAGAGGCTTAACGCACGATCATCTTCGAGGGAACGAATCTGCTTAGCCGGTGACATGATGCCAAGACTTTCCAATGAGAAATACTCCTTCATGGCATGGTTCATATCCATGTCAGTAATCTGTTCGGTCTCATTTTCACAGCAGGAAACATGATACGTATAGTGAACCATGTTCATAGGCTGATCACTTGGAGCCCCTCCGTAGATTGTCCATCCGAGATTAGTTTTAACAGCTATCGGATCACCTGGTTTGCCTTCACGACTTTTCCGTACAAGTGTAGCATTCGCGTGTTGAACACCTATTAGAAGACGTGGCCGAACATCTCGATAAGATTGCACTGGAACTCTTTTCAAATAATTGTATTCCGTCTGTAACTGTTCCAGGTTGAGCGTTTGATACGGCAATTGAAGTTCTTTCACTGTCCGAACGTCCTCAAAAAGGAATCGTTTTCCTCTCAAACCAGAGATTTGGAATTTAACGCTGTGTGAATCATCTTCCGAACGGTGCATGCCTCCAGTCCATTTGAGGCATAATGGGCGGCGTTCACCAGAGAGATTTAACTCCTTCGCCAGCTCCTCATCCATAAAGGTCTTCGAGGATCCATCGTCCAGAAAGGCATAGCAATGCATCACAGTTCCATTACCGTAAATCACGACCGGAATGTACCGGAACAAAATAGAGCTTGAACAAGACTGATGGGCGTTACACGACTGCTCTTCACTCTTCGGCTTACTAATCAGTGACGTATCTGCATTCAGCGCTTTGTGTAGCAAGGGATGATGCTTGTAAGTACATCCATTTACTCCACATTCCTTTGATTCACATCCTCCGTTGTGCTGCTTCAAACATTTCCGACAGACTCTAGCCTCTCGGATGGCTGCCCATCTTCCGTCATATGACAAATCCAGAAACCTTTTACACTTTGCGAATGAAGCGCAAACCCCTTTGCATACTACACACTGGTACACAGGCGTTTTTTGCTTGGAAGCACCGGATGCTTGTTGGCCTTCTTTCTTCCAATTCTGCTGGTCGATATGGGCATTCAAGAAAGCCTTTGGCTTTTTGCGAGAATCGTGATATTGGGTCGTTTCCTGATTCCTAACTGGTTCAGCTACCAAACAAGCATCCTCAGCCATGTCATAAATCCATTTACTGAAACCTGCTAACGTAATTTTTCGCAAGCATCTAGTATACCTGGCCCATTCTAGCTTCATCGTGACTGGAAGTTTGCCAATCAGGTCGTTTATCAGGGATGAATCTCGCTTAAGCTCGCTTTGGCCACACGCATCGATTGTAGCTTCAAGGTTTTGTACCGACAGAGCAAAATCAATCATTTTATTCAGTGAGTCCGGTTTTACCGGGGGCATTGCCAAAATTTTCTCTTTTAACGACTGAACGACAAACCTTGGCTGGCCAAATCTCAATTTAAGTGCACCCATTGCTCTATTCACTGTCGACGGATGAAGTAGAAAGCTCTTTACTGCGGCGAATGCATCTCCCTTTAGACAGCTTCTTAGACGAATCATATTTTCATCGTTGGTGTACCCGCACATTTGCGTTGTACTCTCAAAAGTGGAAAAGAAAATTGGCCACTCTTCTGGATTTCCGGAGAATATGGGCAGATCTCTGGCAACAACTTGGCGGGCCGCGAGCTGGTTTCGAGTCAGGCTGAAATTCAGTTGATTACCACGGATACCAATTTTCTTCTCCTGCCTTCGTGGGACAGTTTTAGGAGTCGAACGTTGCGTTGGCTCAAAATCCTTGTTACTGGATGGTGGATCTTGTTGCTCTTTCTCGTCGGTATCATCTTCCATATCAGTCCTAAGATAGTCCTCGTTTGAATCCGCCGTCTCGTCTGTATTATTATCTACTCCGTCGCGTAGCCAATCCTCCACCTTGGAAACACCATCTACTGAGCCGGTTTTACCATCTTCATCTTCAAGCTCCGCTAACTCTTGTAGAACGCTGTACTTTTTGTCAATCAGCTTCTTTTTCTCTTCCAGTAGCGACTTCTCTGCATCTAGCTTACGCAGCTGTAACTCTAGTTGAAGTCTAGTAGATTTTCTTGACGTATACGACATCACGGATATCGACTCTGGAGACTTAGGCTGTTGATTACTCTCCTCCTGTTGTTTGCACTGTTTCACGGAATCTGATTGTTTCTTCGTGAATCCATCTACCGCTGTATCTCCCTTCACGGAAGTTGAAGCCTTTTTGTCCACTTTCTCCGCCTTCAATCGCTTGGATACTCGTTTCCTCACAACCGTAACACACTTCAAACACCGCCACGATCTATCCTCAACTCGATCGTCGACACCCACGCAATCGGAATGATGCCAACCATCACAGACATCGCACTGTACCATTTGGTTAGTATCAACCGATTCACACGTTTGACAATTGTAACCAATCGTTTCAGTTACTACTCTACGAGAGCCGCGTGTTCGCGCCGATTTGCCTTTGACAGAGGGTAGCTTCTTATTCCCATTAGCTTTTATATCATTATATTTGCGATTGTCGAGAAGGGGGGTTTCTTTCGCGCTTAATGCTTCATTAGCTGAGCTCTTACCTTCAACTTCCATGTCGTCTATAGCAGGTCCTGGATCAGACATCCTTCCTGATTCGAATAAAACGAATTTAAAGATTTGTTACTTGCGTCTCGCGGTAACAAGAAAGACCGTAGAAGATTTCCAAATTCGTAGCGACGTTTATTCGTTCGAAGTTTAGCCGCTTTAAATTCCTGCATAATTACAATAACATTAGTAATAAGGCATGTTTAGGTTAGGTTTTACAATTGGTTTCTTACGTTTTAGTGCATATACTTGTCTTTCGTTCACTTCAACTCAAATCAGTTTATGTGTCTTGCCTGCTCAATCAAGCTTCGTATGATCCAGCCGTACTACTACTCCGTACTATCATTCCATACTAATGGTCCGTACTACTAGGTTAAGCTCACATGCAATAGGATCTAATTCAAATATATGTACATATTCAGTTGTGAACCAGTTCAGTAATAACGTTATACTACCTCAGGAAACAATTCAATATAGTTCACGAAATATGAGATCATCAAAAGTTTTCCATGCAAACTAATCCGAAATAAACCTTACACCGACACGTTTTTCGCACTTACATTAATTTGTTTCTTCTTACTTCCTACCAATATTGTTATTCTGAATTTAGATCTGAAGTATGACATTTCAATTCATCAATCCGCAGTGTTCCAATCTATGTGTTTTTGTCGACACCGAGGGGTTTTGGTGACACTGATAATAAGCCAGTTTCATTTGCACCAAGCAACAAATAAATCGAGGAGCTGTCGAAGCCGGGCGCAGTCGTCAACAGATCGACCTACATGGTAATTTCAAATCATCAGCATAAACTAGTGTGTCACCGTTACTGAGCAGCAAAATAGCATCATTGAAAAACAAAGAGAACAGAAGCGGACCCATATTGCTACCTTGAGGTACTCCCCAAGTAGCAAATGTAACTTATTGAAATATCAAGAGGTTCTACAATTGTTTTAGAATTGTTTTTTATGTTAGATATGTCCAGAAAGATTTTTAAATATTATCAAATCTGTTGTGCAACTTATCACTGATAAGTTTTACAATATTACCGAAAAAAATCACTATAGAACAATTTTAAGTACATCTAAAACAATTGTGCACGAATCATCAACTTGCCCACGTCGCACTAGCAGTTATAGAAGCTCTGCAAAAATTCATCAGATAATTTGTATTCGGTTTTCATCTCGCGAAAAAAATGAACAGAACTGACATTACTTTTCAAAGATATCGAACGAAAAGTTAAGTTTATCATAGTTACTCTCATAGTTGTGTATTACCGTTTAAGCAACTTGTTCTTGCAACTCCATTTTCTTTTCAACACACTGCTACCCTCGATGCCATATTGGAAATATTAAAGGAAAATTAATTTCAAGATTTTTCAGATTAATTAAAACATCAATATGATAAAAATCGTCTGAAAAGGTGTATGAAACTTTCTTATACAAAGCTTAAACACTCTCTCGAACATATTCATTGAAAAGAATAGATTGTTATTTTCATAGAAATTTATGTGCAATCATCAAAACACGTACATTTCAAAGGCGCTTGAAAATTTCAGGCGTACGAAGACATGTTTCACCATAAAAATGCGGTTCGTTGTCGATGTTCTATTTACTAGAACATAAAAGATCAATTCTACAATATGTAGTATTATCATTTATTTATGTGCAGAATATTTTTAAAGTTTTATTTTTGAGTTCAGGAATCAGGAATCAGAACAAATTGGCTCAAATGGCACGTTCCCCTTGATATTTGGAGATTTGTGCCTTGCCATCAATTTGTTTTTAGCATCATTTTCCCGATATATAAGAGGGAAGGATTGAAAGGAAATGGTAAGGGTTGGACTAGGAGGATGGGAAAAATTGACGACACAAAAACACATAAAAGCAGAAGTAAATTCTGCACCCCTAAGGGATGCTGAACAATCTGCTGAGGATCATAATTAGTGGAAGCAGAAGTAAATTCTGAACCTCTACGAGGTCCCGAACAGTCTGCTGTTAATAAAATCTCCAACCCCCGAGAGGATTTAGAGATCTTACAAAAGCGACACCATTCTGCACTCCCGGAAGAATGCAGAACGATTCGCAGTATGTACGAGCAGAAGTAAATTCGGTACCCCCTAAAGGATGCCAAACAATCTGCCAAACCCTATTTAAGGTGAATACAGAAGGGATTCATTTACTCCAGGAAGAACGATGAACCCTTCTGAAAAAGATCAATTCTACAATATGTAGTATTATCATTTATTTATGTGCAGAATATTTTTAAAGTTTTATTTTTGAGTTACAAGCAGTAGTGTTGAAAATCAAGTGTGAAACTTATTCATTAGAAATAATGTTTGCTATGTTTTTGTAAATATCAATTCAATTCTTGTTTACATTACGTAATGGTTCCCATGAGTTTCACAATTGTTTTTTTGTTGATTTAATTGCTGCATTTGTACTTGGATCGATGCATGAGTTTTTGTATCAGTTGCACAATAATTGTGAATAAATGTTCGTGACAATGGAAAAACTTAAAGATATGTTGCACAACAAAGAAAAATTGCGCTTTTTCAATAACACAACAGTTACTAGAATAGTAATATAAACTTATTTGATAAATTGCACAACCAGTAGAAAAATACAGGATAGCAACTTAACGTGCTACTTGGGTCCTATCAGATTCGTGAACTGAGATGAAACGCATCTCATTTCTTGCAATTATTTTAAAAAGCTTTGAAGCAGCAGATAGATTTGTTATGTTGTTTTAATTACGACGGTCGCCGCTCTTGTATACAGGGAACATGAAGGGCTGCTTCCAAATCTCAGGAAAAATGCCTTGCTCGAAAGATTTGTTGAAAATAGTGCACAGATGTTTTTAAATGACTATTTTCTATCAGCACTTTTAAGCCTAAAAGTTATTCTTGGTGTAGCTTTTTCACTATTAAATTCACACTAATCACATTAACAATAATTGTGGATTTCAAGTTGAAAATGAAATTTGTTTGAAAAAGTGGGTGGTATTTATTGGAATATGAGTTAAAATTAAATTATTATGATTTAAATTGGGTGTTCAGCCACAAGTGGTGTCTTTTCAGCCCTATTATATACACCCAAACCTCCATTTACGTAACTTATATATGTATATATGTATTAATATATGTACGCATGTGTGCAAATATTTGTATTTCTTAATACATATAAATATTGGTGAAGTAAAAGCGATCATTTATATGTATAAATATATACACATATAGGCAAACGAGCGAGTGTGTAACCATACATACATACATATATAAGGTTCGTAGATGGAGATTTGGGTGTACATGATTTAGTTATTACCATGAGGACATCATTTGCTTCCGCAATTCTGAGATTTTTGAGTAGGGAAAATTCAAAACCTACTTGTATTGTGTAATGAGGAAAAGGAACTCATATACTAACTAATACAGAAAGCGAATCGATTCAATTAAAGGTTGCATCGATTTTTGTCGGAATTTGCTTATAATATTATGTGACATTACATCTAATGGTTCTATATTTGTGAGTCTGTGTAACTCATTTGTACTATACTATCAAAATGTTCGAGGCTTGAGGACAAAAATTGACGATATTTTCTTAGCAACGAGTGACTGCAACTTCGATATTATCATTCTAACCGAGACTGGACTTGATAGCCGAATCAACTCGCAGCAGTTATTTGGGAACTCCTTTAATGTTTTCCGCTGCGACCGCAGCTCAGCGAATAGCGACAAAGTATCGTTTGGTGGAGTATTGATTGCTATTTCTCGAAAATATGCCAGCTCTATTATTGAAACGGTAAATGGAAACTGTCTTGAACAAGTGTGTGCGAGTACTACAGTACGGGGTAAAAAGTTACTTCTATGCGGTGTGTACATTCCCCCTGATAAAAGCCAAAACGTTGATGTGATCGATGCGCACATTTCAACTGTTTCGGAATTGTGCAGTAAAAGTTCTGCTAATGATATTGTTCTGGTGTGCGGTGATTTCAACCAGCCCCGCATTGTATGGAATCAACGGAATGAGGAAACACTCTCCTCTTGTTCTTCGTTGCTACCCGCTGCTGGCACGGCGTTGATTGACGGCATGGATTACCTAAATCTTTGTCAAGCTAACCAACACAGAAATCATCTCGGACGATTGCTTGATTTGGTTTTTTGTTCTTTGGAGCATCAATTAGTTGTTGATTGTAGTGTTGCTCCAATACTACCCGTCGACCCGCACCATCCGCCTTTAGTTATCACGTGGCCTACTAACGGCGAAGGCAACTCCTGTCACATGGAGTCCGTGAATGAATCCAGAACATTAAATTATAGGAAAATAGATTTTGCTGCTTTACTTGAATTCTTACAAAATGTTAACTGGAGAACACTGCAAGAAATCGGTAACGTAAATGAAATGGCATCCTTTTTCTGTGACACATTGATTCAATGGCTGAGTTCAAATTTACCTTTCGTTAAACGGCCAATGAGCCCACCTTGGACCACTGTACGGCTTCGTAGATTAAAACGTACCCGCAATATTTGGCAGCGCAGACATCGTCGCTGGCATAGCTCTGAAACAAAGCGAATGTTTAAAAGTTCCAGTGAAAATTATCGTAAATTAAACGCGGGGTTGTACAAAGCCTACGTTATGCGGATTCAAACTAATCTTCGTCGGAATCCTAAATATTTCTGGACTTTTGTAAACTCGAAACGCAAGTGCTCATCGATTCCTTCAAAAGTTTGTCTCGATGGTGTTGAATCCATGTCAACCTTGGACTCATGCGATCTGTTCGCAAAGTTCTTTGCTTCTGTGTTTGCTGAAAATACTGCCTCCGGTATCGAAGCGGAGACCGCCGCGGTGGATGTTCCTGAGAATATAGCGCACATTGACACATTTTTGATTACTCCCGTTATGATTGTTGCCGCAGCGAAAAAGTTAAAACGATCGTTTTCGCCCGGACCAGATGGTATTCCTTCTGTGGTGTATAGTCATTGTGCTCCTGTTTTAGCTGATCCTTTGTGCACTATATTTAACAAATCATTTGAGCAAGGAATTTTTCCAGTGACTTGGAAGCAGTCTTTTATGTTTCCTGTATACAAGAGCGGTGATCGTATTGACGTAAGGAATTACAGAGGCATAACGAATTTATCTGCTGCATCTAAGCTATTTGAAATAATTGTGAGCACTGAGGTACTTCTTCGTACAAAAAATTACATCTCTTCTGATCAGCATGGATTTATGCCAGGTCGTTCGGTCAGCACGAATCTCTTAGATTTCACTTCCACTTGTATCTCGAGTTTGGAAAAGAGAGTACAAGTTGATGCAGTATACACTGACCTTAAAGCAGCTTTCGATCGAATTGACCACCGAATACTTTTGTGCAAGATTTCGCGGCTGGGTGCAACACAAAAGTTTATTGAATGGCTTTGCTCTTACTTATGTGGTAGAGTTTTGCGAATAAAGCTAGGCTCCTGTGTATCATCTCCGTTTTCAAATCTATCTGGAGTTCCTCAAGGCAGTAATATGGGTCCACTTTTGTTTTTGCTGTTCTTCAATGATGCTGTTTCGCTGCTCGGTGTTGGTTGCAGATTAGTATATGCCGATGATTTGAAATTGTATCTTGAAGTTCGTTCTATCGACGACTGCATCCGGCTTCAAAATCTTCTTGATACATTCGTCGCCTGGTGTCATAGAAACTGGCTTATTGTCAGCATTGCAAAATGCCAGGTCATAACGTTCCACCGAATACTGAATCCAATTCGATTCGACTATGAAATTGATGGACTAAAACTCCAGAGAGTTGATCATGTTAATGATCTTGGTGTTTTGTTAGATGCTAAGCTTACCTTCAATCTACATCGTTCAACTATAATTTCAAAGGCAACACGGCAATTAGGTTTCATTGCGAAGATCGGGCGGGACTTCAAAGATCCGCATTGTTTGAAAGCGTTATATTGCTCCTTGGTTCGTCCTATACTGGAAAATGCTAGCCTAATTTGGAATCCGTATCAGCTGGTTTGGAATTTACGGATTGAACGCGTACAGAAAAGATTTGTTCGTCTTGCTCTAAGAAACCTCCCTTGGAGGAATCCGCTTGAGCTTCCACCGTATCCTGATCGCTGTCGACTGATCGGACTCGACTCATTAGAAAGACGCAGAAAAATTCAGCAAGCTGTTTTCGTGGCAAAACTGATGAACGGTGATATCGACTCTTCGAAGATTCTGTCTCAACTTGATTTCCGTGCTTCACAACGATCGCTGCGCTCCACCAGTTTACTGCAGCCGAGATTTCATCGAACGACGTTCGGGTATTACGAACCGATAACATCTTGTTTGAGGACGTTTGGCACTGTTGAACATCTCTTCGATTTTTGTGAACCAACTCACAAATTTTCGCAGAAAATACTACGTTCTACAATTTTATGACTTGACTGATACATATTCATTAAGACCATTTTATTGTCAGATGAATTTCATAATTATAAATAAATAAATAAATAAATAAATAAATAAACCAGGGAGGACGCTTCAAAATCATTTTCAGAATTTTATTCTGAATCATTTGAAGCGTTTTCTTCCTGGTGAAACAACAACAACATCAAATTGGTACTGCATAAAGCATGGCTGGTCTGAAAATTTGTTTATAAATTAACAATTTATTTTTTAGACAGAGCTTAGAATTTCTGTTTATAAGAGGATATAAACATTTAATATATGTATTACACTTTGCCTGGATTCCTTCAATGTAATCCTTGAAAGTGAGTTTTTTGTCATACGTTAAACCTAAGTATTTAGCTTGATCAGTCAATTCCAAGCCATTCAATTTGAGAATGTGATGATTGTTTGGTTTAAGAAAAAAAAGCTCTTGGCTTATAAGGAAAGATAATTAATTGCGTTTTAGCTGCATTTGGTTCAATTTTCCATTTTGACAGATAATCACTGAATATATTTAAACTTCTTTGTAGGCGACTGCAGATCACTCTTAGATTTCTACTTGTGGCTAACAGACTTGTGTCGTCACAGAATAGCGATTTCTGACAACCAACGGGTAGATTTGGAAGATCAGAAGTGAAAATATTATACGAGATTGGAGCTACGCTCGAACCCTGCGGAACACCGGCTCGTACGGGTAGCAATTCATATTTACAATTCTTATAGCTGACCTGAAGAATACGATCAGTTAAATAGTTCTGAATCATTTTGATCAAATAAATAGGAAACTGGAAATCAGACATTTTTGCTATTAAACCTTTGTGCCAAACACTGTCGAATGCTTTTTCTATGTCTAGAAGAGCAACTCCAGTGGATAACCAAGAAGATTTATTTGCTTTTATCATGTTCGTTACTCTGACAAGTTGATGAGTAGTTGAATGTTCATGACGAAATCCAAACTGCTCTGGTAAAAAAATTGATTTCTCATTTATATGAGACATCATTCTCAACAAGATAATTTTTTCAAAAAGTTTACTGATAGAAGAAAGTAAGCTAATTGGTCGATAACTTGATGTTTCTGCTGGGTTTTTATCAGGTTTGAGGATAGGAATTACTTTAGCGTTTTTCCATCTTTTTGGGAAGTAAGCTAATGAAAAACACTTGTTGAAAATTTTAACCAGGAGTCTCAAGGCAACATCGGGAAGATTTTTAATAAGAATATTAAAAATTCCATCATTACCAGGAGCCTTCATGTTTTTAAGTTTCCTAATAATTGATTTAATTTCATCAAAATTCGTCTCAATAATGTCATCTTGTGAAAATACTTGGGTTGAAATATGATCATATTTCAGTGAGACTTCATTTTCAATAGGACCCACAACGTTCAAATTAAAATTGTGGACACTCTCGAACTGCTGAGCAAGTTTTTGAGCTTTTTCGCCATTTGTAAGAAGTATTCGATTTCCTTCCTTGAGAGCAGGAATTGATTTCTGAAGTTTCTTAAGAACCTTAGAAAGTTTCCAGAAAGGTTTGGAATATGGCTTAATTTGTTCAACTTCTTTAGCGAAATTTTCATTTCGTAAAGAGTAAATCTATGTTTAATTTCTTTTTGTAAATCCTTAACTATGTTTTTCATAGCAGGATCACGAGAAGGTTGATATTGTCGTCGACGAGCATTCTTCAACCGAATGAGCAGTTGAAGAGAATTTAATTTAGTTTGAGCTTTGGGAACTGAAAGATTTCTAGCTTCGACAATGTAATGGTTCAAATTATCAATTGCTGTGTCGATGTCCGCTGAATTTTCTAAAATAATTTCATGATCCACATGATTTTCAATGTGAGATCTGTAATCCTGGATTAATTATAGCTTCGTTGGAAAGTCTGAATGTTACAGGAAGATGATCTGAGTCAAAGTCAGCATGTGTAATCGGTTCACTACAAATGTGACTTTGATCTGTTAGAACCAGATCAATTGTAGACGGGTTTTTCACGGGAGATAAACAAGTCGGATTACTGGGATGAAGAACTGTGAAGTAACCAGCTGAGAGTTGATTATGCAGTATTTTACCATAACTGTTATTTTACTTACAATTCCACTGGACATGCTTAGCATTTAAGTCCCCTATTACGAAAAATTTCGATCGATATCTTGTGAGTTTTTGCAAATCGCCTTTAAAGAAATATAATTGTTCGCCGGTGCATTGGAATGGCAAATATGCTCCAGCGATGAAATAAATTCCATGAATGGTTTCAACTTCGATTCCCAAGCTTTCAATAACTTTAGTATTGAAAGAAGTTAAAATTCGATGTTTAATTTGCCGTTGGACAAAAATGGCAACTCCACCACCCATTCCAGTAAACCTGTCAAATTGATTTTCAGTTATAACGCCTAAATCAGCTTCATTTAAAGAAGTGAATGGCATTGAAGAAATATTTGTAGGTAGACTACCATTAGTAGAAGATGATTTGGCCGATCTACCTATTAATAAATTGTTTTCGTTAGAAGAAGAACTGCAAAGTGTTCCTGTGTTTTGATTATTTACATTAGAAGAATTAAGCAGTAGATTTCTACCTGTTACACTAGCGTAACTGACTTTAGAAGATGATGACGAGGTTGATCTACCTGTCATAAATTGTTTTCGTTAGAAGACGAATTGGAAGGCCTACCTGTTTTTTGTTTTAAATTCGAAGAAATAAGTGCCTTAGAAGAATTAGGCGTGGCCTTTGTAACGGTTTTTCGATTGTCATTTTTAATTTCATCATACTTTGATCATTTGATAAGCCTTTCAAGACAGCCTTGAAGGGTCTGTCTGATTTTATATCATATGAATAAAATTTGTGAAGTTTCACGGACAAATATCTTCCAATCCATCACATCACACTCGACATTCTCCTCGTCGTCCGATTTGAAATGAGACTTTTACTTCCGGGAGAAAAGTAGAAAGCTCAATCCGGATTGCTTTGAAGTCGGAAATCATCACCGTCACTGGTGGCATAGATTGATGTTTCTTCCCAGAACGACAAGCGTCCATTTTGGGAATTTTTGAAGAATTTTCTTCTATGTCGCTACAATCGGATTCAGGAAGAATCTCGTAAATATTGTTAGACGGTATAGGATCAGCGGAAGGGAAATCCGTCCGTTGTTTTTTTTTTACATTCAGATTCTATAAGATCGTGAATGTTATTAGAAAAATGTTGAATAACGGATTGTGATTTATTCCGTATTGAATTATTTTTAGCCTTAGGCTTGTTGCCTTTCCGGTTGGACGCAGGCATTTGTGAAATGAATGAAATTTTAAATTAAATTAACTAGGCTAAATTAGTTTTCGATTATACTCCTAGTTTGGAAAAATCTTAAAGACTGATTTTGTGGTAGTCTTAACAAAAACTGATTAGTTCGAAGAATAGTTCTTTGAATAGCTAGCCTTAAAAAAGGCTGATTAATTTCTTAGTCACTCAAATATCACTTTTTGTATAGCCTTGAGAAAGGCTGACTAATTGTTAATCGTTAAAAAGACTGTTAGTGATTCAGGTAGCCTTGAAAAAGACTGAAGCCTTGAATCACTGAAACTTTAGGTAGCCAGAAAAAAATTCCAGGAGCCGTGTGCGGTGCGAACGACTGTTCAACACCGACTGATCTCCAGGTGGCTTTGTGGATATCTTTGCTGGGGAAGAAGGTCCTTCGAACTTCCATTCTTCGGGAGGCTGCAAAGTTCACGCATCGAAAGATTTGTTGAAAACAATGCACAGACGTTTTTAAATGACTTATTATTCCTGGTGTGATTTTTTCACTATTGAATTCACACTAATCACATTAACAATAACTGTGGATTTCAAGTTGAAATGAAATTTGTTAAAAAAAAATTGAAGAGACGTTTTTTTCGGTTAATTTCTTGATTCTTGAATAAGTGCCAACCACACCTAGTGTTGAACTAACTTGCACTTTGTGCGAAACTTTAGCACCACTGTTCAGCTCCCACTAAGCAAACCTAAGATTTCAGGTACTGTCAAAACACCTCTTTCCGTTTGCACCGAAGTGCAACGTCTTTTCTGACTACTACAGTCGGCCACCCAAAGGAAAAGCAAACATGAAGCAGGAATAGATTTTAGTGAGTGAGACATGCAGAGACAGAGGGGAGATAGAGAAGGATTTTGTCAGATTTCCGAACCGTGTTTTACTACAAGTTACTTAAATTTCAACGGTTTGTTGACAGTTGACTTAGTGCGGAATCGTACTTCGGTTTGGGTAAATTGGCAATTTCACTGTTTTGTCAAATCCCGACTCGATAACACCCAAGACTCCTGCCTGGATCAACAAAGCAAGGCAACACACTAATGGATGGCGTACATCGCTCAATACCATCACAAGTAGAATTAATTTGCCCGGTTTTCTAATTAATCACCAGAAATTTGCTGAATCAAGTGACTTCGATATGTCTTGTCGTTCGATGACGTGGCGGTTGAAGTGTGGGTGGGACGGGGATTACTCGGAAACCTGGAGTGGGAGGAACATACTGATCGTTTGATTTTGTGCTAGCTCATTCACTTTGTCTCTCCCTCTTTCCTTTTTCCTCTTTCCCCTTCCCATTTGCACCGTTGGAGATGATATTCACAAAAGTCAACATTCCCGGAAAGCTCCCCCGGGCGGGTAAAGCAAAATAGGCGTTACTAATGAGAGTCAATGTGTCAATTGGTGAGATGATGAGTGCGGCTGTGGCACCGTGCGATTCGGTGCTGGGTAGATTGGGTGCGATTATTGGTATTCCGATTGAAATCGATAGTGTTTGGATGGGAAATCTAGGGATTTGATAAAAGGTAGGATTACGCCCAAGAATCAATCGATGGTATCAACTTGATAGGAAGTTGTTTGGTTATTTAGTTTAAAGCTGTGATGTCGTACCGAACGTTTACATTTGAGCCCTGAGTTTGTTCCAGTACGTTAATGCTCAAACCACAACATCAAAATCACATTTTTCCATTTGTCTAATCTCATTTAATACCACCGAAAGACATTCGAAAAGACCATCTTCATCAGCCAAGTGGCCAATTATCCCAGTCGGTTTCGTTCTAAAAGACAAACAAGAAAAAAACAGGAAGGTTCACTACATGCCATTCACAAACATGCCAGGATAATTCTCGAAACAAGATACGGGCAGCACGCAGGGTTCGTCTTTTGTTCTCTGCATCACCTTTCTTCCGGACCGTCGTAGCATAGATGATGCTAGAAAAAGCTTCTGGTGAATTTTACCCCCCCATTGGATGTTAGTTCCACTCTGTTTGCACTGATCCAATAGTTTACCCTGGAGCTGTTTCTCACATACACGAAACTCAATAGTGCAATCTTGATTCCATAACGCATCGGGGATCAGAATCCGAACTATTGGAACCGCCTGTGGGGGGATGCCAAATTGACCCTTTAAACTCGTTAAAAGTGTAATTTGTTCCGAAGAGGAAATTTTAATTTGTGGTTTTCGTTTTTCTTTTGCAATGCTGTCATTTTTCGTCTGTGTGCGAAAGATGTAAGACAACGTTGTTTATTTTATTCCACAACTAGAATGTTTTCCAAAAGCGGGTAAGAAAATTGACCTCCAGATGAAGCATCCGTATGCTTCCTCGAGCAGCAAACCATTCCAGAAGTTTAAAGCACTTCAAAAACAATGAAACAAGATTTTCAAAACATCTTCTTGGTTACAGTTTCTCCCCGGGCCCCGAAGCTGCACAGCACTAAAACTAATTTACCCAGCCTTGCGACTTGCGCGACAACCGATAAGAAAAACAATTATTTGTTTGACTGTTCCCGGCGCATCTTCCGCCGGAACCAAATCGTTTGCAAGTGCAGTTTGATAACGGCATCACTGTGCCTAGTAGCAGTGTTCTCCCCTCGTTTTGCCGATTTTGCCAACCAACCAACTTTTCCCGTTCAAGGACGAAAAGAATAAATTCTAATTTCGCTGCATTTGTTGTTTGTCTGTTTGCGTGGAAAACTTTACCAGCGAGAGATACACGCGAGAACGTTGCCAATGTCCCCCCGTTGCGTTGCTGCTGGCCCAAAACCTGTCTAAACTGCACTCCAAACCCACCCATCAACATCCGTCATTGCTGGTTCACGGTCCCGCTGAGCTGAGAGGTTTTTGGTGGGTTGGAACGAAAAGAGTGAGAGCAAGAAGCAGGAAGAGATCCTGCCACCAAATATGATAAATGCTGAATGCACATCTCGACGACTGCAAAACGAAACAGAAACTTGACAAATCAACTTTATCTTGCTGAGCAATTTGTTTTAATAAGTTTCCTCCACGTTTTGGGGTTTTGTGGCAGCTTTCGGGTATGATTTCCGGAATAATTCAACATCCGTCAGAAACATTCAAGTGCAGGAATGTGTTGCAACTGCTCGAAATGTCTGGTGCGAAAGTCAATAGTTAGGGACGTTACCTGTTTGTAACTATGGCGCAAAAGGCCACAAGTTAACCATCAGTTCCCCGGGAATTCCCACCAGGATATCGCTCATAATACGAAGAATGTCGTAAATAAATTATTTTCATGAACTTACTAGCTAGCTTACTCTGGTTCTCGCGCTAGCAGAAGGTACTCTTCTAGATTAGACTCGACCTGCCAAAATTACGCCGAGCCGGCAGAAGGCTAGTAGCGAAATTCGTACCAGCCGTGTGACATGTTGTTACATATTCCTAATAACGACACTGTATTTTAATTTGCCACGACGTTGGCAAAGTGCAGCAGCACCGGTCGCTCTGTTCTTGACCGCCCCCCCCCCCCCCCCCCCAACCAACCTGGGGTGAGATTCGTGTTTCGTTGTCATCTTGTTCCCACTGCAGCAGAGACTCTCGACTTTGACCGGGCACCGCAAATATTCCTGCCGAAAAGCATAATCTCTACTAAACTCCTACCCGCGTCCGACCAAAACTCGGGTCGTCGGGCCGCAGTCAGTCACGTGCTCCTGCACACTCCGGCCATCCGGCCGAACTCGAGCAAGATAATGGATGCCACTTAGAATGTTGTTGAATATTATTTCACACAAACTATCACAATGTCAAAAGTTGACTTTAAATTCATTAATATTTTGTTGCTGCATTCGCTCGCGGTTTGCTTTTCGCTTTGTTTTTGACAGCTGATGGCAGTCGCTGCAAGGTGAAACGAGTGCGGAAAAAAACACACGGAAATAAAATTGCGGTCAGAAAAATGTCTATTTTCGTGAATAACATCAAATATTTGTAAAAATAGCAAGTACGAAGAATCAAAAATTATTGGCAATGAGAAGACATTTTGTTTTTAATTATATGTTTTTTTTTTTAATTTTGGTCGAAAATGGACCAATTTTCGATATTTCTGCATTTATTACATTTTTTACAGTTGTTAAAACTAATGACAATTACCGTAAAAAAATAATATGATTGATTAAGGAGTGTATCGATAAGTAGTTAGCAACATTCAAACAGTTATTACTCTGAAATGGCGAATTGATCCGGAAACGCGAGAGAAAATTCTGCACTCTTGGTGCTCAGAAAGTGGTGTCACGTACAACTAAATTGCAAAACGGGTGAAAGTGCACCACATCAGTGTCAAAAATATTATCGAGAAGTTCGGTAAGACCCTTTCCATGAAGGATTTGCCCCGATCCGGTAGGAAAACGGGTCCCAGCCAGCCCGACCGGGACTTAAAAGTGGTTGAGTACCTCAGGAAAAACCCATCGGCGTCGACGCGGGATTTGGCCAAGCAGTTCAACACCAGCATCGGGATGATTCAACGGATCAAAGTTCGGAACTCACTGAAAACGTATAAGAAACAGAAGTCCTGCCGAAAAAGTCCCTGGTACAGCAAGTTCAGGCCAAAACAAGAGCGCGAAAACTGTATAACCTGATTCTACAAAATAAAGACGGATGCATCCTGATCGACGACGAAACCTACGGCCAAGGAAGACTCTCGAGCGCTACCCGGACCGCAATATTATACGAAACGGTGTACCAGGACCTGGACGACGCTGACACCACGGTGGCGATGGAAAAGTTTGGGCAGAAGGTGTTGGTCTGGCAAGCAATTTGTACCTGTGGTTTGCGGTCGTCGATTTTCTTCAGGAAGGGCACAACTAACGCCAAGGTGTACGAGGAAGAATGTTTCAAGAAGAGAATGCTGCCACTGTACAGAAAACATAAGGCTCCTCCTCTCTTCTGGCCGGATTTGGCTTCAGCCCACTACGCCAACTCCGTTCTACAGTGCTTATCAAAAAATAATGTACAATTCGTGGGAAATGACATCATTCCACCGAACTGCCCGGATTTGCGGCCAATTGAAAGATAAAATTTTTAAAAAAACTGGACAGCTGCCACCAGGAAAGTCACAAAAGTAGCTGTGCAGAATTTAATGAAGAATGTCAAGTCCAAAGTGCGAGCGTTTCACAGAAACTAGGATTTTCTTCAAAATAATCAGTGAAATGCATAAAAATGTAATTTTTTTACAATATATCGAAAACTGATGACAAAATATGTTTTTTTGTCGCTTATTTATTCAATAATCAATGTTGCTAACTACTTTTCGATACACTACACAAAGCAAAAAGCCCAATCATCAAAACTTGTGGACACTGGTTTTAAAGCTTCAAATAAGGTAATTTTAATGAAGTCAAATTCATTTATAAGTTTGAGCATCGACCTAAAAGAAATCGTTACATAATTATAATCGCAACTCAAGTCGTACAATCGCTCATATAAATCAATATTTCATACATCTCAATATTTTGAAAGAAACTATCAAAATGCTGTACTGGATTCTTTCCTGGCATTCAGATGGGCCAAATAGTGGAATTCTCTACGATATTCACCACTGCTCGGAACATTGTTTTCGAACGCGGTGCAGCCAAATGCTAGCTTTATTTGCGCTCGTTTGGTGCGAGTTTTGCACAGCGAAAAGTGCGCAAAGTTAATCAAATTATTGTAGACTTGCACTGAACAGACGATTTTAGTCGTCGATTTCACTCTCCGATTTGCCAAGAAGTTACCTTAATAGTTTTTTAGATAGCATTTAGAGCCATTAAGACGGCTGATTTTACATAACGTTCTCCATCGTTATCGCTTTCTCTACTGCAAACAACCAGCAGCAGGATGACGCAATCGCTTGAACTGCTCACAATACTAATTGATTCCAAACTGAGCCAATTTGGATAGAGAGCTTTCTTTTTACGTGATTTCTTTTGTAGCACAAATGGGCGGTTCTAACGGCTACAAAAATAGTAATATATAAAATTATGCTGTCGATCATTTCATTTCGGATTTGAACATTTCATTGAAAGAAACTGTCAATAATGCTGCACGGCATTCTATTCTAGTATTCAGAAGAGCCAAATTATGGAATTCTTTATCATATTAAACACTGTTCGCATACAGTGATGCAGTCAAATGCTAGCTTAATTTGCGCTCGTTTGGTACGAATTTTGCACTACGAGAATAGTAAAATAGTTCTTTAGATAACTTTTAGAGCCATTGGGACGGCTGATTTTGTATAAGCTTCCCCATCAAAATCTTTTTCTCCAATGCAAACGACCAGCAGCTAGATGACACAATCGTTCGACCTGCTCACAATGCCGATTGATTTAATACTAAACCAATTTTTGTTAAAAGCTTTATTTCTACGTGATTTCCTTTGTAGCTTTATCACAAAAGGTTGGTCCCAACGCCTACAATAATAGCAACTTACAACATTTTGATGTCAATTATTTCATTTCAGGTTTGCATATTTCATTGAAAGAAACTATCAAAATGCTGTACGGAACTCTGTTCTGGCATTCAGAAAGGCCAAATTATTGAACTCTCTACGACATTAAACACTGTTCGGAACACTTTTATCAAATGCGATGCAGTTAAATACCAGGTTTATTTGCGCTCGCTTAGTGCGAATTTCGTACAGAGAAATATGCACAAAGCAAATCAAACTTTTCTAGATCTTTATAGTTCTTTAGACTACTTTTGGAGCCATTGGAATGCCTGCTTTTGTGTAATGTTCCCCATCGTTGTCCACTTTTCGTTTTCTTTTCCTCCAATACAAACCAGCAGCTGGATGACACAATTGCTCTCGTATGATGCGAAACGGAACGGAACCTCATACTCGCCACTGACTGAAGCACCAGTTTAATAATACCGGGTGTTATTCCATTGTCTTGACGTAGATGTAGGCATGCACACTCGATGTGTCTCCGTTCATGGATTATCATAGACTGAAGCTAGCAAACGTGCAACAGGATCTATTTAAAGTTGATTTTGATGTTTCGTGTTTGGACCCATTTTTTCACTGTTTAAACAACGTTTACGCAATCAACGTGGTTTTGACAACAATCGTACACCTTCTTCCATTCGTTTCATGAAAGAATTCCCAAAAATACTCATACAGGGAAAAAGTTATTGAGAAATCAAATCCGAAGTAATTTCGTTACACTTTCGTGCAGTGAAGTTTTGAAAATGCCCCCAAGAGCAAAGCAAAGAAAGACATAGTCCTACGTCCAAAGATATACAAAAATGACAAATGATGGCTAAGCAGAGAGCGATGGAAAAATTTCGAAAGGTTGGTAATTGGGTTCCACACAAACTGAACGAACGACAAATGGAAGTGCGGTAAATTTCCGTGAGAAAACCTCTTTTAACGCTACGAAAGAAAGATTAAGAATTCGAATCGCACAAACTTCTGGGTAACACCAGGACAGCCATCAACATTGAATTCAAAACCGAATGTTTTGTGGGTGTGGTGGAATAAGAGAGTAATAGCGTACTACGAGCTTCTTAAACCCGTTAACAATTGATCAATTCGAATAACGCATTTATCTGAAAACCCGTTACATATCTAAATAATACCCAAAACAGCATTTCCAGACGAGGGCGAGCTCTATGTGGCTCCCCTAGAAGTCTGTTGGAGTACAGTAAAAGCAGCCATAAACAATGCAGCCGAGTGCACCGTCGGGAACGTGGAACGGAGTCGACGGAATGGTTGAATGGTTCGACGAAGAGTGCAGAGTGATTTTGGAGGAGAAGAACGCAGCGCGGGCGGTAATGCTGCAGCATGGAACCCGGCAGAACGTGGAACGATACAAACAGAAGCGGAAAAAGCAGACCCGCATCTTTCGGGAGAAAAAACGCCACCTGGAAAAAGCGGAGTGCGAGGAGATGGAACTGCCGCACCGCTCTCAAGAAACACGGAAATTCTACTAGAAGCTCAACAAATCCCGCAACGGCCCTGTGCCGAGAGCTGAAATGTGAAGGGATAAGAACGGGAGCCTCTTAACGGATGGACGTGAGGTGATTAAAAGGTGGAAGCAGCACTTCGATGAGCACCTGAACGGTGCGAAGAACGTAGGTTTTGGGGCTCAAGATGACGGAAGAAACGACTACGTCAGACGGAAATGATCCAGCTCCCACACTGAGGGAAGTTAAGGATGCCATGCATCAGCTCAAAACCAACAAAGCAGCTGGTAAGGATGGCATCGCAGCTGAACTCATCAAGATGGGCCCAGAAAAGTTGGCCACGTGTTTGCACCTATTAATAGTCAGGATCTGGGAAACCGAACGGCTATCGTAGGAGAGTGGAAAGAAGGGGTAATTTGCCTCATTCACAAGAAAGGCGACCATTTGGAATGCGAGCACTTCCGAGCGATCACAATTCTGAATGCCGCCTACAAAGTGTTATCCCAGATCATCTTCCGTCGTCTATCACCTTAAACGAATGAATTTGTGGGAAGTTATCAAGCCGGCTTCGACAACGGACCAGATTTTCACCGTGCGGTAAATCCTCCAAAAATGCCGTGAATACCAGGTCCCAACGCATCACCAGCTCATCGACTTCAAGGTGGTATACGAGAGCATCGACCGCATAGAGCTATGGAAAATTGTGGACGAGAACAGCTTTCCTGGGAAGCTGGCTAGAATGATCAAAGCGACGATGGACGGTGTGCGAAACTGCGTAAGGGTCTCGGGTGAACTATCCAGTTCATTCGGATTTCGCCGCGGACTGCGACAAGGTGACGGACTCTCATGCTTACTATTCAGCATCGCCTTGGAAGGAGTAATGCGACGAGCCGGGCTTAACAGCAGCTTAACATGGACATTATCGCCAGAAACTTTAGAACGGTGACAGAGTTGTACACACGTCTGGAACGCGAAGCAGCAAAAGTTGGACTGGTGGTGAATGCGTCGAAAACAAAGTACATGCTAGTAGGCGGAACCGAGCACGAAATGTAGCATGTACAAAACGCTTATAAGACCAGTGATCCTCTACAAACACGAAGCATGGATCATGCTTGAGGAGGACCTGCAAACACTTGGAGTTTTCGAGCGACGCAGGCTAAGGTTGCAAGAATGCCGGACAGCAACCCTGCTAAGCTGGTGTTTACCACAAATCTTTTTGGAACAGGAAGGCGGGGAGCGCAGCGGGCAAGATGGGTGGACCAGGTAGAACATGATCTGGCGAGTATTGGACGTGATCGAGGATGGAGAGCGGCAGCCACAAACCGAGTATTGAGGCGTACTATTGTTGATTATGTGTTATCTTAAATGTGATGTAGTGCAGTACAAAAACCAGTAGAAAACAATATGGAATTATTTGAGTAACAAGAGACAAACAATATCACATAACTATGTGAATCATCACGTGTCATTTTGCTGCTTGATTTGTAGTAAGATCGAATAACTAATTTTGTTTAGTTAAATTTCGTTATTATTTATTTTTTTTATTATGTTTATACCTTTCCGGCTTAAGCAAACCTGAAATCTCATTTACTGTAGCACAAATATAACAACATTTGAAATCAATGATAAATAAACTAAATCAATCGCAAAGTATATTATTTTTTACCCAACTTTAACAAAAGTATTTTCTACAAAAACTTTTACCGATAGAATACCACTGTGTCATACTACTTTCCATTTGCACGTCACAGTGCAACCGCAAATCAATGACTGTATTTTGCTTTTACCGCTTGAGTGATATCGCGCTCGGAGCGCGGGAAAATACTTTTACTGTGTTCGTTTGGAACTTTTGACAGTCGGTTAGCCCGTTAACCGCATTCCGATTGGCTTGTTAGGGATGGGAGGTAAATCGGATTGTCCGAAAATTTTTTCCGGAACTTAGCAACAGAAATGTTTTCGGAAATATTATTTAATTTTCAAAATATATCGATATAACGTCATTGTAGCATTGGAAGATTGAACCACGTTATTTATCCAAGTACTCGACTTTCAACCAAAAAATTATGACATAATAAGATACAGTACCTTAGATTCGGCTTAAAGAAGCAATATAAAAGAAAGATTAGTTCGACATAAGTTCAACGTTGCTGTTTTAACGACGCGAAAATTAGCAGTGAATTCACCAATTTAGTGTCTTACCAACAGATCTCACTCTAATTATTGGTTTTCGTACGTGAAACGAATGTTTAAGCTGAGATAATTGGAGGATAGTAAAAATACTATTAATAATAATAATAAAAAAAAAAAAAATAATAATAATAATAATAATAATAATAAAAATAATAATAATAATAATAATAATAATAATAATAATAATAATAATAATAATAATATTTATAATAATAATAATAATAATAATAATAATAATAATAATAATAATAATAATAATAATAATAATAATAATGTTGATGATTTTAATAACATTTATTAGTCCAGCTGTTCTTCCAGAATTATTCGCTTCCCAGCATTTTTTTTTCAAAATGCTTGATTGGCATCTCCTACACTTTCACCAGAGAGAACTTGGTCTATCGGTTAGCGACTTATGAACGTTAGTTTGAACGATTTAAAAGTGGATATTTCAGTGTGTGTGACAAAGAACGCACAGATCAATCCATAAAATCTCAAGAAGTCGAGATTCAAGCAATGTTAAACGAAGACAGTACAGAAACTCAAAAAACACAAATGACGCAGAGGTTAAATGTTTATCGCGATTTCATTTCTGATCGTCTACATATTAAGGGAAACATTCAGAAGAGGTGAGAAAATGGGTTCCTCTTGAGCTGAATGATGGACAACAGGAAAAGCGAATAACGGAGAATTCTCGGCATGGAACAAAGGGTTTTCTCGAGTTCGTGCTGGCATCTCATCAGACTCAGTCGACAATTGCTTACGGTCGAGACGATAGAAACAAAGACAATACAGTGTAGTGAACAATAGAGTGTACGAAATGGGCAAATACGATTTAACAAAGCCTGAAACTTGGCCTACAAGGCCAAATTCAATTTGTATTGATTTCAAGCGCTGCGAAGTTAGACCAGCAGCAAATGAAATTGAAATCCTACTTAAAGAACGAATGCATCTAAACGTTACTGATGTAAGTGAGATTCAATTCAACAAGGCGTCTAACTGTGTGTACATTATGTTTAAACGTGAAAAAGATGCAATTGCATTTGCTTCGGTTAATAACGGGGTGCACAGTATTGATCATGACAATGTTAAATATAAAATCCCTGTGTACATGGTGGACAATGCCATAGAAGTACGCGTGCATGACCTTCCCCCGCAGACCAGCGAGGGGTATGTTCGGGAATGTATGTCGCAGTACGGTGAAGTTCTTTCCATCGAAAGGGAAGTATGGCGGAATTTTTTTCCGGGTATCCGGAATGGCGTGCGAGTAGTACGTATGCAACTACGTAAAGCAATTCCATCTTACATCATTTGTGATCAAGACGGGATACATCCGTGTAAAACGCTGATTACGTATGAAAATCAACTGGTTACATGTCAGTTTTGTGAACAACCTGCACACTACGGCAAACCTTGCACTGAAACTGCAAAAAGGACATCTTTGAACAAAAATAAGGACAACCGCCCAACAACGGAAACTAGTGAGCGCAGTACTCCTGTTGTACCATCAAACCCACCAACAACTGCAATTAATGCACAAGGCGCGTCTACAGCAACTAACAACCAACCCAAGAATGCGAATTACAAGGAAAACGAAGAAAAAACGGAAACCAACAACGATACCACCGATGCGGCAATGGAGGACGAGACGAGCCACGAACAAAGTGCCCCTCACTCATCGCAAGATAAAAATGGAAGCTCCTCTCCCCCTAGAAAAAGGGTGACAACGAGATCCAACGGTAAAAAAATTATTTTATCTAATAAAAACATGGCTCATTCGGCCACGTAAAGCTTGTACGCAAATTGGCCTGAATAAAAAAAAATTTTATATAAAAAAAAAGGGTTTTCTCCACGAAATATTCATAAAAATCTGTGTGAATTTTGATAAAGTCTTTAATCTGTGTAGCAAAATAAGAAAAAAACTCTGTGGTTTTACAGAAAAACTCTGAAAAGTAACACTTTTGTTTGATACAAAACCTTCAAACGATCAGGGCCACAGTAGCCACATATAAAGATTAATCTGTATTCTGCAGATTTACTAAACCTAAAACGCCTAGGTCGTGCTCTCATTTAGACGCAAGTCGCTTTCAGCTGCTAAATACTGGAATCGGAAACTGAGTTTTTGGTTGATTTCTGTAAATGAATTCTAAAATTGAATTCCGAATCTACTGCGATCCACCTGAATTTCAGATTTAGAATTTAGTTTTACAATTCTGTTTTAGAATTTAGTTTCAGAATTCGTAGCTAAATTCAGTTATAGAATTTAAATTCAGAATTCAGTTCCAGAACTAAATTGCTACTGAATTTTGAACCTGTTTAGTTCTTGAACTCCAGGTCCAGTTTCTGAATACTATAAATCGGTACATTTTAGAAGTATTGATATATTTTCAAAGAATTATACGAATTTTTGCTATCCAGAATTCAGTTCAGTATTGAATCAATTGGGGGATATTCGTAGAGTCAGTTTCCTTTAAAAAAGATCGATTTTCACGCTGCCCACCTGGGTTCGATTTCCAAGCCCGCACATAGGATCAGAAAGCTTTTCCGATCCGAAGAGGTGAATGATCTTGAGGTTAAAACCTCTAGAATTGAAACAAAAAATTAGAACGATTGCGTCATTCTACTGCTGGTCGTTTGCATTGGAGCAAAATATAACTAAAAGTGGACAACGATGGGGAACATTATGCAAAATCAGCCCTTCTATGGGCTCCAAATGTTATCTAATAATCTATTAAGATTACCTCTTTTTTTTTAAGTTAAAAGATATTTTTATTCTGGCCTATTTGCGTACAAGCTTTACGTGGCCGATTGAGTCGATTTTTCAAATATTTTTTTTTTGAGTTGGATCTCGATGCGGATGCGAGGATTGAGAGGCACTTCGTTCGTGGTTCGTCTCGTCATCCATTGCCGCATCGATGGTATTGTTGTCGATTTCCGTCTTCTTTTCGTTGCTAGTTGCTGTAGATGCACCTTGTTGTACATTGGTTGCAATTGCTGGTTGGTTGGAGGGTAAGTTGTTAACTGCAGCTGGTGTACTTTGTTCTATAGGGGATGATGATGGATTCGTTGAAGGGAATGCTTCATTGTTGTTGGTGGCTGTCACAGATGTACTGGGGTTGGTGTGAAGGAAGCATCGTTGTCATTTGGTGTAGTTGTCTCCTTGTCCGGTTTATCACATGGCTTACCGTAGTGAACAGCTTTTTGGTAATATTGACATGTGGTCGTCTGATTGTCATAGGTAACAAGTGATTTGCACGGAATTCTTGTATCCTAACCGAATGTCACATAAGAAGGTATAAGCCTCCTCAAGCGCATGCGTAACAAACGTACGCCATTCAGAATACCGGGGAAAAAAATTTTCCACTTTTCTTTTTCGATAGAAAGAATCTCTCCGTATTGGGACATAGTTTTGCGAATATAAGGACCGAGGGAAGATCATGCACACGCACTTCTATAGCACTATCTTCCATATATACTGGAATGTTGTACTTGATATTTTCATGCTCCACATAGTGCACATTATTATAGTCTTAGGCGAATTAAATTGTATCCAACTCTTTATAAAACTGGATGTAAACAACATTATTTGTCTTATTGCATTGAAGTAAATGCACACGTTTAATGTCAATATGCATTTGCTTTTTAAGCAAACCTTCAAGTTCTCGTATCGAAGGTCGAATTTTGCACTGCCTGAAGTCAACAACAATTGTATTCTTCCGTGTCGGCGGTAGCTTTTGTTCGTTTGGTTCACTCATGTCGAGGTCGTTCTATTGTACACTACACAATACTGTACTTGGTTTCTTCTGTCCCGAACGTAAGCGGTTTTGTTTTATCGACTGACTTGGATGAGATGTACGAGCGAACTGACGAAGTGATGCGTATATGTATTCTCACAGTACGGATCAATTCAATATTAAAGTTTCGTTAGCACATTTTTTCTAAAAATCTTTTGAAAGGTGGTATTTTTTACGACATAGAACACTGTTCGGAGCATTTTTCTCGAATGCGAAGCAACCAACCTCGTTTGGTGAGAAATTTGTACTGAGAAAAGTGCACAAAGCTAATCAAACTCTTCTAGATTTGCACTAAACTAATAATTTTGATCTCCGATTTGCAAAAAATGTAAACTGTTTTGTTCATTAGATAACATGAGGTTGATTTTGCGTAATGTTCCACTTTTCGTTGCCTTTTTACCCAATGTAAACGACCAGCTGCTGGATGACGCAAACGCTCTTGTTTGAAGCGAACGTCCAACAGCAGATATGCTCGCAGAAGAGCTAGTTTTTCTATGTTAAGGCTTTAGGAATGCAGTCTTGATTGAACCACCAGTTGAATTAGAATTATAGCTAGAACAAATCACAGGCATTTAAAATACATTCAATTTTTATGAACACGAAAACAATACTACAAATATACAGATCAAACCCGAGCTAAATTTATTTGTAGTGAGTTTTATCGTAGATTCTGTAGACACGCAATTCAGAAACTTTGAGTTTTGTTGCGTTTAAAGAGGAAGAGCAAATAATCAGCAAATAAATCTACTCAGTCACATTGGGAACATGCACGAAAATCTACTCGATCTGATTGTCTTCCAAGTTATGCTTCATCACATCCAAATCAGCTCAACTGGCAGATTTCGGTTGGTTTGGTTTCGGGCTCAAGTCCTTTTTCTGGAAACCAATTCTTCTCGACGGTTTTCATTTTTGGATTCATTTTGGGTTGTTTTCGTTTAAATGATTCGGTTTTTGTCGTGAATACGACATAACTACTATGGCGCGCCTTTTCAAAACTTACCCTGTACAAGATTGGGTAGAACCTTATCGTGAATATCTCTTATCGCAATCGAAGCGGCAACATAACACTTTCTCCATTCTCTATATTCTAGTTATGATGCAATTTTCAGTAGTATAAGATAACCACAAAGTTGAAGTTTTCTAAAATGTTTAGTATGAACAATCATTAAGTTAAGGCGCGTAAAATTTTAACAACATGAATTGAACGAATCATCCCATAAAACGTATTGTGTAAAACCGACGCATATAAATACGGAATCCTTTCAGTAGTCAAGAGCAGTGGATTTACGACATGTTTTGTGAACTAGCAAAACAGATACTAAACATGTATTCTCATTAACCATGGATATTTTAAATTGGCTAATATGAGGAAGACGCATTTGTGAATGCTGAGCTTCAATTTGTGAAGCACCCTGGTAGTGGACGCAAACTAATCTCAGCTAAAAAAAAATAAATAATCTGGCAAAATACTAATAAAAGAAAGTCTTACGTTACAATACGCTGAGATGTTTGTATTTTCATGATGTGCAATTAAACTTTATTAATAAATATTGCGGAATCCCAGTGGAATTGATTTCCTTTTAAGGGATCCACAATGATACAGGCTAACTAAAAAAAATTATACAAGAATGAATTACTGTTGACAGTTTGTAAAACAAGGAATAAATTAAGGAACTACATTAATTAAATATCTCGTTCAGTCTTTGCTTAAAATGATACTTCAGTCTAGCCCCGAATAAGGCACGGCTGGATGTTCTTTGAATGTCAAGTGGAAGTGCGTTATATTTTATTGGACCAACAAAAAGAATCCTTCTTTAACCAATGTTTGTGAAAGCTCGAACGCGAAGCAGGTTGTTACTACGACGTGTAGTTCGAGAGTGAGTTAAAGTTGGAAACTGTAAATTATGGTGAGTTGAGGGGTTGAAAATGATTTTGAGACACCTGTTTTGAAGAGTTTGAATTTTTTTTAGATGAGAGCTAGCGGCGCGACCCCACACCGATACCAAATAAATGAGCTGTGAATGGATGTAAGCAAAATAAAAGTTTAAAAGTGCACGCTTAGGAACATATGACTTGACCCTCCACAAAATACCGCAGTAGGATGCCACATGTTTTTCAATAGATTTAATATGGTGAATCCAGGTTAACGTGGGGTCAAAATATACACCCAAATATATGAAACAGTCCACTTTTTCAATAATATAATGTCCCAATTTAGGATGGCGATGGATTGGTATTATTTTCCTTATAGACCGGAAAATCATATATTTAGTTTTTATAAGATTTAAGGATAATAAATTTGCACTAACATATTGATCTAAAATACTTAAATCGTTCTCCATTGAGTTTATAATAGCATTGATGTCATTGTTAGGATAAAATAGAGCTGTGTCGTCGGCAAATAACCGCGGAGTTCCTGTGAGTTGCAGGTTACCTATATCATTAATATACAAAATAAATAATAGTGGTCCTATATTTCTACCCTGTGGCACTCCAATGTTTATGGCAGCAAGATTGCTACAGTCGCCCTCGATGTACACGAATTGTTTTCTGTTCGTCAAGTAGCTACTGATAATTGAGTTCGCGATGCCCCTGATGCCGTACCACTGAAGTTTGTCCAAGAGAATACTGTGATCCCAAGTGTCAAAGGCTTTTTTGAGATCTAAAAATAAGGCACCAATCATGTTTTTTTGGTCAATCTCGCTCATTATATTGTCTACTAATTATATGATAGCGGTATGTGTGCTAGAACCTTGTCTAAGGCCATACTGAAATTTATAAAGGACACAATGTTTGTTTAAAAATTCAAGGAGTCTATTTACCAATAGTTTTTGAAAGATTTTGTTGAAGACAGACAGTGTCGATATAGGACGATAATTATTACAATCATAACGATCACCAGACTTGTAAACAGGAATAACTTTAGCAACTTTGAGGCAGTCAGGGTAATAGTCAGTCTGAACAATTACATTGAAACATTGAGAGAGAATTCTAGAAAATATAACAGGGTTACTTTTTAGCACACTTGCAGAGATGTTGTCGGGGCCACTGCTCTTTCTATTGTCCAAATTTTGTATCAGTAGAATTTAAGACGGTCAATCTAAAATCGGTCAATCTACGAAATTGTCCATTCCTTACTATAGACCAAAACATTTAGGATGATGACATTTTTTTTATATCGTTTATTTACCCCCGATTTTAACCTAATAATGGTCGTTCACCGGGTTAATAATGACATTCCATCACCCAACTGATTATTGTATCATTTTATAAGAGAACTGAATATTATTCAAACAAGATCATTTTTATATGGCTTGTAAGAAGTTTAATACCAATAGCTAGATTGTGAAGTAAACATCATATCAGTATATAAGTGAATAAAATTGACCCGTTTCACAAGAATTTTTGAAGGAATTATACATACTTTTAGTTCACGCTTGCCGAATGGATATCATAAATTTATATTTATAGTTATTTATATTTAAATGTCATATTGATTCCCAACTTAAATTTGGGAGTCCCAAATGGCTAAAAACGATTTGTTGTTTATTTTTCAATTTATGAATGAGTTTGAACATTTCATGTTCGATTTAATCGGTCTTAGCCTCCACACATTTTTTTTTCTTTCGTGTGTATCGTTGTATCGTTACAATTATGCAAGTAACGCATAGAAAGTTTGCAAAACTCACACAATCAACCAAACAAGTACGTGCGATTATCGATATTCGAAAGTGTGGAAAAAGTATGTCAGTTTTACTCGTATTCACGTCATCCAGTTATGTCTCTGAAATTACCCTTCCGTCTTTTTTAGTCTTGTTAAGTATACTCAAGGCGCCTGGAGCTAGTTTCAAAAAAATATCATTATCCAACGAGGAAAACTGATCAAAGAAATGACAAGTGAATGCAAGGTTGAAAGGAAATGATTACCATAAATATATGACTATAGTTGAACTGCGTGGCGACCGAGCACAGTTGAACATGATCGGTGCTTCTGATCAATTAGGCTGTTTCTTCGTGTGTAAGTTTAAGCATCCTGTTAACAACCGATTTACCAATATTTTTGACTGCCTTAAATCTTCGAAACGGATAGACAACACTGATTTACCTCGCATTGCCAAAGCTAGGGAAAACGCTCCGTCTGACGCCATGTCAAACTGAGTGTGAGTGACGTGGGAGATGGAAATTTCTTCGACACTGTTGGACGAAACTGTGACTGTTCCTTGCGGTGGGTGCTTGATCCATTAGCTCGACGCTGCCAAGATGTTTGTTTGTTTGAGAAACTTCACTTTTTGACAAGTGATACACAGTTGCATTCCGAATAGCTTATAATTTACGAGTGAAACAAATGTAGTATCCGGTACATGTCAATTTTGCTTTTTGCTTGGTTGACAAATGTGTTCACTTAGGGTACTAACCTGTCATCAACTATCTCTTTGAAGAAAAAGATGCAAAAAATTAAATTAAATGTACGTCTCATTATCAGTGGTAGCACCCAGTATAAACTGAAACAATTCCTAGTACCTACACCATGACTTGCTCGAGGGAGGTGCTATTCAATCAAAACGACTTCTTATTGTTTCTCGTTGGGCTCGTTTCTATTCAACCTTAAATGACCGATCAAAATGGACACACGTCGACGCACACATTCGCATACCAACACGACGACGACGGCGATGAAAGAAACTACGCCGGCTCTCCTTCTTTTCGTTTCGTGGTGGGTGGAAGGAAAAAAATACTAATGTTTGTGACTTTCACTGGAATGACTCGATATCATTGAGGTCGTTTATTTATTGATTAGTCAGTTGTTTTCCTTCGACACCGGCCGGAGTTCGTGCGGGTTTTCCGAGGACGTTCTGAATGATGGCACACTTTTATAACGAAATTTGTTACGTTTTCCAGTAATCTGTCCGGAAGAATCTGCCCCGGCGAGTAAGGAATGGATGATGATAAGCCAGAAAAACCGGAGGCAATTATCGGTTTTCGGTGGGCGGAACTCGGGCGGGCCCCCCTTCGGCAGTACTGTCTGTGCCGGGCGGGAAATTTGTGATGATGTTCGTTTTCCAGAAATGTTACCGTTTTCAGGCGCACACAGGCCGCAGTTACGTAACAACAGTTAGGAAATAATAAACCGCTAAAATTAACTACCACTTAACCAGCCACCGCTTCGCCTCGTTCGACGCACGGAAACCGGGAGGAACAATTTTTTTCGGGAGGGTGGACTCGTAAAAGCTGAAAAATCGGACAATAGAAAAAAACTTTTGCCAAGCACTTCCGCAGATATTTATAATGGGGACGGGAAAACATCAACCGCATGAACGTGATTCCGGATGGCCTAGAAACGTGACGATTTGAATTGGTGGAATAATTTCCGCTGGAGAAACGTTCCTCTGCGCGACTCTCGTTCGTACCGGGCTTCTAAACTTCAGTCTAAAGTTGTAATTGGCAATTCAAATTATAAATACATTTAGCAGTGTAATTCGTTTAAACTTTTGCATATTAATCTTTTCAAAACATTTAACACTCTGCTTTTATGGGACTTAAATTGCCATCATTCTATCTCGCTTTATAACCTCCCTTCCTCCTCTCTACCCCCTTCGGGCCTATTTCTCACACCGACTCACATGAACACTCCTACCAGCAAAGACTTTGACCAAAAGCAAATCTTCTCCAAAGTCGCCTGCAGGAATGAAGCAGAAAATTAGTTTTCCCCAAAAAGGATGACAGAACACAGCTGAAGAATTCCTTTCGCAGTATGTGTGAGTGTGTGTTTGTTTGTGTGTGTGTGTGTTTGAATATGCACTTTCAAAATCTTTACGATATCAGCCTTAATTCCGCCCGGCCAACTTTGAACCAGCCAAGAATTAGTAGCCTTAGAAAGTAGTTTTGTAGTCCGTTCGGTTCAGACAGTCACCAGCCTTTCCCAACCATAAAATAGATTTATTAAAATTAGAATACTTTTGAAAGTGCGTTCTCCTCCCCCCCACTCCCTCAACCGGTCCGGCGTGTGTTCGGTGTCCTTCCGGATGGTTCTGTCTCGCTCGAATTCCATGTTGAACGGAGAGACAGGAAAACCTGCTACGCATTTCAAACCCGCAAACATTTTCACTGCTGCGTCGTAGGCGGTCGGGGTTGGATGTGATGGGACGGGGGTGGTTTTGTGCGTGTTTCTCCTCCGTATACGAAGATCGCCTCCAGTGACGTCAACTTTGTAGGCTTTGGGCTTTGGGCTATGATAGTTCGCCTCGTCGAAGTGATTTCTGTTCGGTTCCGGGCGTTCTGAATTTTAAAGGTTGACCAGTTTGAAGTACAAATTTAATTGTCCTGACTCCTTCGTATGGTAAAGCGTTGGTAATACTGGCAGTTTCGACAGATACAAGAAAGGCTCGTTGAGGATTTGTGATTGTTAAAAGTCAGGTGATATATCTAGCAAACGATCAGATCGACAGATAGATCTGATATATCGACAAAGTAACAATTCGACAATCGACAGTGCAGTTTGAAGGAGAAACAAATTTTATTTGTTTGAGAATCTTTCGGATTCTTCTACTGCTCTTCGACATTGTTTCCTGTAACAAGAAGTTCGTCAGTTGAATTTTCATAATGATCGTCTTTCTCTAGTTTTTTATAGTTTTCTAAAATTCATTTCTTAAGTTTGAGGCGATGAAGGCGACATACATCCAACTTAAAAATTGATACATTCAGGGGTATTGGTCACTACTAACCATTTAATGCAAATGTAAATCGAAACGACAGAACGTAAATAAAAAACCTGTTTTAATCCACCTAGTGGTGTAATGATGCCTTTCTCATATCAATCATACCATCATATATAATACTGTGGTATTCTTGAAAATATTTTTTTCGATTCCTAAAAAGAATAACCGAAATCGGTTTGTTTGATCGTCTACTGCTAAAAACTATCAATTGGAAAACATTTGAGGTCGATTTAGAAATTTTTTTAAGGTTTTTCCCCATGTTCAGTGATGTTATATAGTTTTTAACCACTGTACCCTATATTTCCGGATCCGGAAATCGGATCCGCATGAAATTCAGGAATTACGTATGGGACCACAGGACCTTTCATTTGAACCTAAGCTTGTGAAAATCGGTCGCGCCATCTATGAGAAAAGTTAGAAAACATATTTTCATTTTTTTGCACATTTTACCCCATAACTCCCGAACCGGAAGTCGAATCCAAATAATATTCAGGATTTTTTATGGGACCTCAAGACCTTTAATTTGAATCTGAGTTTGTGAAAATCGGTTTAGCCATCTCCGAGAAAAGTTAGTGCAAAAAAACGTTACATACACACATACGCACACACACACATACACACACACACACACACACACACACACACACACACACACACACACACACACACACACACACACACACACACACACACACACACACACACACACACACACGCACACACACAGACATTTTGCGTACTCGACGAACTGAGTCGAATGGTGTACGACACTCGGCCCTCCGGGCCTCGGTTCAAAAGTCGGTTTTCACAGTGATTGCATAACCTTTCTATATGAGAAAGGCAAAAAATGAAAAATGTTGTATTTGCGTTAAATCTTGGTTTCCATAACTAGTTTATAAAAACGATTGCAAATAGGCGAGTGGGTAATGTCAGAGACATAACTAGATGACGTGAATACGACTAGAATTGACATACTTTTTCAATACTTTTGAATGTCGATAATCGTACGTACTAGTTGATTGATTGTGTAAATTTTGCAAACTTTCAATGCTTTATTTGCTGAATTCTAACATTATAAAGCAGAACACACGAGAGCAAAAATTGCAAGAAAAGACCAATTACGATGACATTAAAAATTGAACGTTTAAAATTATTCAGGTATTCTTTTAAATGAGAAGTAACCAGTACAAATCGTTTGTGACCATCTAGGATTTCTCAATTTAAGTTGGAAAATGATATGACATTAATTCCAGTATCTTACTTGACAAACAAGTTTCCAAAATATAACTTTTTTGGCGATTTCAAAGAATATCCACAAATCGAATGCCGCCATTTTGACTTTTATAAATTCTAAAACTATAGATTATTGATATCCCCTAGTCAAGCGTGGACAAAAAGTGTTCAAAAATTCATGAGAAATAGTAAAATTTAATTCACTTATAACCAAGAGATTCTACGCATAATTAATCGAAATGGAATAAATCATTTGAGTATAATCCCTATTCTACTATAATTACTCTTTTCTTGGAACCTGCAAATACTGGTTTAAACTCCTAATCCTAAGTAAAAGTAGACCAAAGCACAAATCTCCACATAAAAAGGGGAACGTGTCACTAGAGCCAATTTTTTCTGATTCCTAAAATTGACTGTCGCGACCAAAACGTGTCCGTATTTCTATGTGTCGGTTTTGCACGATACGCTTTGTGCGATGATTCCTTTTAATATTTTTTCGAGTAGTTTTGTTCGAACAGATTCATCGCGAAGTTTTTACAAGCAGTTCTTTTGAGCTGTAATTTTGCGAGCAGTATTTTTACAAGCATTTTTATCAGCATTTTTTCGAATAGTCTTTTTGGACATTTCATTAGTTTTTCAAACAGTTTTTTGAATAATTGTTTCGAACAATTGTTCGAATAATTACTTCGAACAGTTTTTCTAGCAGTGTTTTGATTAGTTTATCGAACAGCTTTTTTGAACATTTTTGATGTGAAAACATCTTTATTTTCTATATAGGGGTGCAAATTAGAAACTCAAGGAAAAATACACGTAGTAATGTGGTCAGGTTTTAAACTCTTACAGCTCAGTATATTTTGTATCGATTATTAATATTATTTCATTATTTGATTGAAAATATTTTTTTTTATATCTTTTATTTATACCCGGCTTTAACCAAGTTGCGGTCGTTCGCCGGGGGAAATATTTCTAAGATTCGATTTGAATGTATCAAGCCACGTATTTTCAATTATAAATGATTGAAATTTTGATTAGTAGCGAACAGTGTCCTATTTTGTCTGCGAAATATCTTCGGCATATCGGATTTTCCTGCCATAGACGACGGTTTTAAACGAGTAAGCGATATAGCAAAGGGAAAGCAACGCTCTGATTGGCCAATCGATCCACAAGCAAAGCTGTTGGAAGCACGCGAATTTATAAATAGAAGCAAAATTATAGCTAACGTTTCAGTCCTACGCGTAGCATGCTAGAGGTAGGTTGTTGCTAGACAGCAAGACAAAAAGTGCCATAAAACGATTTGAAGCTTTAATTGGTATCTTGTGTCATGCAAGCTCGGATGAAATTCCATGTTATGTCGTTTCGCCTGAGAAATTGACAACTACTCCAGGGTAAATTTTGAGTGCTTAAGATTAATTTCTAATCTATAATAATCGAGTTCACCGATTTATAAAGAGAAAAAGTTTATCACTTCAACCGAAATCGCAGAATGGTAGAGAAACTTAACGCTATAAAAATGACTGCTTGCATACAAAACTTGAACACAAGCTTGGCGAAGAGAGGCCTAAATATCGAAATCCGTATCGCAAGTATTTACAAAGATATATTTGCATACATTTGGGATATCGGTGTAATTTCGTCGGTTATAAAACAAACAATGTTCGGTGTTGGTTCCTAATCAAGATGAATCTAGGCAGACTCTCGTGCAATAGCGGATTCAAAAGTGTGACGATTTATTGAACTGTTTGATTGTAGATCATTAGAAATTTTGGTTGTCTTGTTCCACATCAATGGCTCGAACAACCACATGGGGCGAATCCTTGCAGTTTTTTCGAGCAGTTTTTCTTGTTATTTTCTCCGCCAGTTTTTCTTGTTGCTTTTTCGAGCAGTTTTTCGTGCAATTTTAACGAAAATTCTCAGTCATTTCTTTGATCAGTTCTACGAGTAGTTCATTCAAACAGCTTCATAGAGTAGTAGCTTTTTCGAGCATTTTTGTGAGGTAATCTTGAGCTGATTTTGAAGTAGTTTTTCGAAAAAAATTTCAAGCAGTTTTTTGGTCAATTTTTTCGAGAAGTCCATTCAAACGGTTTATGAGTAATCTTTCGAGCAGATGCTGATCAGTTTTTCGAGTTGAGCAGTTTTACCCATCAGTTTTTCAAACAGTGTTTTCATGCTGCTAATAAAACAAATTTTTTATCAGTGCGAGTACTCTTTTAAGCAGTTTTTCGAGCAGCTGTTCGATCAGCTCATAAAGCATTTTTCGAACGGGTTCTAGATCAGTTCTACGAGGAGCTTTTTAGTTCCTTTCGTGAAGTTCTTCCGAGCAGTTTGCTCGAGCTGTTTTTCATGTAGTTTCCTAAAGCAGGTTTTTATTTCGAAATGGTTTTGGAGCAACTTTTCGAGTAGCTTTTTCGAGCCGGCTTTTTAAGAAAGCCAAATCCTATTTTGAGCAGTCATTCTAAGAAAGACAAAGTCCAGAAAAATATTCCATGTTGCGGTTGGATGCGCGCCTTACTTTGGCATTAAATTTCACCTTAATGCTCGTTCATACCAAACATTTTAGAATCCTTCAATTTTGAGTTGTTTATGATTATCTCATACTACTAAAGAAATCTATAATGAGTTGCTGATCATATTTCCGATGATATGGAGAAAAAATTATGCTGTTGCGTTAAATTCATCTAGAGATATTCACAATTATGTTCTACCCATTCTTGTGCTGAGTGAGTTAAGCAAAGGCTCGCCATAATGAAGTAGGGCGTATTCAAGTCGAAAAATGGTTTTTTATTTCAATTTCATTATTCCGGTTAATTTTTTGCTTCTAGAAATACCATTTAACTTGTTCTCTCAGTGAAACTTTTCTTAAATATTCATTTAATTTCCAACGATTTCTTTTTCAACACCATTCCTGAACAGTTGACAATTCTCGAGTGCAAATGATTCTATGAAAAACTGTACAATCTAACGATAGTAATAGTAATTTTTTAACTGGTGGTCGCGAAAACAATTTCATTCAGAAATTAGCAAATTTATTGCTCCTAATCTGTCAAATCAATCGCTTAAAAAGTGGGTGGGTAATGTCAGAGACATAACTGAATGACGTGAATAAGAATAAAAAGTCATTTCACCGAAAACCGTTTCACCGAATGCCATTTCGCCGAAAGGGTAATTTCGCCGAATTTTTTGCTAGTCATAATATCGTAATTGAAATTGTTTTCAAAGAAGGTAAATTAAAACCATTATGTTTACTCCTGTTTTGTTGACCTACAATCGTACTTCTGAAGTAATCCAGAAACTTGAACAGCTTTTGCAGGTTTATTCATGATCCTCAGGGCGGAATGCCAAAAAAAAAACTTGTTCACTCTTTTAGTGTATCTACCAGGCAATTGTTTGTGGTATTTTCCGATAAAAAATATCTAATGCGGCTTCGTCACTTCGTTTTGTTTGTATGTATTCAGATTGTATCACCCTATCGGCAATATGGCATTTTCAGCGAAATAACATTTTCGGTGAAATTACCTTTTCGGCATTTATGTCATTCGGCGTAACGACTTTCTAGGAAATGGCTTTCGGCGAAATGACCCGCTCCCCGAATAAAACTAACGCGTTTCTTCACAGTTCTGGAAGAAAAATCAAATTGATTTTGGCAGTGTTGGTGATTGCCGAAAATTTGACAAAATCTGCTCGATTTTTATCTATATTGTATACAACATTTTCAATCCGGTAGAGGATGCTACCAGAACTTGTGTCTCTCAATGCATGAACCGTGAGAGAATCTGTCTACATTTCTTCTCTCCAGTTCATACTCTGAGTATTTCACGGCCCTTAAAAAAATTACAATCTGGTAATGATCGGTGCTGTGTGGAATTTACCAAGAGAGAATCGCAAGTTAACAATTATTGCAGGAAATCGAATCGATGATTCGACTTGATGATTCTCATACTAGGTTGCAATATTTCAAAACCCTTGTGTGGAGCATTCACATACATTTTCATAGACACAACTTATACAAAGGTTATATGAACATAGTTAAAATAAGTGGCAATAGTAAAATGATTCTATCGCAATTATCAACTGCGCGTATAGAATCGGATCGCGAAACGAGAATAAGACCGTTTGTTGCTTCAGAGAGAATCCCCACAGCAGCGTGCTAACCTTCGATTCTCAGACAGGTCATCTAGAGGAATTCGCTCTCGCACTGGTGTCTATTCTATGTTAAATGAACCATGCCGGTTTTTTTGTTGCTGCGATGATATCCGTCTCTCTCTCTCTCTAATGGCACTGATTGAATCGTGTGAAGAGTTGCGTTCTTTGATACGATAAAAGCCATCTTTGGATGTTGGGTTAAGCACAACAAGACATATTCACGATAAAGTTCTACCCATTATTGTACAGAGTAAATTCTGAAAAGACGTCGTATTCACGACATAATAACCATTCCACTTAACTCAAAAAAGTTGTTTCTGTAAAATCAAGCTCCGAGGTTTTATTCGATATTTTTCATTTAAAAAGTTTTGTTAATGCTTGTAAAATGTTAGCACTGACTACGTGATTTTAAAAAAAAAAAACAGTTTTTGGCACCAATCATGAATTAGGAATTAGAACAAATTGGCTCAAGTGGCAGGTTTCTCTAGTTATTTGGAGTTTGTGCCTTATCATCATTTTCCTGATGGAAAGGGAAGAATAAAAGGAACGTGGAAGGGAAATGTGAAGTGGGTGAGGTGATAGTACAAAAATAAACTGCTAATCGATCTGCAGCTGCCAAAATGCACATTCAATAAAACCTTCAACCCCCGAGAGGGTTTACAGATTTTACAAAAGCGACTCCATTCTACTTTCCTGGATGAATGCAGAACAATTTGCAATATATATTAACAGAAGTAAATTCGACACTCCATAAGGGATGCCAAACAATATGCTACAACCTTTTGAGGTCAATACAGACCCCTCTGACCATTGCTCCTTACCACATTGGGTGAGAAACGATAGAATATTCTTCAGTTTTACACCGATTCAACCATGTATGGAGCACCAAAAACCCGGATACGAAGTTGCATGGAAGAATGCAGTAGACATTTTGACATTTTCAGATTTAAATCTTGTAAAAATGCTGTTGTCAGAGCGCAAGAACAAATCCTGTGCCTCACCCAACTAGTTGACGGTGATAAAGCTGGATCTTTCATTCCTGGTACCAGCTCAGGCCAACTCGTTCGAGATAGTTAATGACTGACAATTTCCTGCATCCGAATTTTTAAACAGCGGGTGAAATCTCAACTGCATCATCCTTCAAATGCGATAGTTACATTATCCCGCATTTAAAATTCAGAACTTGAGTGAATTACGTAATCATCTCTCTGCAGAACCTATAAACGACCCATAATCGTCAGTGTTGAAGAGCGATAAGAAAGATTACGTAGGATATCAGGATATTCTTGGTAGCGTGATGAACTAACACTATATTTCATATAACATGAAGAATAAGTAATGAAGTAATCGCTCGGCGAAGACCGGTTAAATAGACATACTTAACCGGTCTTCGCCTTCAACTAGTCAGTCTAGCTGTAACACGGAGTTTTGAACTTCGCAAAGAAAAATCCCACAAATAATCCATTTTCAACTGCTTTTTTTAGGCTCCTGCGGTCATTCAGTTATTGGTACGAAAAAAACACCTTTACTTGAGAGCTCCCGTTTTAGTGGCCTTTTACGACATGGAGCAGAAAACCAGAAAATTCTTTATTCATATTATCCGACGACAACTGCCTTTTCTAGTAGAGAAATCCTAATAAAAGATAGTGTTCGTCATAAAACTTTTGTTTAGAAAAGTTTTGATTTAAATGACGTCGTGGTGCTATGCAAAATCGATCGGTGACATTGGATGACGAAATAAAAACTAGCATTAGCAATCTTGGCAAGCGGATTTGCTGATTTCGGTATATTTGTTGTTAACTGACAAGTTCAGCAAGTTTTACCGAAATATCAATTGCGACTTTCAAAAATTTCGGTTAAAAGCAAGTGAATTACTGAACAATCAGTAAAGTGTCGTTTTGCCGATATAATTCGGCATTTCATTATGGTGAGCTTGAGAATCGATTCATAGTGTGTGGATTGATTCGATATCAATATCAAAGAACAATCCTGGCATTTTTCAATAGCTTCACCGCATTTCATCGAAACCCTTGGTGCTTACATTTAGCCCCAGGGCCGACGTCCGTAATTGGCTGCCTCCGGCGACGAGTTCCCCCTGGCAGCCGGGTCTGCATCAAATTTGCCCAGCTAAAATTAATCTGCCCGGGGTCTGCTAATATCGTTCCAAAGGTACAACTGCAATCAATTAGATTAGAAAGGGCCGATTACTCTTTCATCCCGCTTGACAAACGTCCAGGGCCCAGCGAGGAACGTCTTTATCGTCGTTTCTAGGTAGGCCGGCGACCTATCGCTTTCCAACCGTAGGTGGCGGACCGTGGAAGTGGGCTTGAGTCGCGCGACATCCGACGACGATGAGTTCAAGCCGGAATCAAACGCCTCGCCTGTGTGTGTGTGTGTGTGTGGTGGTGTGCCAGCTCCCGGGATAAGATTTATCGTGCAAGGCATACAACTGTGACAGTAGGACATTTATTCCTGGTGTGGGCCGAACGGGTGCTTGTCTATCGATAAATGGTTCTGAGGTTGACCGTTGAATTCTTGTTTCTTTTTTCACATTCTTCTTGATGAGACAGAAACCTATTTACTTCGATTCAACGTGAGATTAAAGTTGAACACGGTTCTAATTATTAACAAGCAACACACTTCTTCCAATGCATCAACACAGTCAAGTATCTACTGATCAACCGTAATAATGTTTGATGTATGATTAGCTCCTTGCAATTTATTTCCATTACATTGTCCCGGTCGTCCAACGCCCCTAGTATAGGCAACGGAGAATTGGTGCAGTGTTACAAAATACGAACCGTCCGAGAATGGACACGGGAAAAATTGCTCAACTGGCGATTTCTTGTCATTGTCGATTACTGCAATGAGTTGCCAATGTGAAGCTGTGTATAAGCCGGAACAGAGCTGGGTGTCCGGAGGGGGGGCGAGGACTGGACGATGTACCATTGGACTGAATTTATGGGTTCGCTTTCAATGATGTGTGAGATCCAATTGACCAGAAGAGGGAACAATAAGCGACGGTTTCATCAGTGAGGAACAATAACGTTGATTATTGAGTGTACTCTCACTTAAGCGTGGATTAGCCAGCAGAAAAGCATTGGATTATCAGCTTCAAACAACACTTCATTGTGTTAGCTTCCCTTTGAGCTCAATCCTGGACAGCTTCACAATAATCAAGTGGACGCTTGAATTTGTTTCAATTACATTGATATTTTGCAATTGTTTATTGAAACAGATTGTTCTGATTTGCTTCCATTCCTTTGGGAGTTGGAATGAAAAAGAAAACGGCCTTCATGACGATCCTTACTTCGGGTTCATTAGAGACTTAGGCTTTGAGAGTGAAATGCTAAGATTATATGTGAAAAATTCAATTTTCTGTAATCTAGGTTCTACTCAGGAGTAGAACGATTTAACACATCACACGCTCATTTTGGAAACACTGAATATTCCAGTCGCATCTACCGAACACAATCTTTTAGAGATAGTTACTAAGATATTGTCTTGTGGTTGATGATACATTCGCTGTTAAACTGTTCGAATTGAGGCAAAAAACAAATCGTGAAAGTGAGATGTTTCATTTTGGGTCTTTGGAAAACCTTACCACACAGATAAAAATATTTTGTGAATCATTTTTCATGCACATATTACGAGCAAAAATTCAATTTAAAGTTACTTTACAGTTATTTATATTTCAATATATTTCAAAGAACGAACTAAGCGGTAATTCAAATCTACAATATGTTTTATTGAAAAATCAAAACACTCCAATTTAGTTAGTGAAAATTTCATAATTTTGACATGAATACGGCTTACTTTACTATGGGGCACCTTTTCAAAATTCGTTCTGTGGAAGAATGGGTAGAACCAGACCCTGTCAGCTTGGAGCAAAATCAATCTTCAGTTCAACAACTCCATCGCACGGCATCACCACATTCAACTACTTCTATGTATGAGATTCGATGCGGACTCACCTGAGGGCGACATGCTCGCAAAAAAGGATGTTGCCAATGATTTGTTCGGGAAATGTGAGAGCTGGATATCTTGTTAATAAGATGTCTTTGGTAGAACTTAATCGTGAATATCTCGAGTTGTACTACACGCAGCAACATAATTCTTTTTCCATGCCATCAGAAATATGTTCAGCAATTTTTGATTAAATTTTCAACGGTGTGAGGTAGCTATAAGTAACTCAAATACCAGATTTTCTCAAACTTTTGGTAATAATGAGCAAAACTCATCACACTTGCTTACCTTTCTCGTACCCGCGATGACGGTTGTGAGGTTGTCAGGCACATATCAGTCCCGATGTTAAACTGGACCAGTATAACCATAGCCGAAAATCAATCATTTCCTCTTGTACTTTGGACGGAGCTGGAAGTCTTGGTGAGGACCTTTCACCAACAGCAGCAAAAACGTGCCTTTGGGAGGTGTAAAGTTTCATTCGTATCGGATTCTCGAATAAAATTCCAGATTCAGGTTAAAAATTTAAAAGTAAGACTACGAAACTGATTCCAAAATTCAGTTCCTGAATTCAGAACCTACATACTTTGGATTTTTTAACTAGAATTTTTAAACTGATTTGAATTCAGGTTCGGCATTCAAGTTCTGAATTCAGTTCTATAGAATTAAATTCGGAACCCGAAGTGTGAAAATGAGTTCAGTTTCAGACTTCTGGAGCTAATCATGCACTGAATTCTTGATCTGGATTCCGAACCTGATTTTTGCTTTTGAATTCTGAATTATGTTCTTGCATTGAGTTCCAGTTCATGAATCCTGCTTCAGAATTTAGGTTCTGTTGTAGATGAATAAATAATGCCAAAAGCACTCAACAGTTGTAAACGTCAAATAAATTAATTAAATTGGTTCGTTTTAGAACCATTAGAATATTCCCATAGAGCTATGCGAAGTTTTCCTCCACTGAATATTCAAATCTACAAACAACAACTGTAACATTGTTGTACTTTTTCTACTCTCATTTAGTCATGATGAAAGAAGCATGTCAGTTTTATTCGTATTCACGTTCTCCAGTTATGTCTGTGACATTGCCCACCTTTTTGCCTTTCTCATATAGAAAGGCTATGCAATCACTGTGAAAACCAACTTTTGAGGGAGGCCCGGAGGGCCGAGTGTCATATACCATACGACTCAGTTCGTCGATTGTGCAGTCTGTCTGTGTATGTAACGTTTTACCTTTTTTATCAATATAAAAAATAGGTATAGAATTCGCTCAAACTTTAGAAAAAATTTCCAAGGCCCGGAAGGCCGATTGTCATATACCAATCGATTCAGCTCGACGAACTGAGCAAATGTCCGTGTGTGTGTGTGTGTGTGTGTGTGTGTGTGTGTGTGTGTGTGTGTGTGTGTGTGTGTGTGTGTGTGTGTGTGTGTGTGTGTGTGTGTGTGTCTGTATGTGTGTTGTCAACTAAGAGGTCGAGATCTCAGAGATGGCTGGACCGATTTTGATCAAACTAGTCGCAAATGAAAGGTCTCCCCGTCACCCAAAACGCTATTGAATGGGTTCGAGATCGGATGTTTACTTTTTGAGTTATACGAAATTTTATGTCAAAATTTTCAGTTTTTTGACAGTATCTGTCACAATTGACCTTGAAAACAGAATATGTTTACAGACTTAGATTCCACACTTTTCCCCCCAATCCAGCAGTAGAAGTTTTGAGCGCTGTCTGGCACAGAAATGCTTTGGAGCAACATAAAACACGATTTTTTATACTGTTACATACATTTGTTTCTCTAAATACCCAAAAGACTGTGTGCAGCATGATATTTTGCCTCGGACCGATTTTAGCACGGTTCGTTTTTGGCAACATAATTGTTCGAATATGCCATATGAAAACCAGATGAGGCAGAATTTTCGAGTTGAAAGCAATTCCATAATTGTACTACTTACAGCAATAAATGCTGGAAGAACATAACAGCCATATACCATTCGAATCTGTTCGTCGAGATCAGCAAATGCGTGTGTGACAAAGAATTTCACTGAATTTTTTCGAAGATGACTCAACCCTTTTTCTACAAACTCAGCTTCATATGAAAAGTCGTATACTCCCAAACAAGGTTCCTGAATTATGTTTGGTTCCGACCTCTGGTTCCGGAACTACAGGATGATATGTGAAACGAAAATAAAACTGTGTAACTCATTTTTCTCGTAGATGGCTGAACCGATCTAAGATTCAAATGAAATCTAAGATTCAAATGAAAAGTTTTAAGATTCTATAAAACATCTTGTTTTTCAGTTGGATCCAACTTCCGGTTTCGGAGATACAGGGTGATTAGTATAAAAATGTCTATTTCACATAAATTAATCAGGCTTATCGAGTTAGCAGATTTGGATAGTCGATAATCAAATAAACTTATTTCATTTTTGGTTGTATTCAGTTTTCGTTTCAGAAGGCACCCAAAAATTTAATTCGCACTACGATTCCTCAAAGATGTCTACATTGATTTTCAAACATTTTGAAACAAATGTAAATTTTACAGCTACTCAGGTGAATTTGTCTGACTTCGGCTACACCGAATTTCGATTTCCGGTTCCAGTATCGAATCGTTCTTCAAAACTCAATCGTTTTCTCAAAAAAAGCCAAATCGAATTTCAGAAACAGAAGTTCAAATTAAAATAAATCCAGTGTTATCCAATTCTGACTTCCGATTCTGGAATGTAGGATGATGATTTTTAAAATTCAAAGCGATATAGAAGATGACAATCCGCGAAAACCTTTAAAGTTGGACTCAAAAATATTGCAATTTATTTGTCATATGGCCATAAGAATCGGTTTGGGTTATGCTGGTTCCTGAAGACCACCTTAAATCACCCTAAACTCTAAAGTGGAAATTACTTCGACGTATCATGGAATGTTTAATCGATTGTTACACTTTTAGATTCAAATTCGATCCGATTTGCAGATTCGACATTACAGAGTAATGAGTGATCAAAATCGCAAATTGCCGCTTAAAACGACGGATATTAGAATAATGTCATGAAAACTGAAACACCGAAGAATATTCCTGCAAAAAATAAATGCGGATTCATAAAAAAAGGTATCATCTCACTGCTAGGTGGATTAAGCACGTTTTTTTTGCACTAACTTTTCTCGGAAATGGCTTAACCGATTTTCACAAACGTAGATTCAAATGAAAGGTTCTGTGGTCCCATACGTAATTCCTGAATTTCATCCGGATCCGACATCTGGATCCGAAAATATAGGGTAAAGCGTGTTAAAAATTTCATACCATCACTGCAAAGGGCGAAAAACCGTAAAAAGTTTTCTAAATCGACTTCAAATCTTCTCTAATTGATAGTTTTTATCAGTAGACGGTCAAACAAACCGATTTCGGTAATTCTTTTAAGAGTCGAAGAGAATTATTTTGAAGATTACCACAGTATTATATATGACTAGCTGACCCGTCGAACTTCGTCTCGCCTGAAATTTTTTTTTTTAATTTGTGTTTTCAGACAGCAGAGTTGTCAAACGTTAATGTTTCTTTCCATTATTTTACTGATTGCTTGGCTTACAATTAACTTCGTCCCGAAAAATAAATATCATCAAGAATTATTGTGGATATGTTCAATGCATTTCTTACACAAAAAACTAAACAAATGCACCGATTGCCATCTCACCCTTCGAGTCAGTGTATTGAACAGAGATTGTAGATCTCTCTCAAACTAAAGGTTTGACATATGGTATGGTGGATTGGATTGAATCATATCTGACTGGTCGTAGTATGACCGTGAGAATTGTGACTGCGTTACTCCATCATTCATCGTGAGCTCTGGCGTTCCTCAGGGAAGCCATCTAGGACCATTCATATTTCTGCTATATCTAAATGATCTGAATTTCGCATTGCAATGCATGAAGCTATCATTCGCCGACGATTTCAAACTGTTTCATCTCATCAAATATCTGAAAGACTCAAACTTCTTGCAGTAACAGTTGGATGTATTTTCTAACTGGTGCAACGTCAACAGAATGGTTATCAACGCCTTCAAATGCTTCGTTATCTCCTTCTCTCGTAAACGAACCACGATCCTGTATGATTACACTATTTCGCAAGCTGGGAGACAAGGATCTAGGAGTGTTATTGGATTCAAAACTTAGTTTCAAAGATCACATAGAATATACCTTCTCTAAAGCATTAAAGATGCTAGGATTCATCTTTCGCATCTCAAAAAAATTCAATAACATATACTGCCTGAAATCGTTATATTGCGCTCTAGTTCGCGAGTATGCTGTTGTTGTTTGGGCACCATATAATCAAACAGATAAGCTACGCATTGAAACTGTTCAGTACAAGTTCATTCGTTTTGCTTTGCGTCGCCTGCCCTGGAGAGATCCATTTAATCTTCCAAGCTACGAAAATCGTTGTAGACATACACTTCGATTTGCTATCTGTCCGCCGTGATACACAAAAAGCTGTTTTCGTCGCGGACCTCATCCAATCTCGAATTGATAGTGCAGATCTCCTACAACAGCTAAGTTTTGACATTCTTCGGCGTAATTTGCGGTTTAATCCCTTTCTCAGAATTCCTCGTGCTAGAACTAACTATGGGTTCATTGAACCGTTTTCGAGTATATGTCGCGTATTCAATACTTGCTCTGATGGATTTAATTCCAATTTATCTCGCAACGCCATTAAACCCCGTTTTCTCCAAATCTTTTCCCGCTAGTTTTATTAGGATAATTAGTCAATATGAATAGTTGTTAGTTAGCTTTGTAGTTTAAATAAGGGTAATTAAAGATTTCGTTATGTATCATTTGGTCAAATGTTATTTGTTGATACAAAAGATGAGAATGTTTTATGCCTGCTGGAGAAGGAGAACCAAAATCTCAGCTCCAGCAGGCTTTTCCTTTGCTCCTAAATAAACATATAAATAAATTAACATATGGATGAGAAAGAGATGACCAAGATAAATACTTTAAATTGACCCCACAAATTTCCAAAAGCAGCCCTTGGGGATTGTTGTTTATCATTGAATATTAAGACTTATTCGTACTGAAGACGTTTAAAATTTAATAGCAAATCCTTAGGGATTATCGAAAGTAGTAAACTAATTTTGAACGGTTGTCCATAACCTGCTTCACCGCTAGTGATATTACTTAGTCGTGTTTGATGGATGTTCGTAGCATGATAATGACAGGATCAATTTTCGATTAATGAATTAGCGATAAAATGAAAAGTTCTTGGATATTCGAAAGTTCAAATTACCCTTTTATTAAATATTGTGTCCATCAACTTTGACATGAACGCTGAATTCGTTCAAGAATTGTATCAAAAGGCCTCTCATTTGTCGAGCCACCACGTCGTTTTGCTTAGTATTCAGTCCTGAGAATCAATATTCTGTTCTAGCGGAGTGAACATGAGGAGTGATTATACCAGTATTCCTCTTATCGTTATAGCCAATGTATAAAACAGCAGATCTCACAACTAATGGTTCTTACATGCCACGATTTCTCCTTCAGATATGATATTCACGATTCGCATATGGTAATTCGTCAAGTAATCCAAAGTTCGGAAAATGAAATGATTTGGCTTAAGCAGCTTACAAATGTCATGAATAGCATCCCAAGCAGACCGTTTTGAAGTAAACCACTCTTGGAAACTCACTCGAATCGGCTGAACAAACATCAGCATGCTAAATGCAAGAAAAATATTTTCATCTGAACTCATTATTTCAACAGCAGAATCCCTTCATTGATATGTAAAAAAATCGTTACATAATTTGATTTGTTCAACTCACGGCCACGATGGCCAACATAATTCATCTAACTACATCTACTGGTAAATGACATTAGAACTTGTGCTTCTGTTTACGGTATAGCTAAAACAGTCATTTGGCAAGTAATGATTTTGATACCCTATTAAGCACGTGTTTCCAAATGACGAATCAATCATGCATGTAAAATCTCCACCCAAATCTACTCGTTGCGCGCCAAACGATTTTCCAACGATCTAGTATTTTTTCCTTCGACGGTCAAGCACTTATGTTACTTAAGAAATAAAAAATAGCGGAAAAAATCAAATTAAAATGTTTTCAAGTCGTTTTTAAATAATTTAACTTTAAACTTAAATTTTAAATTCACATTTGTTGTTAGTACGATGAGTGTTATTTCAAATGTGAAGAAGTTCCAACTGAAACAATTTCTACGCATTCTTTCGATTTCAAGTTACTGATGAAAAATACTCGTTTAAAAATAAAATAGCAAGTTGGACTATTTTTGTTTGCGTTTATTTTTTATTTTTTACTTTGTTCAATTGATTTCTTTCAACTGAATAATCTATTTACGAAGCGATCTATGCCGTACAAAACCATCGAACGTCTTACCGTTAGCAATCAATGTGTTCGACGAAAAACCAACAAGAATAAATTTGTCTTGAAAAAGACCATCTAAAACGGTCGAAACGTCGGACAGTAAATCGCGTGACTGAGAAAGCCGTGAATAATTATTAAAAATATATTTATAAAAAAGTCAAGTGGAAACTGGACAAGGCTGCCAACTGTCTCCTACTCCTAGCTTTTTGATTGCAAATTACTCATTTCCAAGAAATGATGACATCCGCCAACAAATCGGACGAGTTTAAGCAACTGTTTTCAGAGCCGTCATATCGAAGAAACATTTTTTTAGGAAGTTTAAGCTGTAAAAATGTTTAACAATGTGATACTTTTAGAAGAGCGGAGTACATTATTAAACCTTATGGTAATGACTTCTATTTCTGTATGAATTGTTTATGAAGCCAATATAAACTGAAATAATCAGTGATTCGAAATCGAATGAAATATTAAACATAAGATCGATAACAACAGAAAACACATTGCTTTACATCTGTTCTGCTTTGCCCTGTATTCCCCAAATAAATCTGTAAGGTTGGCATCGCTGCTTTATAATACCAAAATTAATGTTGAACCTAATTCTATACTAAGCAGTTCGTTAACACCGTATAGAAGGCTGATATACTCATCCACAAGTGGACTTAATTTGAAAAGTAAAATTGGACAATTATTTAAGCTGTATTTTTTAAAGAGACGCCGAACTCAAAAATTTCCCAAACATTCTGCTAGCCCAATCCACTACAATTTGAAACGGTTGATTATTTCTGCAGAGGTTAATTTATTCCTGTTGGGCAGCGCCAACAACTCTTTCCAATTAAACTTCTCAAATCCATTGGATAGGCACAAAACGCACTAACTAACTTTTCGAATCCATTTCAAACCGAGCCCCGTCCTTCGGAACAAAACTTGAGCCGTCATGTATGGTGACTTTCAATGAAAAGTTTTTTGCTTGAGCCTAGCGAAAACTCCTCTCCACCCTCCACCTCCACCCTTCCGCACTTGAGGTTCTTGAAGTTACTGGTGTCAAAAGTTGATTTGTGAAGTGTTTGCTACAATGCCGCACCATCCAACAATGCCGCACCATCCAACAGAACTATTCAAGAGGCAATAACTCATAATGGGACTGAGAAATTAAACCCGACTTCTGTGCTGCCCCCGGCTTCTCTCGGCTGGTTCCGACCCAGGAAGACACAGCGGAGAAAAACCCGGATGGAACGAGGAAGTCTACACACAGTAAACGAAGCGTTGAATTTTAATGACTAGTCGTTAGACACTCATATGAGTTCCACAATCGTCATCATAAAGTTCGACTTGTGCAGGGAAAAAGCCGGTTCCATTGCTTTTCGGTTCCATCCAGGACGATCAATGTGTTCTTGACGAAATCGAATGATCCGCCAATTAAGTCGCATTAAATCGACATTTGCTGGTGGGGGAAAAACCATTCTTGGCGTTTGTCTCCAATTTTTATTTGTGCGTTTTTTTGCGTTCCGAATTTTAAATTTTTTTTTTCTCAAAATGAAGTTGATAGGTATTTCAAATTTTGTCGGGTTATTGTGCTTGATGCACTGCTGCACACTTTCCAGAAGCCGACTGTTCGCAAAACAAGCCTCCACTCGCATCCAATCGAGACGCTCCGTCGGGTTTTTTGTCCTCTCCGCACATACAGAAATAGGACACTTTTCGCAGACACACACACTTCATAAAACCGATATTATGCAAATGAGTGGTGAGTGCGGTTCCAGACTTTATCTGCCTGCCGTCATCCTCTGTCCGTCGATGCGATGGTGGGAGTTCTATCCTAGCGGGAAAGTAGGCCAGCAGAAAGGGAAATAGCAAATGTAAGCACAGAATATGGGAAAATTCTAATGCATGATCATGAAGTTATAAGCTAAGCACTTGAAGTTCGACCCGGGTCGGTCCCTTCAGCGTGGTTGAAAACCGAAGCAGAACTCCAAGAAGAGGAGCCAGCGTGGGTGGGAGATATGTGGGATATGCTTCAGAAAGTAGGAATAAATTACGGATCGGATTAGGCGGTTCCAGGAAAGGGTGAGCGGTTTTTCCCCAGCGAATTCCCCGGCGAGACCAGGGGCCGAAACTTTACCGACCCACAGATGTAATTAGAACTTGAAAGTGCAGTTATCTTTCGGTTTCGGTAGGATTTTTACCAGTCCGCTAGAGTTTGAATTTTAAGCTCGGTATTTATTCAGTCTCAGTTCGAAGGTGGCTTCACGGACTCGGAGACCGAAAGTGAAGGCCAAAACTGGATACGCTTCAAGTGCGGATTTGTTCACTAACTATTTCACAGTTGTGTTTAGCAAAATTTAACTCTCTTGACTGAAAATCTAGTAAAGGACATCGATTATTTAGAATCGAAAAACGAGAAACAAGAAGCTAGAATCGAAGAACAAACAGAACGAACAGAACGAACAGAACGAACAGAACGAACAGAACGAACAGAACGAACAGAACGAACAGAACGAACAGAACGAACAGAACGAACAGAACGAACAGAACGAACAGAACGAACAGAACGAACAGAACGAACAGAACGAACAGAACGAACAGAACGAACAGAACGAACAGAACGAACAGAACGAACAGAACGAACAGAACGAACAGAACGAACAGAACGAACAGAACGAACAGAACGAACAGAACGAACAGAACGAACAGAACGAACAGAACGAACAGAACGAACAGAACGAACAGAACGAACAGAACGAACAGAACGAACAGAACGAACAGAACGAACAGAACGAACAGAACGAACAGAACGAACAGAACGAACAGAACGAACAGAACGAACAGAACGAACAAAACTAAAATCTAAAATCTAAAATCTAAAAACTAAAATCTAAAATCTAAAAACTAAAATCTAAAATCAAAAATCTAAAAACTAAAAACTAAAATCTAAAATCTAAAATCTAAAATCTAAAATCTAAAAACTAAAAACTAAAAACTAAAAACTAAAAACTAAAAACTAAAAACTAAAAACTAAAAACTAAAAACTAAAAACTAAAAACTAAAAACTAAAAACTAAATAAACTAAAAACTAAAAACTAAAAACTAAAAACTAAAAACTAAAAACTAAAAACTAAAAACTAAAAACTAAAAACTAAAAACTAAAAACTAAAAACTAAAAACTAAAAACTAAAAACTAAAAACTAAAAACTAAAAACTAAAAACTAAAACTAAAAACTAAAAACTAAAAACTAAAAACTAAAAACTAAAAACTAAAAACTAAAAACTAAAAACTAAAAACTAAAAACTAAAAACTAAAAACTAAAAACTAAAAACTAAAAACTAAAAACTAAAAACTAAAAACTAAAAACTAAAACTAAAAACTAAAAACTAAAAACTAAAAACTAAAAACTAAAAACTAAAAACTAAAAACTAAAAACTAAAAACTAAAAACTAAAAACTAAAAACTAAAAACTAAAAACTAAAAACTAAAAACTAAAAACTAAAAACTAAAAACTAAAAACTAAAAACTAAAAACTAAAAACTAAAAACTAAAAACTAAAAACTAAAAACTAAAAACTAAAAACTAAAAACTAAAAACTAAAAACTAAAAACTAAAAACTAAAAACTAAAAACTAAAAACTAAAAACTAAAAACTAAAAACTAAAAACTAAAAACTAAAAACTAAAAACTAAAAACTAAAAACTAAAAACTAAAAACTAAAAACTAAAAACTAAAAACTAAAAACTAAAAACTAAAAACTAAAAACTAAAAACTAAAAACTAAAAACTAAAAACTAAAAACTAAAAACTAAAGAATAATAACAGAATAATAACAGAATAACAGAATAACAGAATAACAGAATAACAGAATAACAGAATAACAGAATAACAGAATAACAGAATAACAGAATAACAGAATAACAGAATAACAGAATAACAGAATAACAGAATAACAGAATAACAGAATAACAGAATAACAGAATAACAGAATAACAGAATAACAGAATAACAGAATAACAGAATAACAGAATAACAGAATAACAGAATAACAGAATAACAGAATAACAGAATAACAGAATAACAGAATAACAGAATAACAGAATAACAGAATAACAGAATAACAGAATAACAGAATAACAGAATAACAGAATAACAGAATAACAGAATAACAGAATAACAGAATAACAGAATAACAGAATAACAGAATAACAGAATAACAGAATAACAGAATAACAGAATAACAGAATAACAGAATAACAGAATAACAGAATAACAGAATAACAGAATAACAGAATAACAGAATAACAGAATAACAGAATAACAGAATAACAGAATAACAGAATAACAGAATAACAGAATAACAGAATAACAGAATAACAGAATAACAGAATAACAGAATAACAGAATAACAGAATAACAGAATAACAGAATAACAGAATAACAGAATAACAGAATAACAGAATAACAGAATAACAGAATAACAGAATAACAGAATAACAGAATAACAGAATAACAGAATAACAGAATAACAGAATAACAGAATAACAGAATAACAGAATAACAGAATAACAGAATAACAGAATAACAGAATAACAGAATAACAGAATAACAGAATAACAGAATAACAGAATAACAGAATAACAGAATAACAGAATAACAGAATAACAGAATAACAGAATAACAGAATAACAGAATAACAGAATAACAGAATAACAGAATAACAGAATAACAGAATAACAGAATAACAGAATAACAGAATAACAGAATAACAGAATAACAGAATAACAGAATAACAGAATAACAGAATAACAGAATAACAGAATAACAGAATAACAGAATAACAGAATAACAGAATAACAGAATAACAGAATAACAGAATAACAGAATAACAGAATAACAGAATAACAGAATAACAGAATAACAGAATAACAGAATAACAGAATAACAGAATAACAGAATAACAGAATAACAGAATAACAGAATAACAGAATAACAGAATAACAGAATAACAGAATAACAGAATAACAGAATAACAGAATAACAGAATAACAGAATAACAGAATAACAGAATAACAGAATAACAGAATAACAGAATAACAGAATAACAGAATAACAGAATAACAGAATAACAGAATAACAGAATAACAGAATAACAGAATAACAGAATAACAGAATAACAGAATAACAGAATAACAGAATAACAGAATAACAGAATAACAGAATAACAGAATAACAGAATAACAGAATAACAGAATAACAGAATAACAGAATAACAGAATAACAGAATAACAGAATAACAGAATAACAGAATAACAGAATAACAGAATAACAGAATAACAGAATAACAGAATAACAGAATAACAGAATAACAGAATAACAGAATAACAGAATAACAGAATAACAGAATAACAGAATAACAGAATAACAGAATAACAGAATAACAGAATAACAGAATAACAGAATAACAGAATAACAGAATAACAGAATAACAGAATAACAGAATAACAGAATAACAGAATAACAGAATAACAGAATAACAGAATAACAGAATAACAGAATAACAGAATAACAGAATAACAGAATAACAGAATAACAGAATAACAGAATAACAGAATAACAGAATAACAGAATAACAGAATAACAGAATAACAGAATAACAGAATAACAGAATAACAGAATAACAGAATAACAGAATAACAGAATAACAGAATAACAGAATAACAGAATAACAGAATAACAGAATAACAGAATAACAGAATAACAGAATAACAGAATAACAGAATAACAGAATAACAGAATAACAGAATAACAGAATAACAGAATAACAGAATAACAGAATAACAGAATAACAGAATAACAGAATAACAGAATAACAGAATAACAGAATAACAGAATAACAGAATAACAGAATAACAGAATAACAGAATAACAGAATAACAGAATAACAGAATAACAGAATAACAGAATAACAGAATAACAGAATAACAGAATAACAGAATAACAGAATAACAGAATAACAGAATAACAGAATAACAGAATAACAGAATAACAGAATAACAGAATAACAGAATAACAGAATAACAGAATAACAGAATAACAGAATAACAGAATAACAGAATAACAGAATAACAGAATAACAGAATAACAGAATAACAGAATAACAGAATAACAGAATAACAGAATAACAGAATAACAGAATAACAGAATAACAGAATAACAGAATAACAGAATAACAGAATAACAGAATAACAGAATAACAGAATAACAGAATAACAGAATAACAGAATAACAGAATAACAGAATAACAGAATAACAGAATAACAGAATAACAGAATAACAGAATAACAGAATAACAGAATAACAGAATAACAGAATAACAGAATAACAGAATAACAGAATAACAGAATAACAGAATAACAGAATAACAGAATAACAGAATAACAGAATAACAGAATAACAGAATAACAGAATAACAGAATAACAGAATAACAGAATAACAGAATAACAGAATAACAGAATAACAGAATAACAGAATAACAGAATAACAGAATAACAGAATAACAGAATAACAGAATAACAGAATAACAGAATAACAGAATAACAGAATAACAGAATAACAGAATAACAGAATAACAGAATAACAGAATAACAGAATAACAGAATAACAGAATAACAGAATAACAGAATAACAGAATAACAGAATAACAGAATAACAGAATAACAGAATAACAGAATAACAGAATAACAGAATAACAGAATAACAGAATAACAGAATAACAGAATAACAGAATAACAGAATAACAGAATAACAGAATAACAGAATAACAGAATAACAGAATAACAGAATAACAGAATAACAGAATAACAGAATAACAGAATAACAGAATAACAGAATAACAGAATAACAGAATAACAGAATAACAGAATAACAGAATAACAGAATAACAGAATAACAGAATAACAGAATAACAGAATAACAGAATAACAGAATAACAGAATAACAGAATAACAGAATAACAGAATAACAGAATAACAGAATAACAGAATAACAGAATAACAGAATAACAGAATAACAGAATAACAGAATAACAGAATAACAGAATAACAGAATAACAGAATAACAGAATAACAGAATAACAGAATAACAGAATAACAGAATAACAGAATAACAGAATAACAGAATAACAGAATAACAGAATAACAGAATAACAGAATAACAGAATAACAGAATAACAGAATAACAGAATAACAGAATAACAGAATAACAGAATAACAGAATAACAGAATAACAGAATAACAGAATAACAGAATAACAGAATAACAGAATAACAGAATAACAGAATAACAGAATAACAGAATAACAGAATAACAGAATAACAGAATAACAGAATAACAGAATAACAGAATAACAGAATAACAGAATAACAGAATAACAGAATAACAGAATAACAGAATAACAGAATAACAGAATAACAGAATAACAGAATAACAGAATAACAGAATAACAGAATAACAGAATAACAGAATAACAGAATAACAGAATAACAGAATAACAGAATAACAGAATAACAGAATAACAGAATAACAGAATAACAGAATAACAGAATAACAGAATAACAGAATAACAGAATAACAGAATAACAGAATAACAGAATAACAGAATAACAGAATAACAGAATAACAGAATAACAGAATAACAGAATAACAGAATAACAGAATAACAGAATAACAGAATAACAGAATAACAGAATAACAGAATAACAGAATAACAGAATAACAGAATAACAGAATAACAGAATAACAGAATAACAGAATAACAGAATAACAGAATAACAGAATAACAGAATAACAGAATAACAGAATAACAGAATAACAGAATAACAGAATAACAGAATAACAGAATAACAGAATAACAGAATAACAGAATAACAGAATAACAGAATAACAGAATAACAGAATAACAGAATAACAGAATAACAGAATAACAGAATAACAGAATAACAGAATAACAGAATAACAGAATAACAGAATAACAGAATAACAGAATAACAGAATAACAGAATAACAGAATAACAGAATAACAGAATAACAGAATAACAGAATAACAGAATAACAGAATAACAGAATAACAGAATAACAGAATAACAGAATAACAGAATAACAGAATAACAGAATAACAGAATAACAGAATAACAGAATAACAGAATAACAGAATAACAGAATAACAGAATAACAGAATAACAGAATAACAGAATAACAGAATAACAGAATAACAGAATAACAGAATAACAGAATAACAGAATAACAGAATAACAGAATAACAGAATAACAGAATAACAGAATAACAGAATAACAGAATAACAGAATAACAGAATAACAGAATAACAGAATAACAGAATAACAGAATAACAGAATAACAGAATAACAGAATAACAGAATAACAGAATAACAGAATAACAGAATAACAGAATAACAGAATAACAGAATAACAGAATAACAGAATAACAGAATAACAGAATAACAGAATAACAGAATAACAGAATAACAGAATAACAGAATAACAGAATAACAGAATAACAGAATAACAGAATAACAGAATAACAGAATAACAGAATAACAGAATAACAGAATAACAGAATAACAGAATAACAGAATAACAGAATAACAGAATAACAGAATAACAGAATAACAGAATAACAGAATAACAGAATAACAGAATAACAGAATAACAGAATAACAGAATAACAGAATAACAGAATAACAGAATAACAGAATAACAGAATAACAGAATAACAGAATAACAGAATAACAGAATAACAGAATAACAGAATAACAGAATAACAGAATAACAGAATAACAGAATAACAGAATAACAGAATAACAGAATAACAGAATAACAGAATAACAGAATAACAGAATGACAGAATAACAGAATAACAAAACCTAAGAACGTTTAAATGAAAGGGTAAAGGAACAGTAAAGCCTTTTCCAAACGCTTATTCCAATTATCTAGCAAAACAATACACGGACCTAACTGTACTCCAGACTTTCTCGACAACCTTCACAAATATGCTGCAAATTGCTCACTGCAAGAGAAATCGATAGTAAACTGCACTCGGTTTCAACTGAGCCATCGTAAGACTTGAAGATGAACAAAAGACAAAAAAAAACACGCTTCTAAGAGCTTCTTTGTGCTCTGCATCAATCGAACCAACATGAAAGTGACGATCCTTTCAGTATCTTCATTGTTCCGAAGATGCACGCACACAAGCCTCTCGTCCCGGAGCTCCACCTTCTCTGCAAGTAACGTTTGCAAAGTAACAATAAAATCCACCCTTCCGGCCACGTACCGCGCTCCGGTTGCCACTCACCTACCTACCTACCTGCCAGCCACCCAAAACCAGACCCAACCAGGCCAGTTTCCACGACCAGCACTGCGAAAACTGCAATTAATTACCGTAGGAGAAGTAAACCGGCATTGTCTGCACTTTTCAGCAACACAAATGACTGCGTCTCCATCTTTGGGCCCTTCGAAGGAAGAGGAGAGGCACAACCGTTGGGTGGTTCGTTGGTTGGCTGGCTGGCTTGGGGTCTCTTGTTACTACCCTTGTTTCTTGGGCGCACCGACAAAATCCCTTGCAAACGATTCCGGGCTTGTGTTGGAAACTTTTCCTGGACACGTGCTGCACCACTTCGCCTCTGCCCCGCTGCAATCGCTTACTCGTTTACGATAGTTCTTGTTGGATGTTTGTGCAAAGATTGTTGAATTGTTTTCCAACACTCAGGCACTGATGGCCGGTTCCTCCTCTGCTCTAAATGGTTTAATGTTGGAAACTATTTAGAATTTAATATTTAGATGGTGATAAATCTCGAGATGGGGCTGCTGCTGCTGCATGTTTGGATGAGCTCGCACGCATTGCCGGAACGTGGTGGCGCCCAGGAGCAGATTTGCTTTCCACTGAAAGTATGTTTTAAATTTAATTTGCGGTCTCACCGAAGGTCTCACTGGTCCGAATGGCTTCGGGTGCGGGTGTTCAGCCGCGTAACAGATTTGAACTTATTTGCCAACGATACTAGTTTTATTAGGTGCATGCGGTAATGTTGGACAAGTGTTGAAACTGCTGTCGCTGCAGATATTTCGGTACAGAAAATTTGCAAATATCGATTTTGCTATCGGAACCGGATTTTTTCTAGTGATTTTCAGCTTACGTGTTACAATTGTCCAATGTTTTTTTATCGGTAGAAATTTAGGACAACGTTCTCACGGATATTATGCATTTTTGGGACACTCTTCGTTGTAAAGGCTCGAGTTAATATGCTCATTTTAAACTAAAATTTATGTTTTTAGTTCCCAGCTTAAAACCGCTTGCCTAATCAGAAGTATTTTTTTAACGAATTTTCTAATAAGAGCTAATGATTTGAATAATTTTACTTTGTTATACTCTTGCTTACTACTTACTTGCTATTGATAATATCAAAATTGTTTTTCATTACCGGTTAGCTTCTGAATAAAGGTTTCCGGAAATGTATAAGAAGAGCAATGTTGATTGCATTTTACGATTGTTTGAGAAACCTTGGAGCACTCGCTCCTATATTTTTCTAGACCTCAAGGTTTATTAAAAACTTCAGTTATCTTCATTTTTACAACTCGGAAGACGCAGAAGAACAACAATTACAAAAAAAAAAGAATCATAGTACTAGGTTCTGTTTTTTTAGGTTCTTGTTTTCATATCAATTTATTTATTTTATTGAATGTAGTTCAAGCGAATGATTCATTTTTTAGGTTTAGGATCAGATCCAAAACAGCCAATTCTAATGAATGAGGTGGATTAGAAAGCGTGTCTAATGCACCTCATTTATCAGTTCAGTAGCCACTCTGATCTATCAACACTTACCAATCAACGTCCAAAGTCCATGCTATTTCACATCAGAATGGTCAAATACGTTCCCAAAGTGTGTTCGCGTTCAGCACGGGATCAGCAAAGCTTGGCATCCAGTTGTGGGAAAGTTTTTGCAATTGAGGAGATTCTAATGACGGGTAATATTTTCCCCCAATACACCGTTCAATTTCATCCGGATCCGACTTCCGGTTCCGGAATTACAGAGTGGTATGTGCAAAAATTTGAAATCAAATGTCTAGAAATAGGAAACTGGGTAAATAAATAGCTAAGCCCGTTATATTCGTGTTTAGCATCCTCAAATTTGCTATGAAACTTACTGTTAGTGAAATTCGTTTGCAAAATGTGGTCAACAAGTATAATAGTCCATAGCGAAAAAACGTGCAACTCAATTGTCAAAACACACTTATGTACCCCATGTACCAATTTCCAAGGTAAGAATTCATAATTCTCGTCAACTGATTATTGATTGCGACAATTTACAATTTGCTCCGGTTTCCCCTACAGTAATATTTTTTACGATTGGTCAATGATAACAATTTTCGTTAACCCCGACTTTTTTACTGTGAACGTGTAGTGACGCGTTTATTTAAAGAGGAACGGTCAGACAATAGTGGCTTCTACACAACAGCGTTTTCTGCTTTTCTAATATAGAATGGTTATGCAATCAATGTAAAAACCGACTTTAGAACCATTCGACTCAGTTCGTCGAGTAAGCAAAATGTCTGTGTGTATTAGTGTGTGTATGTTAGTGTATGTAACGTTTTTTTTGCAATGACGTTTCTCGGAAATGGTTGAATCGATTTTGGAAAACTTAGATTTAAAGTAAAGGTCTTGTGGTCCCATAAAAAAATTCCTGAGTATTATTTGGATTCGAATTCCGGTTCCGGAATAATGTGCTAAAATGTGTAAAAATGAAAATATGCGTTCAACTTTTTCTCGGAAATGACTGAACCGATTTTCACAAAATCATAGAAAACTACTGAATTTAATCTTGATCCAACTTCTGGCTCCTGAATTACAGAGTGATAAAATGAATTTCAAATTACTCACTGATTTTTCTCAGCGATAGCTGAACCGATTCTTGCACACTTAGTTTCAAATAAATGATCTTATGGTCTCATACAAAACTTCTGAATATCAACTGGATCCAACTTCCGGTTCCGGAATTACCTGATTAAGAGTGTTAAACATTCCGAATATATCAGTCCCCGGCTTCCGATTCCGAAAGCACTGGAAATAGTGGTCATAAGCTCAAAAATTGAACTAACTCACTTTCCTCAGCGATGACTTATCGATAACTTCTAAATTTCATCCGGATCTGACTTCCGGTTCAGAAATTTCAAGGTGATGAGTGTCTAACATTTCCTTCCGTCTTATAAAGCGTATATGCGGTGGTACGGAAGAAGTAAACACAACACCGCTTCTACGAGCGAAACACGCTGCACTGTGGCTCGAATCAATAAAAACCTGGACATAAATCATGCCAAACCGTTAATACATATAGTTGCTTTTAATAAATTATTTACAAATATGTGACGCGTAATTTGATTCTATACGTAATTGTTTATGACCTACTTTGACAAAAAATATAGCCAGAACTTTTTTTCTTAAGCGATATAAAATTTGGAATAATTCTAGAGAATAAAATTTCCCATATTTTTGTTGAAGTGCATAGGTTTGTTCTTTCCTGGCAAAGTTATACAACATTTTACCTTTTTTTCACCTATGATAAAACCTTGCACCGGAGCGAAATATGCTACTTTATGCAGCTGATTTTTACAAAATTTCTAGGAAAAGATATGCCCAATACTTTAAAAAAATTTCAGTGGAACTCGATGGAACTTGTTTTTTAGGCCTTTTCAAAGTTAGTTTTAGTTATTGAATCATGGCAACCCCCTTGAAACTAGTTTTCCAATCATAACTTGTTTTGAGTTATTTTTTCATGCATACTTTGTTTGAAATAGTTGTAGAAAATATAAAATCCCATAATTTCGCAGAAGGTAACGCATAGGTTTATTCTTTCTGGAATAGTTATACATCATTTTACCTCTTTTTACCTAAGAAACCTTTTGCCGAAGCGAAATATGCAACTTAATGCAGCAAACTTTCACAATACTTATAGGAAATTATATTCCTAATCCAATTTATTTTCCAATGGAAATACCTCGAGTACTATTCGTGTGACTCATTTTCACTATGGTCATGCTGAAACCATGAATGGGTAGGAAACGAAGGGCGTCACGCGTCTGCTATTTCTGTAACTCACTTTTGTAGTGAGCGTCGCACGGTCAACATCTCGTCTGAAAAATCGTGTTGCTTCGCGATAATTCAATTTATTTACACGTTTAAAAATGAAATTTCTTCGTAAAAGTTTGTACTTTTACAATACTTCATCATATTTTGTTTAGAAAACGTTTTGCCATTTTTTAAATATGTGTTGAACATTTGATAATTTTTCGGATTTTCAATAATTGAAACTAACTTTGAAAAGGCCTGAAAAAATGGCATCGAGTTCCACTTAGATTTTTTCTAATATTGTTAATTATCAAAAAGTGAACAAAATAAAAATCGCATCAATTTGCTTAAGTTGCGCGTTCAAGCATGAGCTTGTTTATGCGTGTTTACGCGTGTCCAGACTGGTAGCTGCTGGTTTCACTCCTCCTCGGAAATCGGATAGACTGAGTGACATATTGTAATGATTTATTAGGTAACATTGATTACCTATTCAATTGATTATTTTGTGAAAAGTATTGGGAAAAGTTACTCATTTAAATGCTATCTAAAACTTAGGTAATAGAGGTTTTTTCACATTATTTATACCTTCAACAAAAATACTTCAAATGCTTTTTGTTTTCAAAATGAGATAGAAAAAAAAAAGTTTTTTCGTGAAAAAAAAAATTATTATTCGAAATTGGTACTACCCCCTTAACGAAAATTGAGGTGCCACTTTCAAAAGAAGCGTTATATTATCTTGTAAAACTTCTTCGAAGACACGTTAGCTCTTAAAAACCCGTGAAAGTCAGTGCAGACTTTTGACCGTCTTTTTCCAATTTTGCACCACTGTGCGCTATGTGCGATTTCGTACACGGGGTAAAAAAAGTCTTACCAGCTTATAACCAACTGAACGAACCGTGACTGAAAAGTTCGAACTTTGATTAAAATAATTGTCTTGTTATCCTATTTTAAGAGATTGAATTTTATCAGGATCCGACTTTCAGAATAATCTATATATATAAAAATGAATGTAATTTTGTTGGTTTGTAACGCCATAACTTCGGAACTACTGAACGGATTGCCACCAAACTTGGCACAGGTATTTCTTGTATTTCAGAGATGGTTTAGGGTGTATATTTATATGGGAGGGAGCGTAGCAAGTTTCATAAACAAGGGGGGGTCATAGAAAAATTCAAGAATCGATACGTTTTGAAGACCGTAGAACCATTTTGCATACTTTAGATATGACTATATGGGGGGTGGATGTAGCAAGTGCCATTACATAGGGGGTGTAATGTTTAAAACGGCATAATTCGAAACTACTGAACGGATTGCCACCAAACTTGGCACAGATACTTCTTGCTCTTCTGAGATGGTCATAAGCGTATTTCTATGGGAGGAGGGAACGTAGTAAGTGTCCTTACTAGGGGGTGGGGGCATGAAAAAATTTGTCTAATTTGACAAGAATCGATACTTTTTTTAGACCATAGAAACAGTTTGCATATATTAGATATGATTATATGGGGGTTGGATGTACCGCTAAAAAGGGGGGTCTAATTTTTTTAACGGCATAACTCTAAAACTACAATATTGCAATCAAACTTGGCATAGGTGCTTCTTGCTCTTCAGAGATGATCCTTAGGACATCCTTAAAGGAGAGAGTGTGTAGTAAGCGTTATTAATTTGAGGAGGCCATGTCGAAATTTATCTTATTTAAAGAGAATTGATACTTTTTAAAACCATACATACATTTTGAAAAACTCAAATATGGTTTTAAGGATATTTGTGGGGGGGTGGATATAATGAGTGCCTCTAAAAATGGAAGTTTAATGTGAAGTTTATAGAATTTTCCATAAAACGATACTTCTGGCTGAGCACAGATATTATTTGCGCTTCAGATGATCCTAAGAGCATTTTTAAGAAGAGAGTGGGAGCGGGTGGATAAAGTAAGGGTTTCATCCAAGGGAGCAGCAAAGTTCAAATTGTTAATATAATCGAACGTAACTCCAAAACAACTCAAACTCACCACACCTAACTAGGTTGGATATTTTAAGGTGGGAGAGTGGGGGGTTGGGGGTGGGGTGTGTTAGCAAAGTTCCATAACAACTCAGTAAATTATCACCAAACTTGGCACAGGTACTTTTTATTATTCAGAGGTGGTCACACGACAAGCTTCGATATTCATGACAAAGGTTTATCGTAACATTTTCTTATTCGTCGTCAAACAAGATAGGGTGGCGGATTCAGACTAGGAGAAGGGGATCTTGAAAATCAATTTTCATCTTGATTTTTTTATAAAATAAGAGAGGGGCAAGAATGTCAAGATTGTGCTAGATAGTACTGCTATTGTTAATTTTAATGAATTAATCGATACTTTTTGAAGAGCACAGATACTTCGTACACTACTAGGAGGTGGTCATAAGGGTTATCATGGAGGAGAACTGTTGTAAGATCACTAATAAAAGGGGAATTCAATGTGAAATTTATTCTACGAGAAACGATGCATCTTGACAAAAACAGTTACTACTTTTATGCAGATTAAATAATTATTTTAAGGGAAAGGGAGTGCAGCAAGTGTGGGGCACATGGGAAGTGAAAGGTAAAATTGATTGAATAGCAACATAAAACTGCTCAGAGTATTACATGGTCCGGCACTCGAAGTGTAACCAATTAAAAAGGCCATAAATTCAGTTTGGAAAATTACTTTTACTTAATTCAAAGTACAAAATGTGTAAAAATAATACAAAATTCAGAATCAATTCACTTTTGCTCGATATGACCACCTTTTGCCTTGACTATGGCCTTGAGACGGTCAAAAAACAAATCGCAAGCTGCCCGAATGTGACTTGCAGGTATTTTGGCCCACTCGCGGACAATAACTTTTTTCAGCGCCTCGAGACTGGTGTATCTTTTAGTTCGGACTTTGCTCTCCAAAATGGTCCAAAGAGAATAATCCATCGGATTCGCATCTGGTGAATTCGAGAGCCATTGTGCGGACGTGATGAAGTTCGGAACGTTGTTTTTCAGCCATTCTTGGTTCACTCGAGCTTTGTAAGACGGTGCCGAGTCCTGCTGAAACGTCCATGGTCTGCCACCGAAATGTTTGTCTGCCCACGGCTTCAAAGCAACCTCCAGAATACATTCCCGATAATATGTCGCATTTACCTTGACGCCAGGCTCGATGAAAACGATTGGAGAGCGCCCATCTGCGGTTACAGCGGCCGAAACCATTATCTGTTGCGGGTGCTGCCTCCTGGTGGCCAATCGATGACTCAAATTCTCGTATGAACGGTCGGTCAAGTAAACCCTATCGTTTTGAGGGTTTACGAATTGCTCAATTGGAAAAATTTTCTCGTCAGAAAATACAATGTTCGGAAATTGACCGCTTTCGGCCAAACGAAGCAACTCCTTCGCTCTCTCAAGTCATCAAGTCAAGGCAAAAGGTGGTCATATCGAGCAAAAGTGAATTGATTCTGAATTTTGTATTATTTTTACACATTTTGTACTTTGAATTAAGTAAAAGTAATTTTCCAAACTGAATTTATGGCCTTTTTAATTGGTTACACTTCGAGTGCCGGACCCTGTACACTAAGTAGGACAACTTCGGGAATTTTGTTCGGCCTTTTCTTCTCGAAATATTTCCGAACAACGCCGGGTCATTCAGCTAGTAAACGATAAAAATTCCTAACGCACATATAGTGTATGACACAACAAGGTACGAAATTTTCGAAGCAGATTGTAGAACTATTCGAACACGTAGGCCTGGCTATTAAACGGCCCTAAAAACTGCAACCTTCACAGTCTCCCGATTCCGGTTCCGGAAACAGTTATCCAAAATGTCCAATATAAAACTTGCATCGATTTCTCGTGAAATGGTTATGAGAAAGGCATCATTACACCACTAGGTGGTTTAAAACAGATTTTTTCACTGGTATTATAGGTGTGGAGAACTTTCGGTTTTTGTCCGAAATGGTACATTTCAGGGTCGTTACTGATTCTCGTTTTTTTCTTTGTTCATAAACAGTTGCCTAAGGCACCCAATTGTGCATTCTAAGATCTTTATTTATGAAATCATATTTTCATTACTCACTGCACTGCCCATACTCGCATATCAGTCCCATATCGACTTTCGCCAATATTGAGTTAGCTTTAGGAATATAACCTATCCTTAATATTCTCTCAGAAATTGCAATAAAAGTTTATGGTTTGTTCAGAAAAATGAGAAAAAAATATCAACTTATGTCTGTCCCATATGCAAAGTACCCGCATATCAGTCCCATTCAGTGCAAATATCAATAATTTCATTTGTTTCAATATTTGAGTAGCAAAGGTGTATTATCGATATTTCATGTAATAATATCACGATTTAGCATTAGGTAGCACAATAAATCAAAAAATTCGAAAATAAAATTTTAATCTTCTTTTTCGACATGCCGATTTTCCATATGGGACTGATATGCAAGTATGGGCAGTGCAGAACTGAACAAAAATTTTAAGCTCTGTCAATTTTATAACAAAATATCTTTATATTGCAAAGAAATTTATATTGTGATCGCAAAAATGAGGTTATTGGTTTCGTTAGAAATAATTAAATATTTATGATGAAATTTTGGAAGGAGTAATTAGAAGTTACTCAATTTACTCACTATAAAAATTCAAATAATTCCTCTAATAGTTTTCGATAAAACGCGAGTGGCCCAAGGCTGCCGACTCTCCCCTACAGTTTTCTATTCCATAGATATTAAAACTGTACCAAAATTTGATTGGGTAATGGTGGCATTTATTTATGTATAAAACAATTATAAAAACATTTGGTGTTACTGTTTAATATAGAGAAATTAGGATAAATTTTCTCTCACTGAATAGATACAATCAGATGTAATCGATACAAATGTTTGATATGATATCTTGATATTTTAATATTCATTCAGCTTATTTTTTAGCCTCGAGGTTATGCTAGATTTTTTTCCCTTTCAAATTACCACAATCTGTTTGGCCCGTAAACCGAAATTAGTTTCGTCCGAGACGTCAGCTTAGACATTAAACTTCGCTTAGAAAAAAAATTAACTTTACGTCTGTCTAGCATTATTTGTTGAGCCGCCAGGTAGCGTTACCATTTCAACATAAACTGCTACGCACTGATGAGTCAAAGACGAAACGTAAAATCAAATCGTTCTAGTATAACTTTGAGGGGATTAAAACTCTCAGCTCTTCTTCCTCTTCAAATTACCACAATTTAATACAATTCTGGTAATTACATCTGATCGGGTGTGTTCATCAATATTCAAAGCAGATACCTGCATACATGGGTCTTTTTATAACAATCATTATTAATAATCATAGGGATAAGCTCTACCATTTCCTATTATTAAATTGAGGTTAGGTAAGGATTTTTTGTCGTGAATACGACTTACTTTACTATGGGGTGCCTTTTCAAAATTTACCCTCTGAGAGAGTGATAAGTTTTTGATCGTGAATATCTCTTGTTGTATCTAACGAATCAACATAATTTTTGCTACATGCCATCAAAAATATGATCACAATTTTATGATAAAATTTTCAGTTTTGTGACATAATCTCAAAATTAAACTTTTCTGAAATGTTTGGTATAAACGAGTATCAAAGAGGATAATTCATAAGGCGCGTTTGCCTTTCTCGTATTTTTAAAGCTCAGTGATCTGTGAAAGGATTTATATAATCTAACTACCAATACAATAGAAATTTTTCAACTTAAACGTGTATAGCAAAAGCATTGAAGTATTTCAATAGTACACTATTGAAAAACCTGTCTCGTTTTACCCATGTCAACACCAGCCAATCAGAACACGTTCTGAGGAAGAGAACAAAATATCTGCTGCTGTACAACAAATCGTTCGAGGAAAATGTTGCGAACAGTGTTTAATATCGTAGTGAGTTCCACAATTTAGTCCTTCTGAAAGGCAGAAATGAATCCCGTACAGCATCCTGATAGTTTCTTTAAATGAAATGCAAATCCGAAATGAAATAATCGACATTAAAATTCTATATGTGGCTATTTTTATACCCGTTAGGACCGCCCATTAGTGAAAAAGCTACAAACGAAATCACATAAAAAGAAACCTCTTAACAAAAATTGAATCAGTTTTGATTCTATCGCCACTGCGAGCAGATGTGTTTTGTGTCGTCTGCACAGCTAGTTTCGCTTTCGACAAGAGCGATTACGTCACAGCTGCCAGTCATTAGCATTGGTGAAAAAACAACGGTGGAGAGCATTACACAAAATCAACCGTTCTAATGGCTCTAAAAGTTTTCTGAAGAACTATTCGGATTTGTTGTTCGCAAATCGAAAGGAAATATCCTCAGTTTAGTGCAAATCTAGAACAGTTTAGTTAGATTTTTGCACTTTTCGCTGTGTGAAATTCACAGTAATCTAGATCAAGTGAAGCCTTCTTTTTTTGCGAAAAATGTGAAAAAGGGGAATGCTTGTATAATTCATACAATTGATCATCTAATTGATATTCGGAAGTGTTAAGGAACATGTCAGTTGTTTTCGTATTCACGACATCCAGTTATGTCTCTGACATTACCCACCCGCCTTTTTTATATTAAAAAAATGAAAACCTTCACATTCTCCATTTCACACAATCATCCAGTTAATTAGAACTACTGTCGAAGTTTGTCAACTTTATTCATATTAACGTCATCCGGTTGGGTCTCTGACTTTATCTAGCCACCTTTTTTCATTATTGAAAACAAAAGGTGTGTCACACTGAAGAAGCGTGCAATGTTCCATCTGAATAGGAAAAAAAGCTGATTCTAATTCTGACACCTCTTCTTCTGTTAATTTTTGATCTTGTTCTCTATGCATAGTACATTTTTCAAACTTTATGGTGAGTGAAAAGAGTTTTTCTTTCACTGAGGTGGAACAGTGAAATGAAAAAATCGGAAAATTCATCTTAAATTTTCTATAATTTTTATCCTATTTCTCAGACTCAGACTCAGAGGTCTATCTAAATTCAGTGTTTCAGTTTGCCACCAACCGAACGTAACGGCTAAAGTAGATTAGTGTTTATGTGCAAATGCTCCAGGGTGGTTCTTCGGCGAAAAATCAAACTGCCACTATCTATAATTAACATGGTTTTCTCCAAACATTGAAACATAACCCAATTGTATAATTCTGCTCAAAGCATACAGAATCAAATCCTTACCGAAACATTCATACATTCTCTGGCACCCCTCTAGCGGGCATGTCGGTATGCTTCGTGTACGCGCAGTGGTTCGTTGAAAAACAAATGACTCGACTAGAATGAAGGAAACAAAATCCCATAATCATGATAGTACAATAACTAGGAGCTTATTTATTACAGTTCTCCTCCGAACCCGGTTGCCTCAGAACTGTGGGTGGTGGTGATGGTGGTGGAGTGAACTGTCGAAAATCTACCCGACCCACAATATCGCGGACGTCCCGAGAGTCATGCAAGCAGGAAGGAAATGAAATAATAGTAATTAAAGTGGTTAGCTCGTTAAATGGGTAAATAATAGTTGTCACTAGGGGATTTTATTTTTGTTGTTTCTCGCTTGGCTCCCGCAATAAGAAATCGGCAGTTTCAGTTGTTTGGAGCTAGGAAAAAGTGAAATCTGTTTCACACTTCCCGATTACCCCAATAAAGTGGCTAATTTAGGACACGAGTCGGATTGAATTTTCGGACGGAAAACTAAAAAGACGCTCGTAACTTTACTGCTAATGACAATCATTAGCCGAAATGACAATCCAATTTTCCTCGAATTAGGTGTCACGAAACAGACGAGAGAGCCAAAGCCAATTATAAATTATAATTTACTGGGAGGAAATACCAATTGATGCGTCCGCTGCCCTTTGCTGGGCCGTCACGTGTTTTCCCGGTTTCACAGATTTTTTCACACAGAGCAAAACTTTTTTGCACCTACACCACCGCAGAAGTAGCAAACGATGGAAAATTGAATGCATTAGAATATTAAGTGTCGCGGTGCTGGCGGTGATAGAAAAGACAGCAAAACGTAGAAAAAAAAAACAAACTTTCATAAATCTTGCCATTCGCGAAAACCGGGTGGCAATTCTTTTCGAGGGCTTTCGCTTTCCCTAGAACAATAACGTTCCCGAAGTGATCGGCCCCAAGTGACGGGACGCCGGTGTCGGTGTATGGAAAAGTTTGTTCCATGTCAGCCCCAAGGCGCTCAGTCGAGTCGAATGTTGTAAGTAGCCGGCCCCGGTAGTCGGTCTCGAAACAAGTGTGTTTTTGAAAAAAAAAAAACAAAACTGGACAACGACGCCTAATGCATCGCTAATTGAATTCTGCGAGCGGACGACAAGGGCGCGTACCGAAAGTTCGGTGAGAGGTTAGCGCGGAAGGGGAAGTGAGTAGGAGTTTTTGGTTTTTGTTTTCCAGGACTGGTGTTCAGGATGTTTTAACATTAGCTCAACTTGTTTCATCGGGAAAAAACTTTTCTTGTTTCGTAGAATCGAATCAAACACGTGAAAGATCATAAAGTAGCAACGAATAGACATAAGTGATTATGTATCCTGGAGGTATTGGAACAGTTAAGGGAAGATCGAATTGGGGTGTTTATTATATTGTAAATAACACATCTTCGTATGGTTATGGTTTGTGTAACTTACTCTTATTTTTATCTCCTATGTTACCAAACTTTACCAGCATTATTCGAAATTATAATCTCCCCTAATTCCTGTAGTGTAATTTGACCTTTCTGTTTCAACAGACTTCGCAGTCGATGCATAGTCAAATGACCTTGACAGACTGACTAAAATCATCGTCAACTGTAATCGGTACAGTCAAAGTGTCTGTCAAGTGAGATACTCGATAGCTCTATGACCAAGTGGAAGCATACTCAGTAAAAAACAGGCGACTTTTTCATTTCCCTCTCTCATTCGCCTATTCCCTGTTGAAGTGCAGAAAATTCCATGAGAGTACTAACATAAACATAAATTGATAAAGTTCATTGTTCTTCGCAAAAAGTCATCGGACTTCGGAGTTTATTGGTGTAAATGAATTTAATTCAATGTTTGTGCTGCTTGATTATTATTTATTTATTTATTTATTTTCCATCTGACCTATTTTGGTCTTCATGAAATAGTGTATGAATGGGAAAAGCCCATTTGAAAATCAGCAATCTTCAAATGCGCGCAAAAACCCATCATCTTTTCTACTTTTTCACAAACATACATGCTTACATAAATACATTTTCACAATTCTAAATAAATAATAACTAATTAAATAACATATACGTGTTCTAAAAGTCGTTCGGTCTAAAAAGCTTATTATCTATTGAAGTCTCTTAAGCCTATTTTTAAGAACGGTACTAGACACGGAAAAATAAAAATGGTCATACACACTGTTAAATACATAACACATTGCCCTGATCGGTTCGTTCTGACCATACTCTGTACGTTGAAAATCGAGCCTTAAGAAATTCCACGCTCTAAGGCTTCTCGGAGGAACATTGATATGTATTTAAGAGAGAACCTCCGGAGCATCGATTTGTCCACTTAGTAATTTTGCTATAAATACCGCTCTGAATATGGTCCTTCGTTTGGCTAGTGTGTCCATACCGAGCAAACAACAGCAGTTCTAACGGATTACGCCAAGGCAGAGATCTAAGAGCAAATAGGAGAAATCGTGCTTGTACTGCTTCGATTCTATTGATCCAGACGCTCACGTATGGGCTCCAAATATATACTGATGCTTCGAGGACAGACCGAACTAATATAATGCTCGCTCGGATCGTTAAACTCTTTGGCGACCCTTACAATGAAACCAAGATTTCTTTTTGCCTGAGCTATTATATGAGCGTAATGATGTCTAAATGAAAGTTGAGAATCAAGATGCATGCCGAGATCTTTGAAGACTGATACTCTTTCAAGTGTTTCACCAGAGATGCTGTAGTTCCAAAGTATTGGGTTTTGCTTACGTGCAAAAGAAATTACCGAGCATTTAGAAACACTTATAGTCAAAAGGTTGAGATTGCCCCAATTACAGAAATTGTTTAAGTACCGCCGAAGTTCCTCGCAAAAAGAAATAATTGACTCAACGTTTCCAACCTTTGCAGACAGAACTCGGCCTACGAGGTATGATTTAAGCCACGCAGAGAAGTTTGATGATACTCCTAAACGCTCAAGTTTTGCTAGTAATAGTGTATGATTTACACGATCAAACGCAGCTTTGAGGTCCGAGTTTATTGTGTCTACTTGTGATCCAGTTTCCATATTTTTAATGCAATAACACAGAAAGAAATAATGAAATTTACACGACATGTAAATCAGTATGAGCATGGAATACCCATTGGTTGAATCGAATATTTCATTGAAACCCATCATCGATGCAAAAATAAATTAAATTGCATTGAATTTTAAATGAATAGAACTGTACCTTTCAATTAACGCTTAGTTTTGTGATTAAATTGTATTGAAACGTACAGAATTGTGAAGTAATTTTATGTTTAATTGCCTGCTCTAAATATGTGCATGAAAATAGATGTAAATTCACAAAATATTTTTATCTGTGAAGAACAGAATTGTGTCAGATTGGTGATAGTCGATCTGTTTGGGAAAAAACCATACTGTTTCTTCGAGATATACGACTTTGTTTCACGAAATAGGACGTCTCCAACTAAAATCTCAAGAAGCTTAGATCCGGCACAGAGTGAAGTTATACCTCGGTAATTTGTAACATTTTGTTTGTCTCCCTTTTTGAAGACAGGAAACATAAATGATTTTTTCCAGTTCAAAGGAAATCGTGACTGCGACAATAATAGGTTGAAAATTATTCTCAGAGGTGCACACAATGCCCTTGAACATCTTTTCAGAATTATAGATGGGAATCCCATCTGGCTCTGCCGATGTAGAGGATTTCAACTTGTTAATTGCCACCATAATATCCTCATCAGAAAAACGAATATTGTCGACATGTATGTTACACGTAAGTTTTCTAGGCAACATTCAACCTGAGTAGAGTTAGCCGAATCGGAGTTGAACACACTCCAGAAGTGTTTTGCAAATAGATTACATGTGTCACTTATGGTGTTTGAAGTTTCGTTTTCAAGGAACATACAGGAAGGAAGTCAAATCTCTTTGCGTTTACCATCAACAAAAGACCAAAATTGCTTTGGATTCCGTTTCAAATTTGACTGAGTTCGTTCCACGTGTTTTGAGTAGAGAAAGCGGTTGACTGTTAGCTGGTCTCGAAGAGTGCTCGCCGGTAAAAACTTGAACTCAAACAGAGAAGCAATTGTTGAATGTGAACCATATATTAAGGTAAAAGACAAATCCTTCTGAAGGAACTCCTAAGAATTTTGGAAAATTCTAGACTTTAGAGTATACTTCGGGCACAAAAATGTAGCTATTGGAGACATTTTGTCGAAGGTTTGTCAAGAGAAACCTCAATGAGCACTCTTTGGAATACGGTCAGACGAATGAGGAATCGTAACGTAGGAACTGAGAGTGAGGAATACTCGAACCGATGGATGTTTCATTTTGCGATGAAAATTTGCCCAGATTCTGTTCCAAACGCATAACATTATTAGGGAGTCTTCTCCAAATAATGGTTTTATTGATAGCCCCTTTTCAATGATGGAATTTTCCATAGCACTCATGTCTTGTAACAATAACGCTCCTGGGTTGGACAGAATTAAATTCAACTTGGTGAAGAGTCTGCCCGACCTCGCAAAAAGACGTTTGTTGGAATTGTTCAACAAGTTTCTTGAGCAAAATATTGTTCCACCTGACTGGAGGCAAGTGAAAGTTATCGCCATTCAAAAGCCGGGGAAACCAGCTTCCAATCACAACTCATATATACCCATTGAAATGTTGTCCTGCATCAGAAAATTGTTCGAAAAAATTATTCTACGACGCCTTGACACTTGGGTCGAGACGAACGGCTTGTTGTCACATACTCAGTTTGGCTTCCGTAGAAACAAAGGGACGAATGATTGCCTTGCATTACTTTCGTCTGACATCCAAATTACCTTCGCTCAAAAACAACAACTGGCATCTGTATTTTTAGACATTGAAGGGGCATTTGATTTAGTTTCCATTGATGTTCTTTCAGACAAGCTCCACCAACATGGACTTTCTGCGATTATAAATAATTATTTGCACAGCCTTTTGTCAGAGAAATGCATGAATTTTTCACATGGCGATTTGGCAACATTCAGAATTAGCTACATGGGTCTCCCGCAAGGCTCATGTCTCAGTCCGATCGTCTATAATTTTTACGTGAATGACATTGACAGCAGTCTAGTAATCCCATGCATACTAAGATAATTGACAGATGATGGCGTGGTTTCAGTTACTGGACCCAAAGCTATTGATCTGCAAAATCCATTGAGAGATACTTTGGATAACTTGTCCGTTTTGGCTGTTCATCTGGGTATCGAATTCTCTGCGGAGAAAACAGAGCTGGTCGTCTTTTCAAGAAAGCATGGTCCCGCGCGGCTTCAGCTTCATACGATGGGAAGAATGATCCAACAGGTTTTGACTTTCAAATACCTCGGGGTGTGGTTTGATTCGAAATGCACGTGGGGAGGACACATTAGGTATCTGATAACAAAATGCCAACAAAGAGTAAATTTTCTTCGAACAATAACAGGATCTTGGTGGGGTGCTCATCCGGAAGAACTAATAAAATTGTATCAGACAACGATACTTTCAATGATGGAATATGGATGCGTTTGATTTCGTTCCGCTGCAAACTCTCATATTATCAAACTTGAGCCAATTCAGTACTGTTGTTTGCGAATTGCCTTAGGCTGCATGCATTCGACACATACAATGAGTCTTGAAGTTCTGGCGGAAGTTCTTCCATTGGAAGATCGTTTTTGGGAGCTTTCATCTCGACTGCTAATAATATGTGAGGTACTGAATCCCCTGGTTATTAATAACTTCAAAAGGCTAGTTGAGTTTCAATCTCAAACAAGATTCATGACAGTATATTTTAACCATATGTCACAGGAAATCAACCCTTCAAGATATATTCCTATCCGTGACAGCCTCCTAAATGTCCCTGACTCAACTCTATTTTTCGACACATCCATGCAGCGCGAAGTGCGTGGAATCCCGGAACTCTTACGCTCTTTGAAAATCCCAAAAATATTTTCAACTAAGTTCAGGCATATTGACTCTGAGAAAATGTTTTTCACGAACGGATCACGAATTGAAGAGGCTACTGGGTTTGGTATATTCAACAATAATGTTTCGGCTTCATTTAGGCTTCAAGAACCTGCATCTGTTTATATAGCACAAAGAGTTAGAGTTAGCAGCAGTTCATTATAGTTTGAGTGTAATCGTCACATTATCTCCAAACCATTATTTCCTCTTTACAGATATAGTCTGAAGCGCAATTGAAGCCATTCGTTCAAACGCTGCTGGCCAAAATGAACCTTTTTTCTTGGGCAAAATAATACAGTGCCTGAACGACATATTGAACAATAATTATCTAATCACTATAATTTGGGTCCCGGCTCATTGCTCCATTCCAGGAAATGAAAGAGCCGATATTTTAGCCAAACGTGGTGCTATTGAGGGTGAAATTCATGAGAGACCGATTGCTTTCAACGAATTCTATAGCGCGTCTCGCCAAAGAATATTTGCCAGCAGGCAAGCCTCTTGGGATAATGATGATCTTGGTCGGTGGATGCACTCAATTATTCCTAAAATATCGACAAAGGCATGGTTCAGGGGACTGGATGTGATTAGGGACTCCATTCGTGTGATGTCCAATCACTACACGATAGATGCACATTTCCTTCGAATTGGACTTTCCGATACTAATCATTGTGCTTGTGGCGAAGGTTATCGCGATATTGACCATGTTATTTGGACATGCGTGGAGTATCGTGATGTCAGATCTCAACTAATAAATTGCTTGCGTACCCAAGGTAGACTATCCAATGTTCCAGTTCGCGACATTTTTGCTTGTCGTGACCTTCCTTACATGAACTTCATTATTATTTCATTAAGTCCATTGGAGTTCCAATTTAATTTTTATTTTATGTTAGACTGTTTTCTCTTCCATGAGTTCAACCAACTATATGATATTGAATAAAAGTGATGAACTGATACAAACAAACCTGAAATAGTTATAAGATAGTGAAATTTATAATAGCAACTCGCTTGATAAAAACAGTGTTTAGATTAACTAATGAATACCAACATATTAATATGATATTCGAAATGTATAAGGTTTAAAGTACTATGTATTGTGGATGCCGCAGCGAAGAAAAACTCATGTATATTGCCTATAAAATAAACGTATTTATGAACATTATGATTTTTGAAAATGTTTGACCCTACGGGCTCCCTTGAGTAATAAATTGTTTCCATAGATTTTATAGACAAAAGACTTTAAATGCGTTTTTCTCGAAAACAGATTTTGAAAGTCCGTGTCCATCGTCATTCAAAAACTACTGCACAATTTTTTTTTAAATTTTGCACACACTTTCTACATATAAAAAAAACAGACCCCAACTTTTTCCTTTCCGTTTTTTGTTACTTTGGTGAGGTTTTATAGATACAAAATGGTGGATTTATTTGTAAAAATTCGTAGTTTTCGCTTTCAACAACCACCACATATTAAAAAAAAAATTAAAAAAATATCAAACAGAAACGTTGGGGTCTAGAAAAACTTCTACTCTAACAATGCTGTTTTGATTTGTGCACTTCTGATTAGTCTGCGCTGAGATACAGTGGACACCGCAAATCATGATTTTTAAGAAGCGTCCTCAAAAATACCTCTTCACTGACTTATTTTTCAATATTTTTTCACGAAATAATTACAAAATGTTGTTCGAATGTAAAGTTACCGCATCTGGAGTGAAGACCAGCCAAAACGAATTCCAAGAGCTACAAATAAATCCCAAAAAAGTCACTGTTTGGTGTGGATTATGAGTCGGTGGCGTCATCGGGCCGTACTTCTTCAAAAGCGACGAAGCACGAAACGGCGTGCGCTGCCGTGTGATGATTGTCGATTGGTTTTGCCCAAAACGGAAGAATTGGGCATGCCTGACATGTGGTTTCAACAAGACGGCACGCCACATCCCACACGGCACGCGAAACAATGACCGAGCTGAGAGCCGCCTTTGGTGAACAGTTTATCTCACGTTTTGGACCCGTCAATTGGTCAGCTAGATCGTGTGATTTAACGCCTTTGGACTATTTCTTGAGGAACTATATTAAGACTTATGTCTACAATCGATTTCAATAAAGATTTCAACAGTTTTATAAATTTTTTTGTGTTTTTTTTTTCAATCAAATCCTATACCTCCAAAAAATCACCCTTCAACTTTCGGGCACGTCTTTTGGTTTCAGTTTCTCGTTTGGTTAATTACTGGTCCGAAAAGAGCAAAATCCTTCTCGCAGATGATTTTCTCTAACGGGCATTTCTTGAAGATATTATAATCCGACAGTTTTCAATACCTGAGTATAATCTGTACACGTTCAAAATATTTTCCAGGAACTCGCAGCAAGCAACTATTTTGACGTGAACACGTCTTACTTTACTATAGGGCGCTTTTCAAAATTTACCCTTCGGGAGAGTATTATGTTTTTGTTCATGAATATCGCTTGTTTTTATCAACACATTTCTTCATCAGTGTTATGATCAGTAATATGTGGTAGATTTTGAAATGTTTGACAAGCAAGAAAGGTAAAAATTTGATGCTTCATTCATTCTAGCCTGCACAGTTGATTCGTTCAGGTCAGACCTAGATTCCGGAATACAATTCTAAAAATTTTTTTTTCGTTCATAGAATCCAGGTATACAATTCAGTTCCTCGTCCAGAATCCAAGGCCTGAAACTGAATTTCAGAACTTGATTCTAAACCAGGACTTTAGAACCGAAATACAGAACTGAGATCAGGATCTTGATTCTTGACCTGAACTTTGGAAATAAATTTTGGAAATTAACTCTAGATCTGAGTTTTGAAACTGAGTGAGTTGTGGAACTTCAGACCGAAATCCAGGATCAGAATTCAGATCCAAAACTTAGCTGTATTTCCAGGATTCAGTTGTAAAATGCATTCCAGTATCCAGGCTCAAAATTCAATTCAAGAATACAGCTCGCTCTAGAATTTGATTCCAGAATTCAGTTCCACAATTACAGAAGTGCGACTGAAATCAGGGACTAGAATCTGAAGATTTTTGGAATACATTTCAGATCTAGACTCTAGAACTGAATTTCTGAGCTGAATTCTAAATTCAAATTTGAACATTAAATCTATTACTAAAATTCAGCTACCGATCAGAATTCAAGTCCCAAGTTCGAAAATCTAGTCTCGAATTCGTTTCCAGAACACAGTTTCAGTGATCAGTTCAACCATCCAAATCCATACCTCAGTTTCGGAATCTCCGAGTTTCCGAGTTCAGATTCAGAATTTTGTTCCAGAATCAGGCATCAAAATTGAGTTTCGGAATTTAGGTCCAGGATCCAGTACTAGCATTCGGTTCCGAAATTCGGTTCCATAAACTCAGGTCCACATGGGTAAAAATCCATTGCCGGTACCATGATTAAAAATCATGAAATCATGAATCATGTCTATCATGAATAATAAGTCATGATTTCATGAGCAAAATGATTGATATCATGAACTATAACACAACTTTCATGAAAATTTCCAAGATATCAATCATTTTGTTTATGAAATTTCACGAAAAGACATGGTTCATGATAAGAAATCATGGTACCGGTAATAGATTTTTATCTGTGCAGCATTTGGATTCTATAACATCAAATAAACTGAACTCTATTTTATACCAATTCATTTATTTCGGTTATGTCTCTAACACTACCCACCCATCTTTTTTTGATCAAAAAGGTAAAAGAAACTAGACATCCAGGCATTAACGATCATTGTCTGATGAAATTTATTTACTACATGGAATGAAAAGTCCCGGGCCTAACAAAAAACGTCAATTTCTTACCGTGATTTTTTTTTATTCTACAATATAATCTCTATCTAGAGTGATACACTTGACCCATCTGTCCTCTAACATTTTGGTGCCTTTAAAAAAAAGATTTATCAAGGCCTTCAAAATAAGCTTCCGTTTCTGCAATGATCTCTGCATTCGACGAAATTTTTTCTTTAACTGGGGAAACCTTTCCAGGTTTGGAAATTGATAATAGTCGCTGGGGGCCAGTTCTGGAGAATACGGGGGGTGGTAGACCAATCCGTACCATGCATAATTTCACTGTTACTTTTATGCATGAATGAAAAACTGAATGAAAACTAGAACTCGTCTGACACGATCAGCTGTTATTCAAACACTTGTGGATAGATTGTCATGAAATGTGGTATTTGGCCATCCAAAGGCTTGCTCTCAACAAAAATATACACGGTTTGTTCGTGGTTTTTTTAAATTAGCAAATGAATAAAATTTTGTTAATCCACATTTTCTCAAATTTGAATCTGGAAGCTGTTGATTAGCACGATAGAAAAATTTGAATGTTTGTTGAAAAAAAAAAATGACAAAATTACCAACCAAACTGTAACAACTGACAGCACTGCCCACATTTCCCTTTCCCATTCTGCCCCAGTCGTCCTACCGAAAACAGCAGCGACGACGAATAATCGCTCCGTCGTAGAAATCGTGATAAATAGTGTTCACTTTCAACTCACTCTCGTCTATTGAGTCTCACTTGCGACAATAATGGGTTTGAATGAGCTGCCATTATTTTCTAACAACTGCCGTTTGGTGGGAGGGGAAAGGTAGGATTAGGATGAGTTACCGGTGCTGGTGGAACGACAATCGAGCCCTGCATAGGAAAAGTGCCTCCTACATTTAGCACACGACGCGGCAAACTGAAAATCGCTGGCTGGTTTGATGAAGCAGAGGTGAACTGTCGTTAAAGTAAATTAGAAGCGAGTTCCTCGGCGATAAGGGAATTGCTTACTACATTGATTAAATGTAACTGACTGACTGACTGGTGTTTGGAACGGTGATGCCATCGTAAGCTATAGGTACGGTTTTAGCCTATGGGAATGCACTGGTACTGGGATGATGATCGCAAATGTCCCGTCACTTCATTCCGGCAAGCTGTTTTTGGGCGTTGAACCGGAGGATGGCCTGGAGGAAAACGGGTACGGCTTAGCAATAACACTGTTAGACTACTATGTCGGAATTCTGTTGTTGGCTTACCTACATGTTAGTCACGATAGATATCCGAAAGGCGCACAGGTCGCACGAATTACGTAATAATGGAAATGTTAAACTTCACTGCGTTGCGAATTTTGTCCGGGGCCATGTTGCACCATTTCGGATTAGGATTTCAATCAAGGTGGATTGTCGCGTACGTTTGCCACAGTGCCTAGTCGGGTTCCCGGGGCGGACATACGACATAGCCGTGCTACTCAGAGATCGTTCCGAGGTTGCTGCAGCTGACTTTTGCTTCTCCAGTCCAAGGATTAGCAGCAACATTTGAATTACAAAATCGTATGGGAATGAACCAGGCGGGCAGTATTTTAATGTCAACCAGCGACAGTTTGTAGCGTAGTTCACTTACTGGAATTGAATGAAATTTTCCTGTTTGTCAGGATTACAATATGCAACAGTAGTTTGGTTAATCTGAACGAATTTCTCAATAGGAAAAGTTTTCATTTCAACAAACATTGTTCGGCTCGCATGTAGCAAAACTCCGATCGGTTACGTATTCAACAACCCACAGGCGTATTAAAAATTCACCATCGGCTCGGGCTGCTCCCGGAAATGTGTCCCCAGACGGGAGTGACGGTTCCATTAAAATATCATACTGTTCCCAATTTCTGTTCGATTTGTCGTATTTCCCGTCGATACACTCGGAACGCTACAAAATAGATACCAATAACCGGATCGCCTCCCAGTGGCCCACCCATTCGCAAACAGAACGCCATCGTCAGTCGCTTTCACTTAGTTTAATTAAAAAATCTGTCCGATATAATTAGCCCCGGAAACCGGATCCGGAGGCACAAGTGCACTCGTCCTCCAGTCCTCGCGGTCCGGAATCCGGAGCCTGCTTCATGATTTATGCATTATAATGGTTATTTTTAAATCGCCCTTCTCCTTTATTTATGTCATTCTTGTGCGAATGATGCTGTCGTGGCAGATATGTTTCCACTTACTGCACCCCATCCGACCCGTTTCCCCCCTCCACGTTTCGCCACAAGTGACCGGACAGCACATATTTCATATGGAACAATGCAAAACGTGGCGCGAAAGACACACGCGTGCAACACTCCGATCGGCGTCCGGGAAAGAGACGTTAACCGAAAGCTGATGCTGCGTTTGTCGACCGCAATGGTGGACAGGGGGGGGGGGGGGGGGTGCTCTCCCGGCTTGTATCGTCCAAAGTGCCACATAATGTGTCGGCGCCACTTGCCGGCACGGAGGACTGATTTATGGGGCTCGCAGTTGTCCTGGCAGCCAAGGGAACAGGTGAGCTAAGGTGATTTAGTGTGGTTCCGCAGGCTTACGAACACGATTGACTGTGCTGGAGGCATCTCCATTAAAGAAAGTTAGGCGCTCCGGCACCGATTATACCTCGAGTAATCAGTATCGGTATACATTCTGCTGGAAAACTGCTGACGAACTCAGAACTGTGGGAAAATAGGATTATTTTCTTCATGAGTAACCATTATAAATCCACTAGCTGACCCGTCGAACTTCGTCTCGCCCAAAAATTATTTGTTCGAATTTATGTTTTCGGACAGCAGAATTGTCGACTAAGTGTTAACGTTTCTCGCCATTATTTTTCTGATTAACCTACAATCAACGCAATTTGACACACATTCTCTTCAGTCCACAAAAGAAATATCACCAAAAATTAATGTCAAAATGTGCTGTTAAGCAAAAACTGAGCAAAGGTACAGAATCTAATCATCTCATCCTTTGTATCAAAGCACTGAACAGAGATCTCCCTCTAATGGCTTCGACATAAAGGATATAAGGTGCCACGTTTTCTCTTCCAGATGTGATTCTTGCTTTCGGTAATCGATGAAAAAGCTCACTAACCAGAGTTTTGTATTGACAAACTTAAAATATATGTTGAAAAGTTTATTTTCTAGGGTTCTTTATTTGGTAGAGTAGGATATATTTACAATTTGTATTTAGCCAAAGTAACCAAAATTTCGTGAAAAAGATTTGGCTTAAGAAGCATACAAAGTATTCTGAACAGTCCATTTTAGGGAATCACTCATACTTGAATTTTCACCCAACAAAACAGAACTAACTTTGATCAGTTCCTTGTAAATCTTTCAAGTAGCGACAAAAGTTTCTCAGAAATGCGTTCAAGTTGCCAAAAAGTGCCACGCGTACTCTATTGCTCTATTAAAGTGGATATTTTTCAGGTACTGTGGAACTTTTTTGTTGCTTGATGAGACGACGCTTAAATTTTAATTTGAAATTGATTCGCAGAATACTGCATAGAAAATGTCAGTCTCAATCCATTATGTCAATCCTCTTGAACATTGATTTAATCAGCAAAATTCAAGGAAAATCTCTTAGTTTGACCTTGGCGCTTCTACAGCACAATCTTTTCACTCTTTACTCTCTCGTATATGAGCAAACTGTATCGGGTTGCCAGCATACATTTTAATATTTTCGATGAGACCTTTCAACTAATTAATCTATCGTATGGGTTGGACATTACATGGATTCCAATGAACAATGAAAAAATATTCAAGTTTCACAAAGATTGAATGACTGTGTGTTTGGCAGCCTTGTCGAGCCAATTTTATTTCTCTCTCCTTTTTCAGAATGCTACCAGGAAACCAAAGCGAAAAAAATGGCGGATGCATTGAAACTGACTTTGTTTCACAGAAAAATACAAGACTTTATTTTTAATGTGGAACACATTTTTGTTTTCTATATAGGGGTGCAAATCTGAAACTCAATTAATATTATTCCATCATTTGATAGGAAATATTACTACGTATTGATTTGAATGTTCATAGCCATGTATTTTGAATTGTATATCATTGAAATGTTGATTATTAGCTAGCAGTGTTCTATTTTGCCTGCAAAAAATCTCCGGCATACCGGATTTCCATGCCATAGTCGACGGTTTTGAAGGAGTAAGCGATATATCAAAGGGAAAACATTGCTCTGATTGGTCAATCGATGCAAATGCAAAGCTGTTGGAAGCACGCGAATCTATAAATAAAGGGTGATTTTTTAAGAGCTTGAGAACTTTTTTAAACAATAAAACGCATAAAATTTGCAAAATCTCATCGGTTCTTTATTTTAAACGTTAGATTGGTACATGACATTTACTTTTTGAAGATAATTTCATTTAAATGTTGACCGCGGCTGCGTCTTAGGTGGTCCATTCGGAAAGTCCAATTTTGGGCAACTTTTTCGAGCATTTCGGCCGGAATAGCCCGAATTTCTTCGGAAATGTTGTCTTCCAAAGCTGGAATAGTTACTGGCTTATTTCTGTAGACTTTAGACTTGACGTAGCCCCACAAAAAATAGTCTAAAGGCGTCAAATCGCATGATCTTGGTGGCCAACTTACCGGTCCATTTCTTGAGATGAATAGTTCTCCGAAGTTTTCCCTCAAAATGGCCATAGAATCGCGAGCTGTGTGGCATGTAGCGCCATCTTGTTGAAACCACATGTCAACCAAGTTCAGTTCTTCCATTTTTGGCAACAATAAGTTTGTTAGCATCGAACGATAGCGATCGCCATTCACTGTAACGTTGCGTCCAACAGCATCTTTGAAAAAATACGGTCCAATGATTCCACCAGCGTACAAACCACACCAAACAGTGCATTTTTCGGGATGCATGGGCAGTTCTTGAACGGCTTCTGGTTGCTCTTCACTCCAAATGCGGCAATTTTGCTTATTTACGTAGCCATTCAACCAGAAATGAGCCTCATCGCTGAACAAAATTTGTCGATAAAAAAGCGGATTTTCCGAATGGACCACCTAAGACGCAGCCGCGGTCAACATTTAAATGAAATTATCTTCAAAAAGTAAATGTCATGTACCAATCTAACGTTTAAAATAAAGAACCGATGAGATTTTGCAAATTTTATGCGTTTTATTGTTTAAAAAAGTTCTCAAGCTCTTAAAAAATCACCCTTTAGAAGCAAAATTATAGCTAACGTTCCAGCCCTACGCGTAGTATGCTTGAGGTAGGTTGTTGCTAGACAGTAAGACAAAAGTGCCAGAAAACGATTTGAAGCTTTAACTGGTATGCTCTGATCTTGTGTCATGCAAGATCGGATGAAATTCCATGTTATGTCGCTTCGCCTGAGAAAATGACAACCACCCCAGGGTAAATTTTGAGTGCATAAGATTAATTTCTAATTTATAAAAGATGAACTCGATTGATGATGAGATAAAGTTTATCGCTTCAACCGAAATCGCAGAAGGATAGTAATGGTAGAGAAACGCTATAAAAATAACTGCTTGCATACAAAACTTGAACACAAGCTTGGCGAAGAGAAGCTTAAATATCGATATCCGTATCGCAAGCATGTACAAACATATAATTGCATACATTTGGGCTATTGGTAACTTTACCGGTTCGAATATTAAATGGTAAAATACCTTTATCGGTATGTTCCGGCATACCAGAGACTCGAGTAATTTGTTTTGATGAGTTGCTTAATCTCGACTCCTATGGCGGAAGGTAAAAGTTAAGATACTAAAAGATTTCTGCTTGCTCAAGTGACCCTTATCACGTCTCACCTCCCTGTTGTATATCTTCACATTCTTCTTTTATTATTCTGAGTTACAAATATTCTAATTATGAATAACACTAATATTAACATAGTTTATCGATCGAAATTTCAGGTGGGTAATTACCCACCTTTGGAATATTCGGGTGGGTAGTACTACCCACCGTAACCACCTCTTTCACCGGCCCTGATTACTACTACATTTAAAAAAACATTCTTTAATACATGTGATACTTCCTTTGTATGGTGGTAGAGGAAATCTTTCTCCGCCTAGCTTACGCACTGCAAATAATACAAATTGCTTTGAAACGAATCTAAACGTTCCTTATAAGTGATTGAGAATGGTAACCAAACAATGATACACTATTTAATTATCGACCTTACGAAACAGTGTATAATGTTGTGATTGCGAAAGGATCACTAAAAATTATAGCTGAAGCGTTTTATATTCATTGCAATCATGTTATTATTTCGGCTTGTTATCGTATTATAGTGATTGATGAAAGTTAACTTTTCATCTAAATTTACTCCCAGATCTCTAATTTTGAAACATCTTTTTACTGTTGGCGCGCTTTGTCCAATTGTGATATTTGGTGGGTTTTAATTTCTACTGAAAGCGATTACGTTTAATTTCAAAAGGCTTTTGTTACACCAGATCTGGAACGTTTGCAATTCATCTGGAAATACCGCCTTATCTAGTTCAGTTTTTTTTTCTAGGAAGAGCTTCATGTCATCGGCATATATCAACACTTTTACGAGTTTCAAAATAAGCGACATATCGTTTACAAATAAAATGAATAAGAGAGGGCCTAGAGGAGAACCTTGTGGTGACTAGAATATGGTTTGATGTCCTCCCATTAAATCGGACCATTCGCTGGCGACTCGAGCCATTTGAGTAGTTCAGATCCAGTTCCAATTTTTGTCGTGAATACGAATTACTTTACTATGGGGCGCCCTTTTAAAATTAGCCATATGTAAGAATGGGTAGAACTTAATCGTGAATATCTCGACTTGTATTAATGACAGCAATATAATTCCTTTACTTTTTAATCAAAAATATGATCAGGAATAATATTTTGAACAGTGTAAGGTAATCACAAACAACTCAAAAATTAGGTTTTCTCAAAACTTGAAAACAACGCGGAAATCTCTTATTTTTCACTAGGGTTTTTCTTCAATTGAATGTTACAAAAGGGGGAACGTGGTCGAAAATCGATCATTTCTTCTTGTGCGTTCCATCCGGAAGCAGACGTCGGGGCGAGAGGACGCATTCAAATAGCGGCATCGGAGAGCGCACCTTCTGCGTGGTTAAAACCTTCAAACGCTCAGGTCATAGTTCTCATTTGCCTTCCGGTCGTCAAGGCGAGAAGACGCATTAAACCAGTTTCGCATCATTTGGCACTGCGAGCGAATGTGTTGCGGTTTGTACGCAAAGCTAGTTTCAACTCAAACAAGAGCGGTTGCACCATGCAACAGAGCTTCTGGTCGTTTGCATTGGAGAGAAAGAAAACGAAAAACGAAAAGTGGACAACATTATATGAAATCAGCCGTTCTAATGGCTCTAAATGTTTTCTAAAGAATTACTATGATTACTTCTTTGCAAATCGAAGGTAAAAATCATCAGTTTAGTGAAAATCCAAAATAATTTGATTTGGTTCGTGCACTTTTCGCTGTGCGAAAATGTTTCAAATTTGTTTTCAAATACTTTCATTTTTTTTAAGATTTCTTATAAGACTTAAAAGTTTTGAGATCCTTGGAGGATCTTGCTTCAAACAGTAAGTACTATTTAATTTTCGAATCACGCCAGCAAAACGGAACTGTTACTGAAATTTGAATCAAGAAACATCTCTCGTAAAACTAAATCGAGTCGTGTATGACCTTCGGTCGAGTTGAATGGAATTATTGCATAATTTTTCCACTTAAAAAAAATCTACAAACTACGTTCATATTTAGAATTTCAAAGAACACAAATAGGCAAACATTTTTGCAGGCCGAATTCAGGTGGAAAAACTGCAACCACAGACACCCAGAAGAGAATTTGCACTTCGGATTACCCGCGCCCTTGTCCTCCTGGAGAAAGAAAAACTAACATCTCGAAACAAACCACCACATTCCTAATGCGTTTTAGATGAGAAAAGCGCAACGCATTTTTCGGCCGACCCAAGCACCTTTTTCTCCGACATAAGCCGTCTCGGTTTGTCCATCATCATCATCATCATCGCCACCACCACGATTGGGCAGGAGACGCCCCCGACTCTGGATCCGCACTAGTGTGGTAGGAAAATTTCGTGACGATGAAAGATTGCCTGATGGAGCCGGATTACGGGTGGAGATTTATCCCCTACAGGCTGGCTGGGTGCCTCCATCCGAGTCAGTGGGTCGTACGGTTTGCTCGGTTACCGAGGGAAAGAGATGTTCTTTAAACAATTATAGAAAAAGGAAGCTTGGGTTGGGTTGACTCTCGGTCGGTTTGGTGTGCGAGAAAATGTGTTTCCAGGCAAATAAATATTTTCAATTAAAAGAGGATCAAAATTGGCGAGATGCTGGCAGTTTTCGGGACTTTCGGATCTCCCCGGGAGTTGGGCAAAACCCGGAAACGGGGTGCACCCGACGGAGAAGATTTGACTCAATATTGTTCGGATTGACCCCGGCTTCCCGGAGTTGAATATGCTGATTGTGAGCTTTTGTGGCTTAGCCGAGATTTGTGCAGTTTATTTCATTCGAATGAATAGAGGGCACACAATGGCAACAAAAAATGCTTGCAACTGATGCTGCGATTTTCCGGGCTGATCTAAATTTTCGCTTTCTGCTGCCTCGACAACTCGACTGAATCGATACTCGGCCTGCCCAAAGCAAAGGCAAACCATTCCGAGAGCATAATTGTGCAACTATGTCTCAATACAAGCCATTAAAGAAAATTTATATGAAAATGCGAAATAATTAATAAAATCTGTGCCGCATGTGCTGTACCGATCAAAAACACACTTCCCTTCGCCAATGCCGGCAACCGAACAACGGGACGGGTAAAACACAGATTCGTGTAAAATATAAATATGCAGTAATAAAACCATACGAAACAACACCGCACACACCTCGTTCGACTGAGCATCGCCGATGCTGGCCGATGTGTGAGCGTGTGTCTGCTTCTCTGTTTCTGAGGTTTTCCGTTGGCAGAGATTTTCGATACTCCCGCTGGTAGCCAAGCGGGGAGTGGAGAGGTGGGATGCGAAAGGATGTGCTTGTAGGAAAAGATGTTTCCTGTGTTCCTGTGTGCGCTGGCGAGAGTCTGCAGGATTTGCTGAACTAAGATCGGAACGGGATTGCGATGAGACGAACGGGCTCAGACCAATGAAACGTGTATTCGTAATTAATAATATACAAGACAGTAGTGGATTTCGGAACAGAAAGTAGCAACAGCAACAGCAGCAGCAGCAGGCACACAATCGCCCCTTAATGTGGTATTGTCGTTGTTGATAATTTTCAGTAAAGGACTACTAGAGGGGATGGTGCAGGGGAACAAAGAATGTGAAGGCGACAAGGAGAGGGAGGATTTTAACGATGGCAAAAGTTGAACTTGGGTCACTGACGGACATGGATCGTGTGTGGGAAGGTAAATTTTCGGTGAAAAGGTTCCATATTCGACGATTCACTAAATGGTCCATTATCATCATTGATTTAATGAATTAGGAGTAGATTCCTTCACGTGGAGCTGTTGCTTTCCGTTTCATTTCTGGTGGGTAAATATTTGAGGCATGTCGTTGGATGTAAAGTTCAGTCAGTATGTTTTTAATCTGAGTGAACGAAACGTAGAAGAGTATCTAAATGTTTCTGACAACGAAGTCATCGCGAAAAAATACAATCGCTGTTGGCTTCAAGCAGTGTAATTTTATCTTCAATATAAAAATTAGAAACTTTTCCTAAAAAGCAAATCCTTCTCGATTTAAAGCCTTTGCGTTTACTTCAACTAAACAAAAGTAGTAATGTAGTATGCATACAATTCCATAAGGAGTGTCATGCCACCAAATTCGCCAAACCACAACAATGAGCACTGGGGGAAGCATGAAAACATGAAGTAAAACGGTTTATATAGATATATAGAATAAAATGCTGTAGCAGCACGTGAGCATGATCTTTCTTCAGTCACCTCCTGTGAATTTATTAGAAAAAATACGTCGCCATGCGGATAAATTCTATTAACCCTTAATGCTCAAGGGAAATATTTTTCCCAACTATAGAAATCGTTATCCATTCTTCAATCATTTATCATCAAGATCGTTTTCGGGAGCTTTCATCGCGACTGCTAATAAGATGTGAGATACTGAATCCCCCTGGTTATTAAGAACTTCGAAAGGCTAGTTGAGCTTCGATCTCAAACAAAATTCATGACAGTATATTTTAATCACATGTCACAGGAAATCAACCCATCAAGATATATTCCTATCCGTGTCAGCATCCTGAGTACCCCTGACTCAACTTTATTTTTCGATACATCCATGCAGCGCGAAGTGCGTGGAATCCCGGATCATCTACGCTCGACGGAAATCCCAAAAATATTTTCAAGTAAGTTCAGGCATATTGACTCTGAGAAAATGTTTTACACGGACGGATCGCGAATTGAAGAAGCGACAGGGTTTGGTATGTTCAACAATAATGTTTCGGCCTCATTTAGGCTTCAAGAACCTGCATCTGTTTATATAGCAGAGTTAGCAGCAGTTCATTATAGCTTGAATGTAATCGTCACATTGTCTCCAAACCATTATTTCCTCTTCACAGATAGTCTGAGTGCAATTGAAGCCATTCGCTCAAACATGACTGGCAAGACTGAACCGTTTTTCCTGGGCAAAATAAAACAGTGTCTGAACGACATATTGAACAATAATTATTTAATCACTATAGTCTGGGTCCCGGCTCATTGCTCCATTGCTGGCAATGAAAGAGCCGATATTTTAGCCAAACGTGGTGCTATTAAGGGTGAAATTTATGAGAGACCGATTGCTTTCAACGAATTCTATAGCTCGTCTCGCCAAAGAACACTTGCCAGCTGGCAAGCTTCTTGGGATAAAGATGATCTTGGTCGGTGGATGCACTCAACTATTCCGAAAATATCCACAAAGGCATGGTTCAGGGGACTGGATGTGAGTAGGGATTTCATTCGTGTGATGTCCAGACGCATGTCCAATCACTACACGTTAGACGCACATCTCCTTCGAATTGGGCTCTCCGAGACTAATCATTGTGCTTGTGGCGAAGGTTATCGGGATATTGATCATGTCGTTTGGACATGCGTGGAGTATCGTGATGTCAGATCTCAACTAATAAATTCTTTGCTTACCCAAGATAGACTATCCAATGTCCCAATTCGAAACATTCTTGCTTGTCGTGACCTTCCATACATGAAACTTATTTATCATTTCATAAAGAAAATTGGAGTTTCAATTTAACAAAGGCCCCTTTTAAGACTTAGTTCTGATTCCAGCTGCGTCCATGAGTTCAACCAAAAGCTAAATTAGAATAGAAATTATGTAATAATACAAACAAACTCGAAACAGTTTATGAAATTATCAACAAAATGTCTGAAAATAACAGCTTATTTTATAATTTATAGAAGTTAATCGTTTGGTTCAAATAATATTTCCGAGTAGATTTCATAATTAATGACGAGTTACCTAAGATGATATTTAAGTAATAAGAGGAATATTTTTTTTTCCATAAATACGTTTATTTCTTAAGGCAGTTTACATAAGTTTTTCTTCGCCGTAGCATCACTGTTACATAATATTCTTATCCTAATTCAATTCTAACATAGTCACAACGTTTTGAATTTATTAAAACATATTCTCTTATAAAAAAAAGTTAAAACCTGTTGGATCATTCTTCCCATCATATGGAGCTGAAGCTGCGCGGGATCATGCTTTCTTGAAAAGACGACTAACTCTGTTTTCTCCGCAGAGAATTCGATACCAAGATGAACAGCCCAAACGGACAAGTTATCTAAGGTATCTTGCAATGGTTTATGCAGATCAATAGCTTTGGGTCCAGTAACTGAAACCACGCCATCATCTGTCAATTATCTTAGTATGCATGGGATTACTAGACTGCTGTCAATGTCATTCACGTAAAAATTATAGAGGAGCGGACTGAGGCATGAGCCTTGCGGGAGACCCATGTAGCTAATTCTGAATGTTGCCAAATCGCCATGTGAAAAATACATGCACTTCTCTGACAAAAGGTTGTGCAAATAATTATTTATAACCGCTGGAAGTCCATGTTGGTGGAGCTTGTCTGAAAGAACATCAATGGAAACTGAATCAAATGCTCCTTTAATGTCTAAAAATACAGATGCCATTTGTTGCTTTTGAGCGAAGGCAATTTGGATGTCAGACGAAAGTAATGCAAGGCAATCATTCGTCCCTTTATTTCTACGGAAGCCAAACTGAGTATCTGACAACAAACCGTTCGTCTTATAAGAGGAATATGTTTTAATAAATTCAAATCGTTGTGACTTTGTTAAAATAAATTAGGATAACAATTTTATGTAAAAGTGATGCTACGGCGAAGAAAAACTTATGTTTACTGCCTTAAGAAATAAACGTACTTATGAATAAAAAAAAATATTTATTGCGCTGAAAAAGTTTGTGCAAAATGACATATAGAAAATAGAACACATAACAAATGTGTTAAGTTGCAACGTCCACTTGTGCTAGACAAGTACACGAAATCGTTTCGTAGAATACCATAACTAACTATTTATTTTGTTATTCTGGTAATCAAAGCAAAAAATAAATTTCGATATACTTAACACAACTCTTTGTTTATTTAATTCTGAGGATCATAGGGAAAAATATTTCCCATGAAATTATAGGAAACTTATGCACCCTGTTTTGTTTTCCTGGTGATATTCTCTTACTTTACACACGAAATAGCCAAAATATTGTGTTGTACTGACATTTTTCGTTCTGGATATCTTATGGCAGTGAAAGGGTTAATCGGAAAATCATCATCGCAGAATTTGTTTTCAATGATACCGATTATGCTTAACAAGCTAATAATGAGAGCTATGCATGCTTATGTGACTGTCGGTCTTGACAGAACATTTCCACAGAAATCGCTGATCACTTACGACTATCAGTTGGCTACACGTCAATATTGTCCGAAAATTTTTCACTGCAGTAAGCCCTTTAAACGAAAAAATCCATGGCCACCGAGAGGGGAAGGGGAGAGAAATAGAAGGAAGTTAATATAATATACATAAAAATCTTTTAGTTTGTCATGAATAGATCATATCGTCGAAAATCGTTTCGCCGAATGTCGATTAGCCGAAAGTTGTTTTACCGAATAGGTTATTTCGCCGAAAGGGTCATTTCGCCGAAAGGGTCATTTCGCCGAAAACGTAATTTCACCGAAAGAGATATTTATCCGAAAGAGACATTTCGCAAAAAGCAACATTTCGCCGAAAGTAACATTTCACAGAGAAGAACATTTCGCAAAAAGAGACATTTCGCAGAAAGAAACTTTTCGCCGAAAGAGACTTTTCGCCGAAAGAGACATTTCGCCGAAAGAGACATTTCGCCGAAAGAGACATTTCGCCAAAAGAGACATTTCTCCGAAAGAGACATTTTGCCGAAAGAGACATTTCTCCGAAAGAGACATTTCGCCGAAAGAGATATTTCACCGAAAGGGACATTCGCAGAAAGCGACATTTTCCCGAAAGGATAATTTCGCCGAAAAGATCATTTCACCGAAAACGTCATTTCGCCGAAAGGAATATTTCGCCGAAAGGGACATTTTGCCAAAAGAGACATTTCTCCGAAAGAGACATTTTGCCGAAAGAGACATTTCTCCGAAAGGAATATTTCGCCGAAAGGGACATTTTGCCGAAAAAGACATTTCTCCGAAAGGAACATTTCGACGAAAGGATAACTTCGAATACATCACATTATTATAATTTTTTTATTTTTATGTCTCCTGATATTTGATGTGGCACAGCCACATAACCGAAGTCAAGATGGCTCGGCGACACACGAACCAAAACGAAGTGGCGAAGCCGCATTCGATATTTTTTTCATTTGCACTCAGTAAACGAAAGCAAGTACCACAAACATTTGGCTGATACATGTACCTACGAAAATGCTTTGATGCTTAGTAGCTAATAAAGTCAACAAGTTTTCTTAGGAACTCCGTTCTGAGGATCATGTATCAATCTTTATCTAAAATAGTAGTACTTCTGGATTAAACGCAGGGAAATGCATTTATCCGTTGTTTTATATATAAGATATTTCAGAAGTACAATCGTATATCAACAAAACGAGCGTTTACGCTATCATTTTCCATTTGCCTTTATTTTAAATTAATTCCAATTGCCATCAGGATTATGATCAGTAATCTTCTATCTTCTATTTTTAAATCGATGTTGAGTATATATATATATATATATATATATATATATATATATATATATATATATATATATATATATATATATATATATATATATATATATATATATATATATATATATATATATATATATATATATACAAATGGATGTAAGTTTGTATGTTTGTAACGCCATAACTTCGGTACTACTGAACGGATTGCCTCCAAACTTGGCACAAGTACTTCTTGCACTTCAGAGATGGTTTAAGGAGTATTTTTTGAGGAGAGGGAGCGTAGCAAGTGTCATAAACAAAGGGGGTCATAGAAAAATTCATATAACTTGACACGAATCGATACATTTTGAAGACCATAGAAACATTTTGCATACCTTAGATATGACTATACGGGGAGTGGATCTAGCAAATGCCTTCAAAAAGGGGGGTGTAATATTTGTAATGGCATAACTCCGAAACTACTGAACGGATTGTCACCAATCTTGGTACAGATACTTCTTGCTTTTCTGAGAAGGTCATAAGGGTATTTTCATGTGGGAGTGAGCGTAGTAAGTGTCCCTAACTCGAGAGGTCATGAAAAAATTTGCCTAATTTGACGAGAATCGATAGTTTTTCAAGACCATAGAAACAGTTTGCATATATTAGATATGATTATATGAGTGGTGTATGTAGCAAGTTCCTTTAAAAAGGGGGGTGTAATATTTGTAATGGCGTAACTCCGGAACTACTTAACGGATTGCTATCAAACTTGGCACATGTATTTCTTGCTCTTTAGAGATGGTTATAAGAATATTTTTATGGGGGGAGGGAGCGTAGCAAGTGTCCCTAACAAAGGGGGTCATTAAAACAATTATCTAATTTGTCAAAAATCGGTACTTTTTGAAGACCATAGATACTTTTTGCACAGCTTAGATATAATTGTAAGGATATTTTATGGGGAGGGAGGGTGTGCCTCTAAAAAAGCGAGTGTAACGTTTGAAGCGGCACAACTCCGGAACTACTGAACGGATTGCTATCAAATTTAGCATAGATAATTCTTGCTCTTCAGAGATGATCATTAAAATAATTTCAAGGGGGAGAGTGTGTAGCAAGTATCCTTAACACGATAAGAAATTTATATAATTTGAAGAGAATCGACATTTAGACTACAAGGAAGGTTTTTGAAACTAAAATTTAATCTCCCATTTTTTGTAAAACAAGAGAGTGGCAACATTTTCAAGGTCGTAGTGTATTTAAGTCTCAACATAACTACAGAACAACTAAACGAATCGCCACCAAGTTTGACCAAAAGTGGGAATCGATATTTTTTGAAAAACAAGATAGATCTGAGATGGGACACTGATCATTCGCAATCTGAACATGAACGTATCAATCGGTTTGTCGTCTAAGTTGTGTTTCATTACAATCAGAGCATCAATGAGGAGGACAGTTTCTAGAATTTTCTTCGGCCCTGACTTCACGAAACATTTCCGAGCAACGCCGGGTAATTCAGCTAGTTAATGATAAAATTTTCAACAGTTTTCTCTACTTTTTCGAAAAACAAAGGAGTGTCATCAGGATTTCTTGCCATTTTTCAGCTGGACGAATATAAAAAGACGAAAATTTATCGTTTTTTTCATGCTTTACGCGAAACTTAATACCGTGGTAAGGACTTTCCATCAACAGCAGAAAAAAACAGATCTTCGGCGTGGAAAATGCTTTATTTGAATTGGATTCTGGAACTGAATTCTGGAACCTAATTTTGGAGCTGAGTTCAGCACCTGAATTCTAAATTTAATTTCAGGTTAAATATTAGGTTTGATAAAACCTATTCTTAATCCACCTAGTGGTGTGATAATGCCTTTCTCTTTTATCGAAAAATTCTCATGAAAAATTATTTTACCTTTTTATTGAGATAATTTCTGGCACTAATTTGGGCCTATTTTTGACACCAATTTATTCAGAATGATTCGGGTAGTTCACAAAAGCATGCCTCAGCGATAATGTGAGGCAACATTTATCGGACCAAGCGTATCAGCAATAATTGTTCATTGGTCACATTCTGAAATAATTGAGCCAAAAATAGATTTGTCGATTACGTCACTTGAAATTTCAGCCATATGAATAGCTTCGAAATCGACGAACGAGTCTAAAATTATTGAAATCGGTTAATCCATATATAAGAAAATTGAGTGGTAATGAGTTTTGACGTTTACGTCACTTATGCCACTGTATCACCAGAACCATAAGTGACAGTCATTTGAACTTTCAACCTGTTCAACGAACCAATAGTAGTTTCCAAATAGAGCCTGATTTTCATGAAATCGGTTCAGACATCTTCAAGAAAATTGAGACGATTTATTGGTTTACATCACTTATACCATTCTATCTCCGAAACCAACATTGACAGCCATTTGATCTTTGAACTTGATGAATGGTCCGAAAGCAACTTTCAAACGAGCCTTAGTTTGTTCAGACATCTTCAAGTAGTCGACGTGCTGGCGCGGTAGTAGCTTTCGAACGAACCTAAGCTTGTTGAAGTCGGTCTGTCTCCGAGAAAATTGAGCGGTAAAATAATCTTTAAAAGTATCTCGTCGAGCTGAGTCGAATGGTGTATAACACCATGAGTCTAGGAGGCTCCGTTCGAAAGTCGGATTTTTCATCAATTCTATTACCTTTCTTAAGAGAGAGGTGAAAATAACCTCACAAATTACTAAAAACTATTTAATACTTTACGAAATTATCTATTTGGTGAAAAGGCTTCCAGCAAAACGATTTTCGAGAACGACTTCCAGTGAAACGGTTCGAAAATTTCCCTTACCCTATAGTTAGCCATTCCCAGTTACCACTATGAAATGAATAATGATTTAACTTTGATAATTTTTTGTCGTGAATACGACTTACTTTACTATGAGGCGCCTTTTCAAAATTTACCCTCTGAGAGAGTGATAAGTTTTTGATCGTGAATATCTCTTGTTGTATCTAACGAATCAACATAATTTTTGCTACATGCCATCGGAAATATGATCGCAATTTTATGATAAAATTTTCAGTTGCGTGATATAATCTCAACTAATTCAAAATTAAACTTTTCTGAAATCTTTGGTATAAACGAGTATCAAAGAGGATAATTCATAAGGCGCGTTTGCCTTTCTCATATTTTGAATGCTCATAGCTCAGTGATCTGTGAAAGGATTTATATTATCTAACTACCAATAGAATCGAAATTTTTCAACTTAAACTATTGAAAAACCTGTCCCATTTGACCCATGTCACCACCAGCCAATCAGAACGCGTTCTGCGGAAGAGAACAAAATATCTGCTGCTGTACAACAAATCGTTCGAGAAAAATGTTCCGAACAGTGCTCAATATCGTAGTGAGCTCCACAATTTGGTCCTTCTGGAAGGCCGGAATGAATCCCGTACAGCTTTCCTGATTCTTTCAATGAAATGCAAATCCGAAATGAAATAATCGAAATTAAAATTCTATATGCTGCTATTTTTATAGCCGCTAGGACCGCCCATTAGTGAAAAAGCTACAAACGAAATCGCGTTAAAGAAACCTCTTAACAAAAATTGGATCAGTTTGGACTCTATTGCCACTGCAAGCAGATGCATTGTGTGTCGTTTGCAAAGCTAGTTTCGCTTTCGGCAAGAGCGATTACATCACAGCTGCCAGTCGTTTGTATTGGTGAAAAAACAACGAAAAGAGGACAACGGTGAAGAGCATCACACAAAACCAGCCGTTCTAATGGCTCTAAAAGTTTTCTAAATAACTATTAGGATTTCTTCTTCGCAAATCGAAAGTAATTATCCTCAGTTTAGTGCAAATCTTGAACAGTTTAATTAGATTTGTGAACTTTTCTCTGTGTGAAATTCACAGTATTAGAAATCAAGTGAAGACTTCTTTGTTTTTGCGAAAAATGTGAAAAGGGGAATGCTTGCATAATTCCTACAACTGATCAATTAGTGTTAAGGAACATGTCAGTTGATTTCGTATTCACGACATCCAGTTATGTCTCTGACATTACCCTCCCGCCTTTTTCCCTTTGAACAATTCTTTTGTATTCATCTACCAACAGTGATTTTGAGTATATTCTCGTTTAAATATTGGATAATTTCTTCGTATGCTGCTTGACGGATCAATGTCAGGTTTCCTACGAATATGCTCTAGACTAGTGACAAACAACAATCCAATACAGCGCTAATCTCGATCCGGTGGATTTTTTTTCATTTGGTTCTGGTGAGAAAAGCACGATCGGACGATGTTTGTCTCAGTGCACACGGTACACAAATGAATTATCGCTATCTATGTGATTCGTTTCAGTGATTTTTTCAAGCCGCCAACACTCCGCTGCCATTATTTCATTATGTTTCCATTTAGCTTGAATGCATATCATCATCAATATGTACGGAATTGTATGTGTGCGTTGGCGTTTAAGTGTGCATAAAGTTCTCGTCTGCATAACTGATTTTATTTATTTTTTTCATTTTCATTTTCATTGAGACCGATTCCGTTGTGCTGCAAGTCAGCCTCGTTTGAGGCTATTGTTTGGTATCGGGGTTTTATCGATTATTTTCCGAGCCCATTTTCTGTGCTGGCCTTTCTGTTCGACGATCCGTTCTGCCACCCACCTGTCCAGTGGGTGGTGATCGGCGGGGAACATTGTTTGGTTTGTATTGGCCTGTCTGTTACGTCGAAAGGCTGAACTGGAACTGCAGTCAGCTAACCTGGTGTAGCGCCGGAGCGAACATACGAGGATATGAGTAATGCACGTGTTTCGATTGCTAGCGACGATCCAACCCACTTTCGTGCTACTTTCACCGAAAGGGGTTGGCTGAAGGCAAATTCCTTCAACCAACATCTAGCACTCCAAAGCTAAAAGTCTGAAATGCAGCACGAGTAGGTAGAGCAGGTTGCAGCTGGAAAATTGGAACGAGTTGTTTGGTCAAACTCCCCGGGCTACATTTCATTTTATTCCCATCAATTCATCAATCACACGTCCGGTGACCAGCGCGCGATTGTTCACCTCGTTCAGAGGGAAACTGATAATTTCCTGCTTAGTTTTAAATTTAAAGAATGGCGCGTTGGCAACATTCGATCGATCATTTGTTCTGCCATCCGCCAGCCGGGGACGTCGTTTGACTCCCGGTCGGGTTGACACTTCTGGAGCGCACACGGACACGGGACACTACTCCGGTTGAATAATCAACTGAACCGACGAGAAGGGGACAATCGAGTATAAGAAATTCATGTAGCAATAAGTTAATAGCATTTTCCTTCTGCTCGGAGATTCCGCACTGGGAAGGACCGGATCGTCAATTTTAACCCAATGCTGGTGGGAACCGGTCCAGGACAAAATAAAAGTTACCGCACTTTCGGGCAAGCTTCATCATTTCTCTGGCAAAAGGTCGTTTGACCAGTTTCCGTGCCAGGCAGCAGCACGATACTGTTCTGCTATAGTTTCGTGTATTTTAAGTCCTGAAGTGACACGGGAACATGAACAGCGAAACGAAAACTTACCCTGTACCGTTTTGCTGTGCAGGAGTTTTTTTTCGGCCGAAACAGGAACAGGGACTTAGACAACTCTGGCGGCTAGTACTCAATTATTGAGCGAAAAATGCAAGCGTCGTTTTCTGAAAGTTTTTCCTGTTTTTTTTTTGTCGTTTTTCGAAACTAACATTCATGATATAGAACGGTTGAATATGATGTCGCAGTTGATTGATTAAAATTGTTGTAATCCGTTACTGTTTTCCAGTTGCATGCACACTTAAAAAAATCCCTGTGATTTTACATCTTATTAGATGCACATAAATGGAGCGTCGCAGTTCACGCAAATTTACGTCGAAGAACATTTGATATTGTGTCTTAAATTCCATGACATGAAATTCGTTGAAATAAAAAAAAAAAGAACACTGATAGCAACCGCCGCGACTTGAACCGAGAATCATTGGATCGCATGTACGTCCGTTAATCGACTGAGCCACAGAAGCATACATCTGCTTGGTTGGTAAAAGGTGCATTTAAATTCATACAGTTGCACCTGCTAGTAGAACGCAAGTTACAGTCGAAACCAGTAAAATTCAAGCTCATCAAACATTAAGTCATTACAAATGAGATTTTCCGTCATTTGACAAATTAGGTCTTAATGAATTTCATCGTATGAGGGATTAAGTCACCTGTAAAATTCAATTTTTTTGGTGTGTGGTATACAGGAAAAAATCTTGTGATTTCACATCTTACAAGACGCACATAAATGGAGCGTCGTATTCCACACAAATTTTCACTCAAGAACATGTAAAATTGTGTGATTTCAAATTACATAAAAAAACAAAAGATCGTTAGCAGCAGCGCGACTTGAACCAAGCAACATTAGATCACAAGCACATCGGTTACTCGACTGAACCACAGAGATCACATCATTTCATTGAATAATTGATAATATAAATCCATACAGCGGCACTTGGTAGCCGAGTGCAAATTACATTCGGAGCGTGTAAAATTCTATGCGAGTGGAATATTGCATCATTTGAAAAACTAAGTACACACCAAAAAAAAATTAAATTTTACAGGTGACTTAATCCCTCATACGATGTAATTCAGAAAGACCTAATTTGTCAAATGACGAAAAATTTCATTTGTAATGACTTAATCTTAGATAAGCTTGAATTTTACTGATTTCGACTGTAACTTGCATTCTGCTAGCAGGTGCGACTGTATGAATTTAAATGCATTTTTTACCAGCCAAACAGATGTATACTTCTGTGGCTCAGTCGATTAACAGACGTACTTGCGATCCAATGATTCTCGGTTCAAGCCGCGGCGGTTGCAATCAGATTTTTTTTTATTTCATTGAATTTCATGTCTTGAAGTCTTAGACACAATATTAAATGTTCTTCGACGTAAATTTGCGTGAACGACGTAAATTTGCGTGAACGCTCCATTTATGTGCATCTAATAAGATGTAAAATCACGGGGATTTTTCTAAGTGTGTAGTTATGAATTGTACCGTTTGTAGAATTCTGTCACCTATAAAATTCATAATTTTTTTTGTGTAGTCATACAACCGTAAAGAGCATCATGCAACTAATGAACTCTATCATTTCCGTTTAGCAAAAATTCTCGCAATAAATGTTAAGCAATCGAAGATTTTTTTTATGCTGAAAAACCCGACTTTCGAACGGAGACTCGGCGACCCATAGTGTTCGATACCATTCGACTCAGCTCGACGAGATCGGAAAACGTCACCTTTCGAAGATTTTTTTACCTCTCTATTTTCTCAGAGATTACTGAACCGACCTCAACAAGCTTAGGCTCGTTCAAAAGCAATTATTGCGCCACTGATAAAGTTCAAAGATCAAATGGCAGTAGATTCTGCTCTCGGATAACGATATAAGTAACATAACCGACGAAGCACGTTGCTCAATTCTCAGAAATGATTGAGCCGATTTGTACAAGTCTAGCTTCGTTAGAGAGCTACTATTTAAGTGTGAATCAAGTTTGAAGATCAAATGGCAGACACTCCTGGTTCCGGAGATATAATGGCATAAGTGACGTAACCGACTAGCTGATCTTCTTCATGGCCTGAATTTTCTCGAAGATGACTCAACTATTTCGATAAAGTTAGGCTTATTCGAATGCTACAATGGCCAATATTTCTGGTTCGGGATATGTAATCTCATATGTGACGCGTAAACGACAAATCCCAGTACTTTAAATGAGCCAAAATTTCTCCGAGATGCCTGATTCGATTTCGAAAGAATGAGGCAGGTTTGAAAGCTGCTTTTACGTAGGATATTTGATATGCTCACATTACCAATGACCGATAATAGCGTCTTATAAATGTCTTAATAAATGGTGGATTAAGAAAAGTTTTTGTTTTGCTAGCCAACATCATTTCTACTTATAAGGATTAAATTAAACTGAACAAAGTAGCTTTAACACGTTGACTGCCAACCTACGAGATAACTCGTATATTCTGGTCGTATGAGAATGGTCGTGGCAGTCAACGTGTTAAGCATTGAAGAAAATAGAGTGATGGACCAAAATTTACGACGCGAATCCCTAGCTCCAAGCTCCAAGGCCAAGTCGCCATCGCTGATATTTTAACATTTCGATTTTAAGAAAAAAAAAACAGTCAGCGCGCTGAATGACTTATTTTCACCACGTCATTAATTTATTGAGGCGATGTAAAATATTATTATCGTTATTGTCGATGAACTTTTCGTCGTGTCGAGACGGATCAGCTTTCGATTGAAAGTTTCTTCAATAACAAAAGTTAGCTCACCAATAATATTTTTATTATTTTTTTTTATTCGGATCTTTTGCACTTAAGTTTTACGCGGCCGTTTAACAATTTTTCTTTGCTGGATCTTGTAATTTTTTTTCGTTGGAGTAGAAGCGGATTTCCCCAAACGTTTGGAAGTTTGCCTTTCTCATACTCAAACAGCTATTTTGGTCTATTTAGATACCTGCATGCTCCGCCATTCAACATTCGGTTTCAATATAGTTCAACAATTTGGTTCATTAATTAAAAAAAAATGATCTTGCTGAAAGATTTGATATATTCTGTCATTAAACTAAGTGAATCTGCAACAAAGTATACATTAAAAACATATGTCTGTTGTGTATTTAATCTCGCTAGTCCCGCCTTCTTGACTGAAAATGTTTAATGGTGCAAATATTTAAAGAGATGATCCTTTCAATTTAACTAGTGCATGTCATAATTTAATTCGTACCGTGTGTAGTTCTTCGACCAGGAATTTTGTTTACTTGGTGTCCGTCGGACTACGATTAAAATCTATGCGTGCAACAAGGTGATTTGAAACCTTAATTTATTTTTCTTCAACCGAATGAGCAGTTGAAGATTGTCATCAATGATAGGAGAATTTAATTTAGTTTGAGCTTTGGGAACTGAAAGATTTCTAGCTTCGATAATGTAATGATTCAAATTATCAATTGCTGTGTCGATGTCAGCAGAATTTTCTAAAATAGTTTCATGATCCACATGATTTTCAATGTGAGATCTGTAATCCTGGATTAATTATAGCTTCATTGGAAAGTCTGAATGTTACAGGAAGATGATCTGAGTCAAAGTCAGCATGTGTAATCGAATCACTACAAATGTGACTTTGATCTGTTAGAACCAGATCAATTGTAGACGGGTTTTTCACGGAAGAGAAGCAAGTAGGATTACTGGGATGAAGAACTGTGAAGTAACCAGCTGAGAGTTGATTATGAAGTATTTTACCATTACTGTTATTTTGCCCACAATTCCACTGGACATGCTTGGCATTTAAGTCCCCTATTACGAAAAATTTCGGTCTATATCTTGTGAGTTTTTGCAAATCGCCTTTAAAGAAATTTAATTGCCCGCCGGTGCATTGGAATGGCAAATATGCTCCAGCGATGAAATAAATTCCATGAATGGTTTTCAACTTCGATTCCCAAGCTTTTAATAACTTTAGTATTGAAAGAAGGTAAAATTCGATGTTTAATTTGCCGTTGGACAAAAATATCAACTCCACCACCCATTCCAGTAAACCTGTCAAATCGATGAACCACATAATGTGGATTACTTTTCAATTTAACATTTGGTTTAAGAAAATTTTCTGTCACAATGACAATATGGATTTTGTGAACTTCGACAAAATTGTAAAATTCATCTTCACTCGATTTCAAAGATCGAGCATTCCAATTTAAAATTTTCAAGTTATTATTTACCACCACTGTTAAATTTTAAATTCATTATAATATTATTTGCAAATTGCCATCCGATTTGAAATGCTTGAAAAAGTGATGAAGTCGAATTCATTCGAATGATCATTTGAAAAAGTTGATCTTGTGGGTGGATCATTTTATTTTCAGTTATATCACCTAAATCAACTTCATTTAAAGAAGCGAATGGCATGGAAGGAATATTTGTAGGTAGACTGCCATTAGAAGAAGATGATATGGCCGATCTACCTATTAAAAAATTGTTTTCGTTAGAAGATGAACTGCAAGGCGGTCCTGTGTTTTGATTATTAGAATTAGAAGAATTAAGTGGTAGATTTCTACCTGTTACACTAGCGTATCTGACATTAGAAGAAGTTGATGACGAGGTCGATCTACCTGTCAATAAATTGTTTTCGTTAGAAGACGAATTGGAAGGCGTACCTTTTTTTTTGTTTTAAATTCAAAGAAATAAGTGCCTTAGAAGAATTAGGCGTGGCATTTGTAACGGTTTTTTGATTTTCAGGTATGTTCTGTACATTTAGGGTCGTTGATTTGCCTTGTTGTCTAAGCGAACGAGCGTTCAAATTTTTTCCCTGACAGGACATTTCAAATAATTGGATTTATGATCTCCATCGCAATTTGAACATGAAAATTTATCAATGGTTTCATTCATTGGACAAACGTCTTTCGAATACGATTTACCACAATTCAAACATCGTATATCCATATGACAATTTTTGGTTCCATGGCCGAAGCCTTGGCAACGACGACATTGGGTTAAGTTTGCAACACGATTATGCCGTTTATAATGTTCCCAATGGATTTTAATGTGGGAAATGAAACGTACTTTTTCTAAAGTTTTCAAATTGTTTACATCACTTCGATTGAAGTGTATTAGGTAAAGTTCATGGGAAATTCCAGAGCGTGGTTTAGAAGTACCATTCGCTCTTTTTTTCATAAGTATTACTTGGGAAGGGGCAAAACCAAGCAATTCTTTTAGTTCATTTTTAATTTCATCAGTAATTTGATCATTTGATAAGCCTTTCAAGACAGCCTTGAAAGGTCTGTCTGATTTTATATCATATGAATAAAATTTATGAAGTTTCTCGGACAAATATCGAATAAGACGTTCGTAATCTTCCAATACATCAACCAAGACTCGACATTCTCCTCTTCGTCCGATTTGAAATGAGACTTTTACTTCCGGGAGAAAAGTAGAAAGCTCAGTACGGAATGCTTTGAAGTCGGAAATCATCACCGTCATTGGTGGCATAGATTGTTGTTTCTTCCCAGAAGGACAAGCGTCCATTTTGGGAATTTTCGAAGAATTTTCTTCTATGTCGCTACAATCGGATTCAGGAAGAATCTCGTAAATATTGTTAGACGGCATAGAATCAACGGAAGGGACGTCCGTCCGTTGTCTTTTATTTTTACATTCAGATTCTATAAGATCGTGAATGTTATTAGAAAAATGTTGAATTACGGATTGTGATTTATTCCGTATAGAGTTATTTTCAGCCTTAGGCTTGATGCCTTTCCGGTTGGACGCAGGCATTTTTTAAATGAATGAAATTTGAAATTAAATTAACTAGGCTAAATTAGTCTTCGATTAGACTCCTAGTTTGAAAAATTCTTGATAAAGACTGATAAGTTCGAAGAATAGTTCTTTGAATAGCTAGCCTTAAAAAAGGCTGATTAATTTCTTAGTCACTCAAATATCACTTTTTGTATAGCCTTGAGACAGACTGACTAATTGTTAGTCTTTAAAAAGACTGTTAGTGATTCAGGTAGCCTTGAAAAAGACTGAAGCCTTGAATCAATGAAACTCTAGGTAGCCAGAAAAAATTTCCAGGAGCCAAGAGCTATACGCGTGCGGTACGAACGACTGTTCAACACCGACTTGAAACCCAAAATTGTTTTTGATTCCCCTTTCATGAAAGGTCATTTCGCTGCAGTTTCGACCTTCAAATGTTCCGATCATGCACAGAAACATTGAATTTTTTAGGGGAAATCTACGAAAATTATACACTCAAGTCTTTTTTCATGCGGGGGATACGCTCCGCATAAAAAAATCGCATGAAAATGCGCATAACTTTTGAAATTCGCATAAAAAATAGCTTAGCTTTGAAAATTCGTATTGAAAAATCTGCATAACTTAGAAAATTTGCACACAAATAAACGCAAAATTTTGAAAATTCGCACCTACACTATGCTATGCGAGCTTTCAAAGTTTGCATTAAAAAAATCGCATGACTTGGAAAATTCGCATAAAAAAAATCACATGACTTTGAAAATTTGCCCAAAAAAATTGCATAAAAAGAAACCGCATGAAAAATCATATAAAAAGAGACTTGAGTGTACAATGATAATCCCAGAATCACGGCGTCATGACCTTCCCGACCTTTTGAGCCTCCCTTTGAGCAAACAAAAGCTTCATCTCTACCGGAACGGTAAACAAGGAAATATACCGTGGAGAATATCTGAAGAAGCGATTATAGCCATTCCTTCGCAACCATGACGTTTTATTGCAATTCTAGTGTGATTTGGCATCTTGCCACTATGCCAAAAATGTACTGAATTGGCAAAAAGCGAATGAAATCCGACGAATCCACCTAACTGCCCGAAGTGGCGACCTATCGAATGGTATTGGGCTCTTGTGGAGGGAGAAGTGTCTCAATTTGAACAACAAGCTATAACTATAGAATAATTTCGAAAATGCAGGACAAAAACATTTAAATCGGTTGCGGAGAAGTTTGCACAGAACCTAATGGCTGGAGTGAACTCAAAAGCTCGTAGTTTCTTCATGCAGACTAATTAAGTAACAATAGTAAATTTTAGGATGACAAATGATGCACGATTAAATGAAAAAAAATGCATTTTAAATCGAACTAACAGCACTTTGATTAATTCCAAATTCAATCTGTCCAGATTTTGTTGCGAACCAGCCTTAAGAGTAATTGGTGGAAGACATATAGGTAATAATGAACTGCAACTCGTTTTGCGATATAGACGGAGAGGCGTTCTTGACGATTAACGGAAAAAAAATCATCAAGCTATGAAAAAAGATGAGTTTCGTGTCCTGATAGAGCGTAAACGGTGAAATTGAATGAATTGCGGTACGGATTAGTCCACCATCCCCCGTATTCTCCAGACCTGGCTCCCAGTGACTATTGTCTATTTCCAAACCTGAAAAGGTTTTTCCAGGAAAAGAAATTTTCGTCGAACGCAGAGGTCATTGCAGAAACGGAAGACTATTTTGAAGGTCTTGAAGAGTAAAAAAGTTTTCATGGTAAAAAATCGATTTTTTTCTTTGTTAGACCCGGGACTTCTCATTCCATGTAGTAGTCAATGGATTGTTATGTCAGATCTTCAGATTATTTTCATTTATTTGAAGGTTAGAAGTCTTCGATTTGCATCAGCGCATCCGACACCGACAATACTTACGCGCATGGATTCGCTTTCCGAGCTGACCGCTAGTCACATTCACTCACCTGAAAGGAAACAAAGAAAAAAAATCGGTTGAAAATTAAGTTTTATTATATGGCCCGTTTCATGGGCACTTGTCAAGTCGAGAGTACTTTGCGTTTGCGCTTCATTTTCCCCATATAAATTCATGCACATGAAGGTGAATGAAAATTGCTGAAAAGCGAAACTAAAATAAAAGTGTCGACGTTTAGCAGCTTTTTTGCGGCACATTCTCGCTGCTGCTGTCCCTCATTCTTCCGAAGGAGTCCGCACAAAGGGTACAGGGGCTAGGGGGGCACAACAACCGGGCGGAGTTCTAGTGACTAGTGACGGGTGAAACAGGGAAAAAAATCAACTTTGTTTCATACGAAAGTGCAGCAAAAAAAAATACTTGTACAGGAAACAGGAAAGTTATAGCACGGAGGAACGGGAAGATGACGAGCGCCAGAACAATCCAGTCATGCAAATTTAAATTGGACAAGAAGAGACTGGGGCTACGGCAAAAAGAGTTGTTAAATACAGTGAAAAATGTTTATTTTTTCTTCGCTGGCCGAACAGGCGAAAGCCAGGTTCCGCTCTTTTTTTTTCTGCATGATGGCTCTTTTCAGTTTCAACTGCATGACTATTTGGTGTGATTTTTGCCCGGCAGGAAGTTTTACTCCGCGCTGCTGTACGTACTGCCTGTCTACTAGTTTGTTGCTGCGAGGACGAGGAGACGACCGGAGAGAGAATGTGTGTGTGTGTGTGTTTCCTCACCCGGTCACCGAGGAGAGTTGAGGAGCACTGGCGTGAGCACTCTCGAGTAGTAGAGGTATGGCATTGCATGTTGTTCGGCTCACTTTCTGCTCGAGGAAGTTCATTTGAATGACCGGGACCTCCTAGCTGTTGGCAGCTTTTTGACACCAACCTGGAAGGGAAGGGTAGGGGAAAAGCACTCGAATTTATATGGTGCAGGATGTTTGTGTTAAAATTTTCATAGCGTGCTTACTGCTGCGATTGGATTGGATGAGATGTGTCAAAAGTTATGGCTTTGAACACAGCCCTTCGGAACAGTGAAGGTTCCATTCGTCGACGGAGCCCACAATGAAGTGAGCTGTGTTACACTTTATGCGGTTTCCGTGTCAATTTATTTGTGCGTTACAAAGCGGGAGTAGTTTAATTGCATTACCGGTCGCATAATGAACGCAATTTTCTTTCGATTGGTGCCTCATTTCATGCCATCAAAGAAGTTCCCCCTTTCGATTGCGTGTCCAACGATCATCCTTTATACAAAGTTTAGTTTTTCTCTTTATTTGCTGTCACACCATTCGAACGCGTTCATCAGTCACTTTCGCTTTAGTTGATTTAAGTTTTGCCCCCACCGTCTCCGTAGCAGTCTGGAATCCGGTTTCTAATCGGCCTGTGGTGACAACCCGGGACAATTGAATTTTCCCAAGGCAGTTTCAATTACTTCCCTCCTGCCGTTGCCCGACCGTAATGGCCCGATTTCTGCCCGATTATTGCAGTGGCAAATCCCTTCAACTACACACCAGAGCGACTGCGGTCGACCCTTGTGGCGATTGCAATGTAATTAAATTTAGAACCGCACACCAGTTCCTCGGCGGCCTCGCTGGTTCCCCTCTCCGGTGCAAGAGTCCTAAGACGATTGGGCGGTGATTAAAGGTGCATACAAAGTGAAACTTAACGATAATCGGTGCGGAACGGCACCTCGGGGGCGGGAAAAGCCAGAGAAAAACTGAAGACGGTAAATGTGCCAATTGAAACAATAGATTAGTTAATTAAGTACATGAAAGGTACCTTGGCGAAATTAGTTGCTGATGCGCCCAACCTCCCCCCCATTTTCGATAAGGTCAACTTTTGACTCTCATAAAACCACCGTAAAAAGGTAGCATCATAGATAATAAAAAGTTAGGAAATTTGTAATCTTACACCGGGATCGGATTTGCAGACTAAATTCGAATGGAGTAACAAACAAGTGCAATGAAAATTTACGATTCGCGCACCTGATTCCCGTACCCTTCCCCTCGCTTCCCTTCCATTCCCCCCGGGGGGCAACTGCCAACAGTGTTTCTAATGGCCATCACCTTTCATTGTGCATTCGGGCTCCAATTTCGCATTTAATGGAATTACACTTTGGTCATAAACGTGCCCAGCGGAGTGTTCTAAAACTTTCATACCGAGCAAACAGTGAAAGCAGTAAACAACCCGACGAACGTTCGTCCCTTTTTACCACCGGTTTGTCAAATTCGGTTGCGTTTATTGGCTTTTCCTGTTTCCATTATCAAACTTTTTATTGCCGTTCGGTACGACCTGGTAGATTCGGTAAGCTCAGAGTATCCACCGGCTAGGCGGCAAGCTCATTATGGTCACACACACTCTCTCTCTCTCTCTCGCTCTTCACGGGCAGCAATCGATGGCAAGTGCACCGGTTTAACAACAGTTTTGTTTTTCGTTTATGATTATGGAAAAGGTAGCCACGCGGCACGACTGATTATGATTACTTACTGTCGGAAATAGGCCTTTAAATCGTATGGCGGAAACCCTTTTTAGTTACCATTGAAAATTTAAAACATGAAAACAGAATTACGTAAAGTAACTGAATTCAAAAAAACGCATTCTTTAGTTGACCAGTGTCAATATTCACTCAAAAAAGTGCAAAATCTCTTCGTCTTTGAGTATCAGCTGATAGGATTCCATCGGCACGTTACCCAAAAATCCTGATTTAGCCAATAAAATCACAATAATTATTTTATCCCAGTAAACCGACATTATGACCCATTGAGACGTCCTTCGACACACTTGTAGTGAATTCAGTCTATTGTCGAGTACTCATTCTGTTCCCTGGTGTATAATAATGGAGGATTCAGCCAAACATGTACTCGCAATGCGCTTGCGTTCGTTTTTCCAGCCCTAAATAAATAAGTGCGAGATCCACTGGCAGGATATCTTTCTCATTTGCAGAATTCTGCTCGCGCACTTTCTCTTTCCGGTCGTCCAGTACAAACTTATGTATTATTGATATTGTCATTTATTCTACCCCAGTTTCGTCCTCCATTTTATGTGCTTTTGACTCTGTACTTCTTCGTAAGATCGGCCGCTGCATGTTTTATCGGCAGTGGAGTTTTGACCAACACTCAAAATCTCTATCTCACGGTGTAATAATCTACAGCACCAACAGCCCCATAATATTTCTCAACCTTTTTTTTAGTTTTTGTTTCTGATTTCGGGAGGGACCAGGGCCCCCCGCTATCCCCCTTCTGGGTACGTGTCTGTAGGTAATATTTAAAATATTGAAACCGTTAAATCATTTCAAGTAAAGAAGTAACGATTCCTTCATAAATAGAATAAAACAATTCACTTGGATAATATTTATGCTCGATTTCCTTAAAAACTAGGTACAATTTTTTGTACCAGCAGATTTTGTCAATAAGTGACTCTTCAATATTTCAAATTTGGGATGCCAAAACTCTTGTAACAGATCGGCTGAAAAGTTCGTATCGTTTCTATGAGAGGGCGCCACTAGAATTAAATCCATACCATTTTCAGTTAGTACCAACCTTCAAAATATACGTGTATAAATTTGACAGCTGTCTGATTATTAGTTTGTGAGATATTGCATTTTGAGTGAAGCTACTTTTGTTATTGTGAAAAAATGGAAAAAAAGGAATTTCGTGTGTTGATGAAACACTACTTTTTGATGAAAAAAAGTGCCGCCGATACCAAAAAATGGCTTGATGAGTGTTATCCAGACTCTGCACCGGGCGAAGCAACAATTCGTAAGTGGTTTGCAAAATTTCGTACTGGTCATATGAGCAGCGAAGACGATGAACGCAGTGGACGTCCAAAAGAGGCTGTTATCGATGAAAACGTGAAAAAAATCAACAAAATGATTTTCAATGACCGTAAAGTGAAGTTGATCGAGATAGCTGACACCCTAAAGATATCAAATGAACGTGTTGGACATATTATTCACGAATATTTGGATATGAGAAAGCTTTGTGCAAAATGGGTGCTGCGTGAGCTCACAATCGATCAAAAACAACAACGAAAAACCATGCTGAAATTGAACGAATTGGGCTTCGAATTGCTCCCTCATCCACCGTATTCTCCAGATATGGCCCCCAGTGACTTTTTCCTGTTTTCAGACCTCAAGAGAATGCTCGCTGGTAAAAAATTTAGAAGCAATGAAGAGGTAATCGCTGAAACTGAGGCCTATTTTGAGGCAAAGGACAAATCGTACTACAAAAATGGTATCGAAAAGTTGAAAGATCGCTATAATCGCTGTATTGCCTCTGATGGCAATTATGTTGAATAATAAAAACGAATTTTGGCAAAAAAAATGTGTGTTTCTATTAAACGATACGAACTTTTCAGCCGCACTGTTAATGCTTTTCATTACCTATAACATACAAAAAGTAACACATATAACGCTTCCTGACACACAAAACTTACGAAAGAGTAACGGATAACGTCTCGTAACGCAGGTTACAAACAAATACGCATGTAACGCTTTGTAACGCCTATACCTCACGAAAAAGTAACGCGAATAACACTTCGTTACGACTATAACTTACAAAAGAGTGACACATGTGACACATATAATTTACAAAAAAGTAACGCATGTAACGCTTCGTAAAGGCTATAACATGCAAGAATGTAATGCATGTAACGCTTCGTAACGCCTAAAACTGATAAAAAAGTAACACATTTAACGCTTCTTAATGGCTATAACTTACAAAACGCTTTGCAGCGTCCATAACTAACAAACAAGATACGCATGTAACACTTCGTAACACCTATAACTCACAAAAAATTTACGCATGTAACGCTACGTAACACCAGTAACTTACTAAAAATTCACATATGTAACGCTTCGTAACGCCCATAATTTAAAAAAAGTAACGCATGTAACGCTTCTTAACACCGATAATTTACAAAAAAGTAACGTAATAACTTACTAAAAAATTCGTAACGCTATAACTTACTAAAAAATAACGTATGTAACGCTTCATAACGCCTATAACTTACAAAAAATAACGCATGTAAAACTTCGTAACACATGTAACTTACTAAAAAATCACATATGTAACGCTTCGTACAGCCTATAACGAAGTAACGCACGTAACGCTCCTTAACACCCATAATTTACAAAAAAGTAACGTATTTAACGCTTCGCTGCGCCCATAACTAACTAATAAGTTACGCATGTAACGCTTCGTAACGTCTATAACTCACATAAAATTTCATAATGCTCCGTAACGTCATGTAACGCTTCGTACAAGGAATAATTTACAAAAAGAAACGATGTATATAACACTTCGAAGCACCTATAACATACAAAAAATAATGCATGTAACGCTTCGTAACACCTGTAACCTAATAAAAAATCACATATGTAACGCTTCGTAATGCCTATAACGAAGTAACGCACATAACGCTTCTTAACGCCCATAATTTACAAAAAAGTAACGCATGGAACGCTTCGTAACGCTATAACTTACTAAAAAATAACGTATGTAACGCTTCATAACGCCTGTAACTTACAAAAAGTAACGCATGTCGCGCTTCGTAATGCCTACAGCTTACAAAAAGTAACGCATTTAACGCTTCGCAGCGCCCATAACTAACATCAAAGATATGCACGTAACACTTCATAAGCCTATAACTTACAAAAATATAACGCATGTAACGCTTCGTAACACCTGTAACTTACCAAAAAATCACATATGTAACACTTCTTAATGCCTATAACGAAGTAACGCACGTAACGCTTCTTAACGCCCATAATTTACAAAAAAGTAACGCATGTAACGCTTCGTAACGCTATAACTTACTAAAAAATAACGCATGTAACGCTTCATAACGCCTATAACTTACAAAAAGTAACGTATTTAACGCTTCGCAGCGCCTAAAACTAACTAACAAGTTACGCATGTAACGCTTCGTAACGTCTATAACTCACATAGAACTCCGTAACGTCATGCAACGCTTCGTACAAGGAATAACTTACAAAAAACCGATGTATATAACACTTCGAAGCACCTATAACTTCCTGAAGGAGCCCGACTCTTTGCAAGCGTATGAGTAATGTCAACAATGTGTGCGTAAAAACAAATTCCGGCGCTTCTTTTCCTGATTTTAATCAATAAATCTTCCATATGGTTGAAAAATAAACCAATCGGATCATTCTGCTTAAAATTGCAGTTCAAGAAAAGCGAAAATCTTAGTCTAAAACTCTTCCGCTTTCCTTAAAACTGCTCGAGAAAAAATACTCCAGTCTCAGCTTACATCCACTAACACATTTGATTAGCAACAAACACATTGCCATATGGATTTCCTCTTGCGTCGCAGTTCACGCAAATTTACGTGCAAGAACGTTTAATATTGTGTCTAAAATTCCATAACATAAAAATTATTTAAATAAAAAAATGAATACTGATAGCGAGCGCCGCGACTTGAACCAAGAACCATTGGATCGCAAAGCGCGTTGTTAATCGACTGAGCCACAGAAGCACACATCTGCTTGGCTGGTAAAAGAGACATTTAAAACCAGACAGTCGCACCTGCTAGAGGAATGCAAGTTATAGTCGAAATCAGTAAAATTAAAGCTAATCTAACATTAAGACATTACAAATGAAATTTCCCATCATTTGACAAATTAGATCTTTATGAATTATATCGTATGAGGGATTAAGTCACCTGTAAAATTCAAATTTTTTTGGTGTGAACGAACCAAATAAAATATACATACACTGAGCTAAATTTTTCTTTTTCACATTATATGATATTCTAATGATTTTGCACTATTAGCATTTCCAATAATAGTTACAAGATGTGTTCAACATCATGTCAAATATATGAGATAATTTTATGAAACATACAACTCTTCTTAACGTTATTTTTACAGGATTTCCATATAACGAATGAAATTTCCAGTCTGAATCAAATTTATTGGCGCGTCTTATAACCATTACTAGATATTCGCATATTATATTCACTTCGAATTTATTTAAATAGGTTCATATATACCATATGACTAGTTTTATAAAATTTATACATTTATATATATATATATATATATATATATATATATATATATATATATATATATATATATATATATATATATATATATATATATATATATATATATATATAACTTTCAATGGAGGTCATACGAATAGCAGATAATTGCCAACTACTACTTTTCCTTGAGGATTCAAGCTTTACTAGTATTCCATTCGGTAAGGGAACACCTCATGATATTTGCGAAAGAGAAGTGAGATCCCGAGACTGAAAATAAAAAAAAATTAATCTTACTAGACAGATAGAGTAATGAAATGTACCGGATATATATTTCATGGTCCGTTAACGCATATCCTTGAACGAAGTTGGATGAGCTGTCTTGTCAGCGATTTAAAATTACATTGAGATGCGAAACTTCCTGAAAAAAATGGTCTGGAGCAGGAGGACACAACTATTCACGACTTTCATCGGAATTCCGTATAAATTATATGGGATATTTTTATAACTTTCATTATGATAACGTCCATTTAGATTTGACGTACACATTAAATAAAGATTATAAGTTTCCATATAATTTCTATGAATTATATTTTGCATATGATTCATATGACAAATCTAATGAATATAAATAAGATTTTCATTTCAGTGTAATACACAAATTACCAACACAAGTTAACTTGTTTTACTCTTGATCCTTAAAAGTAATGCGTCGTAATTCGTTTTCCGCGAGTATCTGATGCTTATAACTCATATGATTTGTAACCCTGAATTTAAAAAATTATCGTATAAAACACTTTCTAGCTTCTTCAACTTAACGTAACGCTTCCCATCTCACGATAATATCGAGCGGAACGCTTCGTCAAATGGAACATTTTGTCCATATTGGGGACGGATATAGCGTAATAGGGTCAGAAAGTTGTTCTAGCCCGAAGAGACGAGCGACCTTAAAGTTAGAACCTCTATAATCGAAACAAAAAAACTAAACTACTATTTTGAAAATTTAAGTGCAATTTCATTGGTCCGAATTAAATTCTGGTCAAATTTGTCGACGAATCAAAAACCCATTGTAAAGTTTGTTTTAATCAAGCCAATGGATCCCTTTCTTATTATCGTAAGTTCCTTCGAAGACAAAGTACAGTACAAAGTACAAAGAATTCTTAATTATTAGATGAATTGTACGTAACAGCAGGCTAAGTTTGTCGAAATGTTTTCGAAAACAATGAGCGCAATCGTTGAAACATGTAGTTTGATAAGGAGTGTATCGAAAATAAGCTATCCACATACATTTGTGTTGTACGCATGTATTTGTGATGGTTTTTATGCTCAGATCACAGCATGCTGTGCGTTTGGCTGTCAGCTTTCGTTTGTTTACTTGTTTGTGCGGTTGAAACTCTGCGTTTTCAAAATGTCGCGTATTGAAAATGAAGTAAAAATTAAAGTTCTGGGCACATGGTTAAGTGAGAAGGATATTACTATGCGAAAATTGGCGAAGCGGTTTGGAATTCATCATGCCAGTGTTAAAACCATCATTAATAAGTTTGGGGAACACTATTATTTGGATGAGCTACCAGGAAGAGACAGAAAACCCGGTTCTTCCAACCCGAAACTGGACCAGAAAGTGGTATTTCTAATCATGAAGAACAAATCAGTGTCAATACGTGATTTGGCCAAAAAAGCAGGAACGAGTGTCGGAATGATCCAGCGTATCAAGAGGCGAAATCACCTGAAGACCTACAAGAAGCAGAAAATCTCGAAACAAAGAGTAGAACAGAGGAAGTGAGCAGCAACAAGGGCCCGGAAATTGTATTCGCGTCTTTTGCAGTGACCGGATGCATGCGTTTTGATGGACGATGGGATTTATGTAAAGGAGGACTCAAAAATCCTTTCAGGTCCACAATGCTTAACTGTCGTTGTAGGGAAGGATGTGAGCGATGCGGACAGGTCGATTCAAGTAGAGAAACTCGGTCGAAAGATACTGGTATGGCAAGCAATGTGTTCCTGTGGTTTGAAGTCAACAATTTTTTACACTACCGGAACTATAAATGCAGAAATCTATCGATCGAGTGACTCCAGGAGAGATTGTTGCCTTTATATAAGAAGCATAGTATACCTCCACTGTTTTGGCCGGATTTAGCGTCGGCTCACTATGCCAAAACCACTCTCAATTGGTTTCCGGAAAAGGGTATACATTTCGTTGAGAAAAATATCAATTCACCCAATTGCTCTCAGCTTCGACCCATCGAACGTTACTGGGTAATAGTTGAAGAGGGTCTTCAAGACGACTAATAAGGCAGCTGGGAACATGCAGGAGTTCAAAAATTTTTAGCTAAAGCGTCCTAAAAATGCGATGCAACACTTGTCCGGAATTTGATGAAGAGCGTTCGATCAAAAGTTCGAAAATTCGTGAAGGAATAACTTAAATTTCATCCGGTTTTCATTATGCTCAAGTTTAACCTCGTACAGTAGAAGATCAATTTTTAGTTTGAATAAAATATCGTTTTTTATTATAATTTGAAAGAAAAATTTGTGGATAGCTTATTTTGCGATACACTCCTTAAATACTTGCAGTAGTTCGATTTGAGCTGCTATTCTCTGACGAAATGAAGACGTAATTTAAAGGATATGTGATGGATAGTGTTAATCATACTCAAAGTCATTTAATATTCGATTTTTCACTAAAAGTATGAATTATTATATCGAGATAATGACTACAATAAACTGAATATTTAAAGAAATTTAATAGTTTCTTGTGTTCGTTAGCTTCACCAAAAACATAACTTTCTGTTATTAAGTAGGTAACTCGTAGTCTCAAGTGTCCAGTTCCAGTATTCCTTTCTGATTGGGAAAACACTTTTAATCATTGTACCGAAGAGCAACTACCAATAACAAACGGCTATTGCAATAATAATATGCAGCCAGGCGTATAATGAAAATGCCTTACGGCACTCTAGACTTGCCATTTTCTTCTGCCCGGCCCAATCAAGAACAGCCAGAATTTTAATAAATCAGATTGCAGCTACGCACAAAGGCTGGTTGGCTGCTGGGCAACTAATAATGATCCTACCAATAAAACACCGTTCAGCTGAGGGCTCCATAAAATTGTGATTGTCGGGCCAGATGTGACCCCCCTTCCCGCTTCTACACGGTCAGTTGATAAACGCTAGCCAAAGATCACCAAGTGAGGGGGTCACGGGTTTGGTGGGGTTGGTTTAGCTTGTTAGGAAGTAAGTTATTGAAAATCGTCAATCAACTGAGGCACGGATTGTTATCTGACCCTTCAACTCTGATGGTGCAAGTTAATAATCTGCTGTCGTATGCATAAAATTAATTGACCAAACGCCCTCCCGTGCAGAAGTGGATTTAATTAACCACCAATTTAACGGCCCCGACCAGATTAAGAGGCTAGATTGAAACAACAAAAAAAAACACCCATGTCACACATGCTACCGGATATGTCGATCTTATCGGTTATCACACACACACACCAACACACGCCATCAGTACACAGGGATTCCAAGGGATTCCAGGTGGTTTGACAAACGAGAATGGACATAAGTTATGCAACGCATGCTACGATGGCAAATTGAATCCAGTGAGTTCAGTTCATAAAACAAATGTATGTTTGTGTGTGTGTGGAAGTGCTATCACTTCTACCAAGTGGCATCAGGGCAAAAAATATTGAAAACAAAAAACCGTTTAAAACATTACCCCCACTCGCAAAGCGGCTGGCTGCTTGTACCTTGTACCTCTATTATAGTTGGTAATTGTCACGCAAAGCGAAGGAAAAAGTTTGGCCGCACTAACATTGCCGAAACGCGACGGTCGTCATGTCGTCAGCAGCAAGGAGCACATACTTCACACACCGCGTCGTTCCATCGGTTCAACTGTGGCGTGTTTTGTTGTTTTTTTTGTCGTTTTTTTCTGTTTTTTTTTTTTACACAAGAGCAGGGACAGCAGACAAATCATTTACTTTGTGAGCGGCTGTCATGAAAACACATTAAAAAGAAGTCTGTTTGACACTTTGATCGGCGCTGTGGCAAATGTAGCACTTATGGAAATGACATTCATCGCCGGCCGTCGTCGTTTGAACTGTGCGGAGTGTGGGTTTAGGTTCGTCCACCCGGAAGATGAATTGGAGTGAGATAACGAGCGATGGGTAGTTATGATAATTTCCAAACATAGGTTGTTAATATTTGGATCAATAAATTTCGTGCGATTATTTGAATTTGATAAATGTTTTAATTCCAATCCAAACTGTCACCATCACCAAAGGGATGTTTTTGATTGATCGTAGACTATCAGATTCCAGGGCAAAGTTGCTGATTTTCCCGAACTCGAACTTTTACCTTAAACCACCGATAGATTGGTTTATTGAATTTTGCCGCACGAACGACAAACTCACTCAAACAAACAACATAAATCAAAATCCCTTACCAGTCATCTTTTCGGGCAGAAAACCGAAAAGCATGCCATGCCGACAAACGACACCAAACTTTTGATTGCTTGGATTTGCAAGTTTTGATTGATCTTCGAAGGTACTGCGCAGTGCGCGTTTCGTCTGCACACTGATTTTTTTCCTACATATCCCCGGTTAATCCTTTTTCCGCTTCGGTATCAAGTGGCGAGAAGTAAGTTAACCGACACACCACTTGCTTGCTGCTAGAGTTGTAAGTCTGCGTGCGATGTTATCCCATCGAAACGACCACAGAATAATAATAAACAAACGAGAAGCTTTCGTCCTTCTGCTTCAAGTTTGTACAATCGTGCAGCAATCCACACAGGGTCGACCCTGTGGTGAGTTTCCCCATTTCCGGGTTGCATAGCCAATGTAGTTTCGTTTTTCCACCGTAAGGTGTTTGAAGAGAGTTTTCCTTTGATTCCTGGAACGGTACGACGAGAGCCCGGAAGCTTTCACTTCACTCTCTCACCTAAGATGGGAAGGGAAAAGTCTGTACTCGTGAGTGCTCCACTTGTTCGATGCTGAAGCGACATCTGCGAGAAATTCGTTGAACTATTGTCTGTGACGTGTTGTGGTGAAAGCTTCTGCTAGAGAGGAGAAAATTCACCACAAGCCAGAACTGTTTTTCTGGTGTCAGATGGAAATATTTACGTTCGCCCTAGTGCGATTATGTTTATGAAGCGAAGCTTCAACTACAGCTCAAAACCGATCACGAGAAACTACTTCATGCAGTGCTAAAATATGCACCACATTAATGCCTCGAATATAATTATGCTAATCCGGGAAACCGGGTACTAATTAAAACGACGAAAATCGACGTTGATTGTTTGTGTTGATTCAAATGTCGCGCCTACTTCCCCAATATGGGAGGCGAGCATTTGTTCGAGCAAAAACTTGAAAAGTCGAACAACATTAAAACAGTGTTGAGGCCGAGGTGACGAAGATAACAACAACAACAGTAACCACTGACAAACACGATGAAACAGCAGAAGTCACCTCCCTGAGCAGTAGGCCGGGCTCGAACCGGCGTAAATTTCCCCGTAAACTCATCGAGATGTGGTGGGGGGGGGGGTGGTGCGAAAATGAATGGAATTTGTGAGAAGGTTCGCGCTAATTGCCGGCAGGCCTAGCCCAGTAATGTGTGCGACTTTGCGTGAATGTGTCAGACAAATATCAGATTAACCAGTTTAGTGGTGGGGGAGCGTTGTTTTTTCGTCTTTGATCCAACGATCTCGCACTGAGTAAAAATGAAGTCGAATTTACAATGGACAGCTAATTTATTCACTTTTGGAAACTATCAGTTTTTTGGAATGATATGGTATACGAAATTGGAATACCCATGCATCGGAATTTGTTTTTCTTTTTTTTCGGAAAAGACTGTTTCGTTTCATTCTAGTTTTAGATAAAGTATAACCAGTGTAAGTTCATCAAAAGCTGACAGACAAAAGAACACCACAATTGTCGGTAAATGTTTGAAGTACTAAATTTCTGTTTGAGCTGTTAGTAGAATGTTCTCACTAATAGTACTGTTGTTGTACCGTTGAATTCCACTATGTTATATCACGTCATTACACTCTCACAAAGTCACTATTTTCACAGTAACTATTTTTCCGAAAGTGTTCAAACGTTATAATACAGATACGTATTTCGGAATGCTATTTGCATCCTTCTTCAGTGTATCGGTTTTATAAGTTTATTGAAAGAATGCTGCAGTGAAGTTCCTTTTATACAAACGTAAGTAGGTAGAAACGTAAGTAGGTAAACCAAAAAAAAGGAACAAAAAAAAAAAAATGAAAGGTAAAAACAGGTAACAGAAAACTGGAAGAGTTAAGTGTTTTCTATGTTTGTTTTTATCTTGGATATGGGTAGTAACTGGAAAAGCCAAGAAGATCTATTCCCTTGGTCTCGGTTTAATAAAGAGATGGAGTTGTTTTTGAATATTTCTAAACTTTCTGCTGAATCTAATTTCCATGGATTGGAAATTTGTCTTAAGATTTTTATGTCATTAGTAGTGAGTTCATGATCTTCAAAAAAGGCATGTTCTGCTACTTTTGACTTGAAGTGATGTGGTAGTCCCTTTTCCAATTCTTTGGATGCTTTCGCCATTTCTGAGATATGTTCCTTGAAGCGAATGTCCAGTGTTCTCTTTGTTTGTCCGATGTATATTTTATCGCAATGAGGACACGAGATTTTGTATACCCCAGACTTTTTCAAATTATCTGTAGGATCTTCTGTAGAACCTAGTAGAGTTTTCAATTGGTAGTTCATACTGCTGAACACTAAATCTAAACCATATTTTCTTAGTTTTGATTTTAGTGGGTGTGAAATGTTTTAATTGAAGTCCACTGATATTCTTTTAAAATTTTCAGAAGTGGGGGTCAAAGTTGATTGTTGAAAGTGATTGTTTTTTCAACAGTCTTAATTTTTTATCGAAGATGGATTGAATTGTATGCTCTGGATATCCATTGAACTTTCCAATTTCGAAAATAAAGTTTTTCTCTTTTATCGCAGCATCTTTTCTAAGGGGCAAAGATAGCATTCTGTGAATCATATGGTGGAATGCTGCCATTTTGTGTTGATGGGAATGATTAGAAGTATTTGGTATGACACGGTCCGTATTGGTTGGCTTCCTATATATTTCGAAAGTTAAGGATTTTGCCTCCCGGACAATAAGAATGTCCAAGAAAGGTAAACTGTTGTCTTTCTCTTCCTCATAGGTGAATTTAATATTTTTATGTAAATTATTAATTATTTCTAAGAAGTTCGATAAATCGTTGCGTTTGATGATGCAAAATATATCATCTACGTATCTCCACCAGCGATTAGGTAATAATCCTTGCTTATTTAAAAGTTCTTCAAGGTTTGCCATGAATAATTCACATAAAAACGGGGAGAGTGGATTGCCCATTGGTGCCCCTTGTAATTGTTTATAAAATTCCCCTCTGAATTTGAAATAATTTACATCCATGCAAAGCCGGGTTAGAGTAAGATAAGACCGTACTTTGCATTTCCATAAACTACTACTATTTTGTTGAAGTAACCAATCTTCCAACAGATTGATTGAGTCCTTCACTGGGACACTTGGGAATAAGGCGGTTACATCAAAAGATACCATCATTTCGTCATCTTCGATTTCGCCTGAATTCTGAAGTTGAGTAACGAATGCCTGTGTGTTAGGAACTGATTTACTGAAGAATTTTTTTGGCATAGATTGGAATTCTTTTACTAGCCATTTGGATATTTTTTGAGTTGGGGCCCCTACTGAAGAAATGATTTCCCTTATTTCGTTACCAGGTTTATGAACCTTTGGTAGTCCTTTTATTTTGGATAAAGAGGGGTTAGAAACTTTGAGACTACTGAGATTGATATCGAAGTTTGGGTTGCATTCATGAAGAGTTTTATCTACTTTTTTAATAATATCTGGAAGGGGGTCGGCTCTTTGTTTCCTATAAGGGCCGTCATTGATTTTTTTAATTATCAGATTATCATAATCTTCTTTATACATAATTACCACTTTGTTTCCCTTATCAGCCTTAACATAAAATACAGGCTTTTCCCGCAATTGTTTCACTATTTCTTTATTACCCATATTTTGTTGATTTTTCAGTGAGGTATTTTTAATGATATCAGCTACAATAGTTCTGGCATCATTAATTTGAGAAAAAGAAAGATTACAGTTATTTAGGCCTGTTTCTACGTCTATAATAACTTGTTCGAGATTTACTTTAGAAGAAATTGCATAATTTAACCCAAGATTGAGAAGTTTTGTTTGTTCGTTGGTAAAATTCTGAGATGACCGATTGATTAGGAAGTCTTCTGAAAACTGTATTGGAGGTTTTGGGGGGCGGCGTGCGGAATTTTTGAAACGTAAATTTTCGAATTTCTTGTGAAGAAGAATTCGTTTTCGCTAAAAGTTTTACAGGTAAAGGGTGGGAGATCTTTTTCTAAAAATATTCAAAATAAAATTCAACACGAAATTCTGAAAGAGAAAACTAAAAAATTGTTTAGCATTCTGAACGTGAAAACTTTGGAATGTTATAATCTTCATTTAAAATTAGCGAAACAATATCCCCAAGGTTTCGAAATTTTCCTAAGCAAAGTTAAATTTGCAGAACACTGCGAATCTGAGCGAAAACGAATTCTTCTTCACAAGAAATTCGAAAATTTACGTTTCAAAAATTCCGCACGCCGCCCCCCAAAACCTCCAATACAGTTTTCAGAAGACTTCCTAATCAATCGGTCATCTCAGAATTCCTTTGCTTTAGTTAGGTCCGAACGAGCGGGAGCGTCATTTGTGTTTATTTTAAATCAATTCCAATAATAATATTATGACAATTGCAGGGATTGGCGAAATGACATTCGGCGAAATGACCCTTTAGGCGAAATCATTTTCAGCGAAACGGCTTTCGCCGAAATGACTCTGACGCGCACTAACTATGTATGGTTATAAACCATGAGTATTTTTAATTGACTATAATGAGTAAAACACATTCGTGCGTATTGTTTGAGACGATCAGTTTAGTCATTAAATTAATTTCAAAGATTCTCTTATAATTGATTTTCTCGCCTGAATTCGGAGCTTAGTTTCAAGTTTAGAATTTAGTTTCAGAATTTAGTTCTAGATCACAGGTTCAAAATTGAAAATTAAGACTCTGAAACTGAACCCTGGTTCTAGACTCTGAAACTAAATTTTTAGAACTGGTCTCTTGACTAGATTTTTTAACTGAATTTGCTTTCTTAGTTTATTTTCGGAATTCGAATACAGAACTCAGATTTAGTATTTCAACATCAGGATTCTGGAACAAATTTCAAGATGTGAGCTTTAAATCTGGATTCTGGAACTAATTTTTAGATATGAATTCCCAAGTAGCAAACATTAATCTAGCATTGTATTTCTTCAATCTTCTCGCTACGATTGTGCGATTGAAAAAGCGCGGTTTGCTAGTATGATGCGCAACAAGTTTCTTGTTTGATATGTTTCATTACAGTAATATTTGTTAAGTAGAAACCGAAAATCAAACTGCTCAAATAAACTTATTGTAGAATCAGTTAAATAAACCGATGAGGAACTTAATTCGTCTAGGGTTTTGATTTGGTTTCTCAAGCAGTAATATGACAGATTTTCACATTTGTTACAAAAAACATGTAGAATCATTTGTCATACATATCTAACATGAATAACTGTTCTGTGGCAATTGTGAATCATGTCAATTTTGTTTTTCAACAAAATTTTGTGAAAGAACGCTAAATTTCTAATGAAACAGATGTTAATCCAAATTTCAAAATATGCTACGGTTCTCGGTACGACGGTTTGAAAAAAAAATCGTATCAGGCGCCAAAATTGGTTATTTTGTGCTGATGAATTGAATTCTAGGGAGTCTGTACTCATGAATCATTTGGTGATATACGAGGTCTGTTCAAAAAGTACCCGGAATTCTCATTTTTCTAAAAAAATATTTATTTATTCGTCTACATCTATATGGTCCCCTTCAAAGTAATCCCCCTAGATATAATACACTTATGCCAGCGTTTTTTCCAGTCTTCGAAACACCCCTGATAGTCACTTTTTGTAATGCTCTGTAGCACTCTCAGCGATTCTGCCTGTATCTCTTCAATCGATGAAAAACGCTGTCCTTTCATGGGTCTCTTCAACTTTGGGAACAGGAAAAAATCACACGGAGCGATATCTGGTGAATAAGGAGGTTGGGGCATGATTAAAGCGATGGTAATGCGTTTGTTTTTTTTGATCAAAATTCAGCAGTTTTTGAACGAATTTTGCTGCCACTCGTTTCATGCCCAAAACATTTCGCACACTTGGTTACACTTTATTTCATTTTTCACGCAAAATTTAATACAAATTCTTTGACTCTTCAATTCTTCCATTGTTTAAACTACCAAAAATCGCCGAGCTCAAAAAAACACGTCTACACCAGCCGCTACAAGACAGAATGTAAACAATGAATACATCTGAAAATTTCACCATACCTTAGGGACATATGTACCAACACAATAAAAAAAAATGTTGACCACCGGACTCTCCAGACGCACGCAATTAAAAAAATCCGGGAACTTTTTGAACAGACCTCGTATACCTGACAAATTATTGAAGCGGATCATTTCACCAAAAGTCGTTTCGCCGAAATCTCGAATACATAATAAAACTGAAAGTTCGGGTTAGTCATTAACATATCTATTTGGTTTTATACCTTCTGGATAATTGATGTGGCGCAGTCACACAACTAATCCAAAAAGGCTTGGCGGCAGAAAGCCGCCAAGGCGACGCCAGCTGAGTCGTTCGTCTTTTAGGCATCAGTGCATAGCAGTTTATGTTGAGCTGCTAGCGCGACCTGACGTCTCAACATAAAACGTTTCTACAAAAATTATTCAAGTCTTTTTGCATAATTTCAAAAGTTCGATTGTAGGAATTCTGCGAAATTACCCTGATCTCAAATTACAAGGGTTTGACGATCAAAAATTGATCAGTTTCAACTTGATGCATTCTTTTCACCGTGAATTTAACATTCTCACCCCTTATTTTAAAAATGTAGCAATGTTCAATATCACGTCTACTGTTTGATTTTGAAATTTGTACTTTCGTTGCGAAAATGTCATCAAAGCGCAGGAAGAATCATGTGCTAAAAATATGCTTGCGCATCGTGAAACTCCGAACTACTAAACTATTTCCCCGCAATTCTAAGCTAACCAAACATTTAATTTCAATAGTTTACGAACTGTACATACGCTTAACCGAGCATTAAATGCACGGAAAAAAGGAAACATTTTCCAGAGTGAAGAGCGATAAACTTAACTACCCGTTGAGTTATGAAAATTACGATTCATAATCAAAATCGTGTGAACTGTCTAATTATTTCATTACGACGATTCCGATCTCATCAAAAAGCATGCATTTCTTTTTTTTTTGTTCTGTTTTGTTTTGTACCCCACTTGCAACTCAATTATCACCGGCCACATGCGAACCCAGATCACGCTATTCCAGTGTTCGCCGTTTAGGTAACGATCAACCGAGAAATCTCGTGTGTGTGCTTCAATTAGCAGTGCACTTTGGTCACCGGCATGCACTTTTACCTCAGTACCGACGTGACGGCGGCCACCGCCGGGATCAGGAAGCGGTCGTTTTGTTTCGGTTCCATGCACCGAATGGTTCGGGATTGGGGGCTGCTAAGCAAAAGCAAATGCAAAAGGCTGCGATCTCACACCCCTCGCCGAGATATTGACTTGGCCGGTCCGTGATTAGCACGTGCTTCGGTCGATTCTCCCTCGGCTGCAAATCATAATTATTCATGACATGCGAAACTCATATTCACGATTTTGCCCCTTTTTCGATGCCCAACCCGGTGGCCGGGCTCCGAGGGTGTTTAGTGCTCCTTTTTAAGCTTCCTTTGATTCAGTTTTGCTTACCCTTGGATTAATGGTTTTTATGTCGGTGGTTTTCTTTCAAACCAGAAAAAAACACCGGGTTGCTGTGTTGTAAATGAAAACGTCAAAGGCGAGCCGGTATGTGGATGACGTTCAGCAATAATTAATTACACTGATAGCGATTTTGTGTTCTACACTGCCGTTGTATGGCTGTGAAAACGGATGCCATTATTCAGAGTTATAAATATTCATTTTCAATGACTGAATAATATGCACCTTCAGTTAAATATTACTGAGCATCTCTTCTATGCAAGTCGCTGGATTACTATGATGAATATTTTAATTTTGAAAGGGATCCGAAGTACATTCGGCTGGGGTTTATTCATATTCACTATGAAATGAATACACTGTTCAACTCATCAATGAAGAATTGATATTCGAAACAGTGCACTGTTGCTAGATTTGAATTTGTACTAGTGATCATTTTTTTCCATCTGTGCTGACTTTCTAGAGAGGTTACATTAACATACGTCAATGTGTAAGAAAGTAATATTTATTCTGTTGATACATCATTTTCGTTTCCGGTAGAAGGCAATAGTTGATTAATTTGATGTGTAGAGCATTTATTTATCTACTCTTCATTGTCTCAATACATTATCGTTAAGTGGGACGCTACTTTTTTCGATTGATCGGTTATCTTCAATTTTGTAACGTACGGGGTAGATTTCCTTTCGAGCTGCAAATATTTCTAGAACATTACACATTTCCATATGTACGTAGACGTTCTAAGAACAGAATAAAACGCACCTTTGCAATACAATGGGTTGCGTGCGTGTATTTTTGTGAGAAAATTTTTTGAAATATTCACCTGGTTGCGATTTTCTTGTATGACAAATAACCTTACTTTCAACTTGAAAACAATTTCAGATCGTCATCATCAACTCAACCAATTGAATAAATAAATTGACAATATTATGAAGTAAAATGAAAAATCGAAAATTTCTTATGATTTTTATGGAAAAATATTCTGAAAAAAAACTTGAATAGATGGGGATGGGCATAGCGAGATGAGTATGGGTCAAGTTTTCCATACTTGAGAACCAAATGAGTATAAGATTTGAACCTTCATAATCGAAATAAAAAAGCATAGGTGCGTTTCGGAATACACTCATTTTTAGACAATAGTTGAAGAAAACTGACGGAAAGCTTATCTTTTCGAGACAATTTTATTTTCCTTACTGGGGTGACATTATTGTGTCAAAAAGACTTCTGTTCAACTTTACAAGAAGAATGTTTCTCAAATTTTCTTCGCTGATTCCCGAGCGACGATCGGTCATGATCAACGGCAATGCGCTAAATGACCTTTCCACTGACACTTGGTTTGAAGGTGTAGCTAGAACAACCGAGGCTACGGCAGAGAGTTCAGGGTGTGTGAGATGTCTATCCATCCAGTGCTTCCACACATTGAATGCATGATGTTGTCTAGGTTCTACATCAAGAGCTTTGAGTTGCTGTAAGAATTGTGTTCTTTCCGTTGTTCCCGAGGAGGTAGCACATTCGCCGAACATTGCTGTGATGAATGAATCGAAATCATCTTTCTTTGTGGACGCTGATATCTCCAAAGCTGTTAACGGAGTACTCTTTTTGTACGAACGAATCTTGTTGTACGTTTCAATCACGTAACTCTTAAAATTGAATGGATTGTAAAAAATATATATATATGACTTAAGCACGAATTTCTTTATCTTCAATATAAAAAAATTCGTGCTTAAGTCATATATATATATATATATATATATATATATATATATATATATATATATATATATATATATATATATATATATATATATATATATATATATATATATATATATATATATATATATATATATATATATATATATATATATATATATATATATATATATATATATATATATATATATATATATATATATATATATATATATATATATATATATATATATATATATATATGACATGAAACATTTTTCTAATCCTACCTGTATCTGCTCTTTTTCTTCTGCTTTAAATAAATTTGATCCCATATAATTCAATCGAGGATCCAAATAAAGGGCCATTTTGAAAACTCGTGAATGGCATAGATTTTTCAACCGATTCGTTAGTGCTTCTGTCAATGGTGTCGAGAAAGGATTATTTAGTTTCGATACTTCCATTATAGCCATGAGCCAGTGCAAGTAGAAATCTGGTAATGAAACATGTTCTGCCTGCATATTTACAGTGCATGAGTATAGAGGCTTGAAAGCTTGCTCGTAATTTTTAATAAAGTCCCACGAATCATCAAGCTCTTAAATAAATGTATAATTTCGTACAAGTTGAACATTAGAAAACTTATACTAATAGCTTACCTAACTCTGGGAACTGTTGTGCCAACTGTTTGAAAAAACTTTCTTGCTGAAGAAAACTCAGCATCATTCTATAAATTCCTCCCCATCGGGTCTGTCCCCAAATTGGAGGATATGTTGCATTCGACAAAAAAAAATTTGGCTTATATTTCATATGCCTATTTTTTTTTGCAATTTCAGTAACTGCTTTCACTGAAGAATTCGATTTGTCAACTACATCCAGTATAGCTAACTGTAGGGTATGAACAGCACAACGAACCAGATTTAAATTTTCTTGCAGTTCATTGCTTAAAGCAGATGTGAAGTTATGTAATTTTTTATCTTCTTCTTCAGTATCGTAATCATCATTTGAACAAGCGGTCATTAGTTCTACTTCTTCCTTCAGGTGACGTACCGTTGCCAACATGTTGGCCCCATTATCACACGTGATAGAAAATATTTGATCAATTCCTACTCCGAAGTTTTGAATTATCTCCAAAATTTTAGTTTTTAAAAAACGCGCTGTCTGACGTTCTTGAACTTCTATCATATCTGGAATAAATTTTCCTTGTATTTGTGATTTAATAATTTATTTGCTCATTTTTGTGAAAACTTACCCAGGGTACGGATTACTATCACGTCATTGATGGCATACTGGGCATTTACGCCTACGATATGACGATTTTGCCGAGACGCAGAATCAATTTTAAGGCTGAGTAATCTGTTTTGCATTTCTGAACTGATTTGAGCGCGAATTCTTTGTGAAATTTCTTTTAGAAAAGCTATCATGTTGCCAGTATTTATGGTAACACCAACAGCAGACGCCAATGGATCAATTATTTGCTTGAAACCATCCCATTGGAAACATCGCAGCGGAAGATTGTGAAATGTAATCATTTTCAACAATGAATCCATCAAAAGCTGCTTGTCGATAGCCACCATTCGCTTAGCAATAACTCTCTGTTTCTTCATTGACACCTCTTGATCTCTAATTAATCCGTTTGTCTTTGCGAATTCAAAGTGTCGGGTTCGGAAATGACGGATGAAGTTCTGGATGTCAATTTTTTCCTGCGCATACTGACAGTCACTTCCGGCGTCAATACAACATGAAGCTTTACCATTTGTGTGGCCAATGAACCTAAGTGCAATTCCGGCCAAAGTTGTTTTCTCCTTATTTCGTTTCTGTCCTCTATTTGAAACAGGTAAAGCCGTTGAAGTTTCATCCAATGTGCACATTTTTTCGACAGGCTCAAGCATCTTCGAATATAACACCGTTTATATAGAATCAAAATTTTCACTGAAAGAAATTTATTTTATTCAGATGACGTTCTTCAGTTAAAATATTCAGCGTGAACTATGATTGAAACCCGCATATGAAGAGCATATGAATGCATTTCTCGATGCCTGGTCTAAGTATCATTATTTAACTGTTTCAAATCAAAGCAGTCTCTGTATTTTCGCTTGCTGAAAATGCTTGAGCAATGCATGAACGAAAATCAATCAATTTCGTTATTCATTGATAGTGTTCGAAAATTGTTGACACTGCCATTATTACATTCAAATTCGTGCCAGTGTATTCGGAGTAAGCACAGCACTGAAACAAAACAGTGCTGTATCATACGAACTGAAGTGACTATTAGCGTATGAGGCTTATTGATTTTTTCGTGCACAGAACAATTCATGACGGGTTTTTTTTACTGGAACGATTTTTTTAAATTTATTCTTATTTTTGGTGGTTTTTTTCTTTTTTATTCAAGAATATAATGTTTAAGGCACACTGCTTAAGCTCTAAGATGCCAAGGGCTTTTACTAATTTTAATTTACGACTAACTTAAAACTAGGGTTGTATCATTGAGTAATGTCATATTTGGGTCGCAATGGTTGACTTTGGCAGATCCAGCCTTCAGCTGGTGATCGGCAGTGGCCGGTGAATTGAATATTTCATGAGAGTCTTCCATATGGCGTTGGTGAATGTTCATGTTGGCCGCATTCTTCGGTCCGTGTGGGTCCGCGGGAAACACCCCCAGGTTACGAATACCCGGCGGGTGGCCCGCATGCTGTTGGTAAGTTTCCGTGGGCGATGATGGTGTTGTTACAGAAGAAAATGAGAAAAAAAAAATAGCGAAGTAAATATTGCGGAAAACGGAGTAAAAAGGGGATATGGGAATGAATTGACTAAAACGACAGAGATCTAATTAGTTGACATCGAGATGGTGAAGAGACGGGGAGCGGGGAAGCGAAAAGGTTAGTGACAGCACAAAGATCTTGTTAGTTCCGATGAAGATGGTGGACAGATGAGGAATCGGGATAATCGGCGGAAGTTAGTGTCGAACCTGCAGGTGAAGATTATTCTTAGCCACAGTTGAAACAACGTCGATAAATATGAGGAACTTTCTAAGCCAGATGTAACAGATTACACTTGTATATTAATGTGTTTGAGAAACTCGTATATCAGAAGCATATATGAGCTATCCCGACTCGCCAACACATCCCGAACCGGAACTTCAGGCGGTCTACCTCGGGCCCTGAGGGATTCCAGTAGCTTCGACCTGGCGTCGCGATACTCTACGCACGACCACACGACATGCTCGATGTCCTGATAACCGTCGCCATAGGTGCAGAGCCCGTTCTCCACGATCCCGATACGCCGGAGATGTGCGTTGAATGTATAGTGATTTGACATGAGCCGTGACATAACGCGAATGAAATCACGACTCACGTTCATCCCCTTGAACCACGGTTTCGTTGATACCTTAGGAATAATGGAGTGTAGCCATCGTCCCAGTTCGTCATTCGTCCATGAAGTTTGCCAACTTTCGAGAGTTTTCTGACGAGAAATACTGAAAAATTCATTGAAGCAGATTGGTCTTTCATAAATATCACCTTCTAATGCGCCCACCTTAGCCAATGAGTCTGCCTTTTCATTTCCCGGAATGGAACAATGCGAAGGGACCCAGACTAACGATATTGAATAAGACCGTTCAGATAAAGTTTTCAAGTGTTCCCGTATTTTCCCCAGAAAATAAGGGGGGTACTTTCCTGGCTTCATTGCCCGGAGAGCTTCTATTGAGCTTAGACTGTCCGTGACAATGAAGTAATGGTCTTTGGGCGAGGTTTCAATGATCTCGAGGGTGTACTGAATAGCAGCTAATTCTGCGACGTAAACTGAAGCCGGATCACTGAGTTTGTACGAAGCGGTGATGTTTTGATTGAAGATACCGAAGCCTGTGGACTCGTTGATGTTTGATCCGTCAGTGTAAAACACCTTTTCACAGTTGACTGTTCTAAATTTATTATAAAAAATATTTGGGGCCACTTGAGGGCGCACGTGATCCGGAATTCCACGAATCTCTTCTCTCATGGAAGTATCGAAAAACACAGTAGAATCAGAAGTATCCAAGAAATGAGCACGGTTGGAAACAAACGAAGAAGGATTAATATTCTGAGCCATGTAATCAAAATACAAGGACATAAAACGGGTTTGAGAATGGAGCTCAACTAACCTTTCGAAATTTTCAATCACCAGAGGATTCAAAATGTCGCATCGAATGAGTAAACGATATGAGAGATCCCAGAACCGGTTTTTCAATGGGAGAACGCCCGCCAGCACTTCGAGGCTCATCGTATGAGTCGATTGCATGCAACCCAAGGCAATACGCAAACAACGATACTGATTTCTTTCCAGCTTGATGAAATGAGTGTTCGCCGCGGATCGGAAGCAAAAGCATCCGTATTCCATCACGGACAATATCGTTGTTTGGTACAGCCTGATCAGGTCTCCTGGATGGGCACCCCACCACGATCCGGTTATTGTACGAAGAAAGTTGATTCTTTGTTGGCATTTTCGTTTCATATACCTAATGTGACATCCCCATGTGCCTTTGGAGTCGAACCAGACCCCGAGATATTTAAATGTGAAGACCTGAGCTATGTTTTCACCCCCTAGTTGAAGCTGTAGTTGTGCTGGTTCTCGCTTCCTTGAAAATACAACCAGCTCAGTTTTCTCCGTAGAGAACTCGATACCCATTTGAAGAGCCCATGTCGACAAGTTGTCGAGGGTATCTTGCAATGGTCCTTGGAGATCGGCAGCTTTGGGTCCTATAATGGACACAACGCTGTCGTCGGCAAGTTGTCTTAGCGTGCAAGATGTGTTGATACATTCATCAATGTTGTTCACGTAAAAGTTGTATAAAAGGGGGCTTAAGCATGAGCCCTGAGGAAGACCCATGTAACTGAATCGTATTGTCGACAAATCACCATGCGCGAAATACATATGTTTCTCAGACAATAGATTATGTAAAAAGTTGTTCAAAACTGGCGAAAGACCATGCTGATGCAGCTTCTCAGATAGGATGTTTATGGAAACTGAGTCAAAAGCCCCCTTGATGTCTAGGAAAACTGACGCCATTTGTTCCTTACGAGCAAATGCCATTTGAATTTCGGTTGAGAGCAACGCCAAACAATCGTTCGTTCCTTTGCCTCTGCGGAAACCAAATTGTGTATCTGAAAGTAAGCCATTAGTTTCGACCCAATTGTCTAAACGGAAGAGAATCATTTTTTCGAACAATTTCCGGATACAGGAAAGCATAGCAATCGGCCGATACGAATTGTGATCGGTGGCTGATTTTCCTGGTTTTTTAATGGCGATCACTTTCACTTGTCTCCAGTCATGTGGAACAATGTTGCCCTCAAGGAACTTATTGAATAAACTCAACAAGCGCCTTTTGGCGGGGTCAGGCAGATTTTTCAACAAGTTGAATTTTATTCTGTCTAATCCCGGGGCTTTATTGTTACATGACAAGAGTGCAAGTGAGAGCTCTACCATCGAAAACGGTGTTTCGTTTGTGTTTGGTGTCGCGGTGCGGGTGATCTTCTGTTCCGGTACAGAGTCTGGGCATACTTTTTTAGCGAAATCGAATATCCAGCGGTTGGAATATTCCTCGCTTTCATTCGTGGTGTTATGATTGCGCATTCGTCGGGCTGTGTTCCAAAGAGTGCTCATAGATGTTTCTTTCGTTAAGCCGTCTATAAACCGACGCCAGTAACCGCGTTTCTTGGCTCTAATCAAGTTCTTAGTTTTAACGTCTAACGCCGCGTAATTCCGGTAATTATCAGGTGTTCCATTTTTTCTGAATATTTTATACGCGGAGGCTCTCTCCGCGTTTAAATTTGTGCACTCTTTGTCCCACCACGGGTTGGGAGGACGAATGTTAGTTTTCGCGCCGGATACACGTTTCGTCTGAGCTTGAGTCGCGGTGTCGAGAATCAAGCCAGCCAAAAACGTGTACTCTTCCTCCGGAGGAAGTTGTTGAGTTCTTTCAAGTTTCTCAGATATCGAGGTCGCATAGCTATTCCAATCAATATTTCGTGTGAGGTCGTACGAAACATTGATTGTCTTCGATGGTTTTGAGCCGCTGGTGATTGATATTACGATCGGTAGGTGATCGCTACCGTGGGGATCAGGAATTACCTCCCACGTGCAATCCAACCGTAGCGATGTCGAGCAAAGGGATAAATCCAGCGCACTTGGTCTTGCTGGTGGTGCAGGAATCCGTGTCATTTCTCCCGTATTCAATATTGTCCTATTGAAGTTATCGCAGATATCATGGATCATAGCTGATCTGTTATCATCGTGAAGACAGCCCCATCCCGTACCGTGTGAGTTAAAGTCTCCCAAAACCAACGTCGGTGCGGGAAGGAGCTCAATGATATCACTGAGTCGCCGATGCCCAATCGAGGCTCTTGGGGGAATGTAGATGGAAGCAATACAAAGGTCCTTACCTTTGATTGTAACATGACATGCGACAACTTCAATACCTGGTATCGAGGGGAGGTTAATTCGATAAAAAGAATAGCACTTTTTGATCCCTAAAAGTACTCCTCCGTAGGGATCATCTCGATCCAGGCGAATAATGTTAAAATCGTGGGAGTTTAAGGGTATTTCAGAAGTTAACCAAGTTTCGCACAATGCAAATGCGTCACATTTCAGATTATTTACTAGAAATTTAAATGAATCTATTTTTGGGATAATACTTCTACAATTCCACTGTAAAACAGTGATTAGATCCGTGACCTCGGTGGATGATTTAGCCATCGAAAGATACAATCGCTGAAAGAAGGGGCCAATTTGCAGTCAACTGCTTCAAATATGTTTTTACTGTAGGCATGAAAGCAATTAAAATGCTTCTAAGAGGGTCTGAAATATTGAAAGTTGTAAAAATCCAGTCCACAACATCAGAAAACTTGATAAGTCCAGCACCTAGTTGGTTCTCTGGTGGATTTTTAGGGACGCTTGGGGATTTTGTAGTCCCTGGAAGTGGTGGGAATTCCATCTCGGAATTGAGCTTTCCGAGACCAGGAGCTTTTTGCTTCGGTGATTTTTCCCGATTCCCGTTAGCTGTAACTTTTCGAAGCCCTTCGGAAGACACCTTCGAACCCTTACTAGGTAGCTTATGAGAAGATTTATTCATTCTTTTCCTACAGCTATGAGGGACCGCTGAAGATGGACCTTCCAAAGGGTCGTCAGAATCGCTCTCGTCAGTCGACAAGCAGGCATATGGATTCGTTGTCTGTTTAGGAGGGGTGGCACTTTTAAGCATCTCTGCGAAGGAACGCTTGGAGTGCTCCTTTAGGGAACGCTTCATTCGATCACCTCGCAGTTTGTAAGCGGGACAATCAGAGAGGTCATGTGGACCCTCCTTACAGTAGAGACACTTTTCAGCATCCTTACCGCAAGAGCCGTCCGCATGAGCTTCCCCACAGTTAGCACAACGTGGCTTATTGCTGCAATGGGTAGCTGTATGCCCCAGTTGTTTGCAATTGGTACAATTCATTATCCGGGGTACAAATAAACGAACAGGCAAACGAACCCGGTCCAAGAGGATGTAGTTGGGCAAAGCAGTGCCGGCGAAGGTCACACGATAAGAGTCTGATTGGGGATAAGACTTTGTTCCATCCCCTGCGATCGATACTGAATGCAATCGCTTGCAATCCAGTATCTTGACATTCTTAAGTGAGGGGTCTTTAAAACAACCCGCCCCGTACTTAAGAATATCCTCGCAAGTCAAACTCGAATCGGTGACCACACCGTCGATTTCTACTTCGCGAGCGGGCACGTAGACGCGGTACTCCTGCGTAAAGGGATCCTTTTGAACAAGCTCATTAGCCTGTTTAGAGCTGGTAAACAGGACCCTGAGCTTGTCTGGCCGTATTCTATCAATACTTTTTATAGTATTATATCGCGAAAACAGGTCTCGCGATATTTTTAAAATATTTAAATTTTTTTCTCTTGATTTGGTCCGGAAATAGACCGCGTAAGGCCCGGCCGGTAGTGCGAGCCCATCAGGATAGCTCTTTATGCGGGACATTTTACAGACAAGGGAAGTCTCCATTTGAACATCGGGAGCGGGGGGGCCAGGACTTAAATTAGACATGTCGCGGAACTACTTCCGCGCAGAAACAAGTAATTCGGGGGGAAATATAATGGTCAAAAACGAATAATCGAAGTAACGGTACTTAACTTAAGATCCAACGGGGGACACCAAGCTGGTCTTCGTCGGTCGGCGTATCGCCGCTTTGATGATGTGCAAAAAACCTCCGAGAGGAAAAAGCACACCTATTTATTATCCTCACACAATGGCCGCTTGTTTACAATCCGCACACTTGGCCTTGATCGGCGAAACAATAACCGGCTAACGGTACCGTTTCGATCCACCGCTCACAATAAGGTACTGTTCTATTATATAATGCGAAAAAAACCTCTCAGAGGAAAAAACACTATTGTCTATCACACAATATCGTTTCGATCGTCCGACCACTTTATCACACACACACAACTGGTTTTCAATGCTTTCGCAGTAAATCCAAATCACGTCCGTTCGCTCGGAAGGTTGAAACGGCAATGATTTTTGGTGGTTGTTCTAAGTTAAAACTACAACTCTTCCCTAAAAAATCCACCATTTTGTAGCTGTTAAACCTCACCAAAGTAACAAACAACGAAAAAGAAAACTTTGGGGTCTGGTTTTTTCTATGTGGAAAGTGTGTGCAATACAAGAAAAAAATTGGTGCAGTGGAGCCCGACATTTTCAAAAAATCATATTTTTTCTTTTATAATTTATTATAAACACATTTCAAGAATGTTTTGTCAAGTTTTGAAGTCAATCGAAGTAGAAATCTTGGGCCTGTTCGCTGAGCTCTTACTGTTTCTAGGAATGAGATATCCATAGACAAAGGTCCATAACTTCCAAAGTTTCGTTCCAATAGGCTTGAAAATTTCACGAATATTCTTGAAATGTTTTACTATAAGAAAATATAAAGAAAATAATAAATGATTTTTCAAAATTTTGAATGAATAAAAAATAACATTTGTTTTTAGTTGTGGTAAGTTCACTATGTTTACACATTGAATATATTGAATACTAGCTGACCCGTCGAACTTCGTCTCGATTAAAGATTAATTGTTCGAATTTATGTTTATTGTCAAACGACTAAGTGGTTAACATTTCTCTCCATTATTTTTCTGATTACTTAACCCACAATCAACTGAATTCGAAATACTTCTGTTAAGCACTGAACAGAGATCCCTCTCTAATGGCTTTGACATAATAGACTTTTCTCTTCCAGATGTGATTCTTGCTTCCGGTAATCAATAAAATACCTCTCTAAAAGAGATTTGTATTGATAAATTTAACACTATGTTAAAGAGTTTCTTTTCTAGAGTATATTTACAATTTGTATTCAACCCAAGTAACCAAAATTTCGCAAAAAAAAAGTTTGGCTTAAAAAGCATACATAGTATTCTGAACAGTCCCTTTTTAAGGAATTACTCATAGCAATTCCTTGTACAGCTTTTAAGCAGCGAGAAAGTTTTCTCAGTTATTTTTCTGTACCGTCAAGTTGCTAAAAAGTGCCACGCGTACTCTATAGCTCTAATAAAAAGGGATATTTTTCATGTACTGTGGAACTTTTTGTTGCTTGAAGAGACGACGCTTAAATTTTAATTTTATGTTGATCTTACCAATTTATACATAACATCATTATGGTAATCATTTTGAACATTGATCTAATCAGCAAAATTCAAGGAAAATCTCTTAGTTTGACCCAATGTTGCACATATTCTTCGTGTAAATAATTCACTCACCCATCCTCGATGCGAATATCCTGTCTATACTCATACCTCTCTCGAACAACGTTGAACTATTCACTGCACGAAAGAGAGAAGGTTGAAAATGAATAAGCAATAATCGTAGAGAACCCGAATCTACTAATCCATTCCTCGCGGTTGGTATACATCGTGCATGTTCGTTTTATACAATCGTTTGTCATTCGTTCATTTACTTTACTCTTCGAATTGGTTCGAATAGCGTCACTGCGATGATCGTTGGTTTCCATTCTTCTCGAAGCATTCTTCTTCTGGGATATGGTTCATCACACACACATAAGACTATGGTACTAATGCAGGGGGAAATGCCGATTCAAACGCAGCGCCTGCTGTGTGTTTGAGAGCTGCACAATACTGTGCTCCTGTTACATATATAAATCAATTTCATGCTAAATAGCAAGTTTTGTTCAAATTAATCTACCCAATATTCCCAACACTGAGTAGTACAACAGTGAATGATTTGAACCTAAGAGAATTCTGGTCCACCTAATAAATGGGTATGTTTAATAGCTAAAGAATTATCAATTCGACAAGATATAATCCCATCACTCAAACAAAACAATGCGCATCTTCTATGCACCTTCGGTTATTGGGTTCTTGGTTTGTCATCATCAGTGAATTAATTGATTGGTTTTTTTAAAGTGTGTCAGATCAAAACAAATGATTTTTTGTGTTATTATGAGTCACATCTAAAACATGTGTTTTAAAGATGGATGAATTTTAAGTTTTCCAGGGGTTTCTCGTGCAAATCGAAGAAGGTATATTATATACAACGGCGTTTTTCTAGATAAATTTTTTCTAATTGTTACCTTGATTATTTGATTGTTTCTGCTCAAATTTATAAATGCATCCTCGAGTTAGACTAGAATAATAAAGATTTAGGCGTATGCATTTTAATTAGTAAAAATTAGGTAACTCAGATTTAAAAAAATCAGATTCCTGTTCCTGTTGATCCTCCAGGAAACTTTCTAAAGCTTGTACGAAACAAGAAAATTATTCTGTTTGAACGATTTACTAAAAAAAATCACGAAAATTGCATTTGACGTGTAAAATTTCTTAATGTTCAAACGAGTACTATTGATCTAGTTAAACTGATTTAATTTTCTCAATTCGACGTTTGAATGTAAAAGTGTGTGATTCAACTGAAAGAAGTATCAGAAACAGAAAAAATCGCCGAATCATGTTTCGAAACTTTATAAACTTTATTTATAGGTTGACCACCTTAAATTTCATGCACCAGCACAAAGATGGACCGCGATGGATGTTCCCGACATTCGACAGTTTCCTGGCGTTAGAATTAACCGAACAGTAGAGCAAACTTTAACTGCATTAATGACATTTTAATTTTGCCGGAAAAAAAAGTTTTTCATTTTTCCACTGAATGTTTCAATTGATTAGGTGATATACCATCTGACGAGCGACGAACATCAGATAGATATTTTTCATCCGTAGCCATTCAATTAGCGAACCAAAAGTTTTGATACGAGAGCGGTGCGATTTGGTTCTTGTTTTCCGGAAACGTTGAATTTTTTGCTTCATTTAATTTATTGGGGATGGCCAGTTTATTTTTTGTCGTGAATACCACTTACTTTACTATGGGGTGCCTTTTCAAAATTTACCCTCTGAGAGAGTGATAAGTTTTTGATCGTGAATATCTCTTGTTGTATCTAACGAATCAACATAATTTTTGCTACACGCCATCGGAAATATGATCACAATTTTATGATGAAGTTTTCAGTTGTGTGACATAATCTCCAATAATTCAAAATTAAACTTTTCTGAAATGTTTGGTATAAACGAGTATCAAAGGGGATAATAAATAAGGCGCGTTTGCCTTGATCGTATTTTTAAAGAACAAATCTCCAAATATCAAGGGGAACGTGCCACTTGAGCCAATTTGTTCTGATTCCTGACACTATTGAAAAACCTGTACAACAAATCGTTCGAGGAAAATGTTCCGAACAGTGTTTAATATCGTAGTGAGTTCCACAATTTGGTCCTTCTAAAAGGCAGGAATGAATCCCGTACAGCATCCGGATAGTTTCTTTCAATGAAATGCAATTCGAAATGAAATAATCGACATTCAAATTCTATATGCTGCTATTTTTAAAGCCGTTAGGACCGCCCATTAGTGAAAAAGCTACAAACGAAATCACGTAAATAGAAACCTCTTAACAAAAATTGGATCAGTTTGAATTCAATCGCCACTGCGAGCAGATGTATTTTGTGTCGTTTGCAAAGCTAGTTTCGCTTCCGACAAGATCGATTACTTCACAGCTGCCAGTTGTTTCCATTGGTGAAAAAACAACGAAATGTGGACAACGGTGGAGAGCATCACACAAAATCAGCCGTTCTAATGGCTCTAAAAGTTTTCTAAAGAACTATTAGGATTTCTTGCTTGCAAATCGAAGGGAAATATCCTCAGTTTAGTGCAAATCTGGAACTGTTTGAATCGATTTGTGCATTTTTCGCTGAGTGAAATTCACAGTAATCGAGATCAAGTGAAGCCTTCTTTGTTTTTGCGAAAAATATGAAAAAGGGGAATGCTTGCATAATTCATACAATTGATCAACTAATTGATATTCGGAAGTGTTAAGGAACATGTCAGTTGTTTTCGTATTCACGACATCCAGTTATGCCGCTGACATTACCCACCCGCCGTTTTCTTTTTGTGGCAGCTCATTCGAAAAAAGATTTTGCGTTGTGAAATTTTGAATTCTAGTACTAGGCGTTTGTTTAAGCGAATTTGAGAACTCATATTGTTCTTATTTATTCAGTAAAATTAAATATTCGTTGATAATTTATATTTTCATATCTGTTCTTTAAAGAATCTAATCGTTAAATCCTGGACGATTCAGTACTTCGGAGGAATTTCTTCTTCGTTGATTACTAGAAAACTCAATGATTTGTTTTAGTCTTGTAAAGACGTTGAGCCGCCTTGAGCTGTTTCTTCATGTGTTTTTACATGCGGGATAGTTCAATTGGCTAACCTATTTCCCTGGATAAGAGCTAGCTACGGGTTCGAAACCCGTATCTGCGGTAGTTTTTTTTTTTGCGGTTTTCATTACATAGTTGTATTCGTATGTCATTTTTTTAATCTGTTTTCCCTTTGTTGAAGACAAAAAATTCTAATGATTTATAGGCTGTACAAAAAAAAATGGGACATGATGGTTTTCATGAGTTTTGACAGTTTTATTCTCATATAAGAAGCTCATAAATTCCTTCACTCAAAAGTACAACCATCCGCACTATCGCCATTCCGTAAGACCATTTGCAATTACCGATACAAAAAGTGGCGTGAAAAATGGGAACAATATCGGCTTTAAAAGCATTTGGAAAATGCAACTGTTCGCTTCTATCGAACCGCTTCACGTCACGCCACGCCACGGCACGGCATTAGATAACATATCGTTTGCCATCGCTGCAAATCACTCGAAAGCGGATTTTCCATAGCACGAGTAAAATGCCGCCGCATGCGTGGGTTCTCGACTTCGGCTTTGGTAGGTGTTAAAATTCCACACCACCATTATTTTCGCTTAGCCAGTTGGAAAACCGGTTGAAGTGAGGGCGAGGGTGAAGAAAACTTTGCAACCGATCCCCATCATCATTCGTCCGTCGGAATTGTGTTAGCGGCATCAGTGTACGAGGACCTATTAGCGAAATATGGGATGAGGAGTTGGAAAGGATGGACGTGGTTCCACGTTGAACCGTCAAAACCGACTAATGAATCACTGGAATGATGGATGGCCAGTCCGATCAAGTACACTGGATGTCTTATCAGCGTAACCTTTTTTGTGTTTTATGTTTACCTATTTACAAAATTAATTGATTAAGTAAGCATTTTTTTTACGAAAAGAAGGGCGGTAGGTAATAGTGAAGCAAAGCTCCAAAAACGGAACTCACTTCGATTTCTCAGCAACGGTTAAACCGATTATAACAAATCATGATTCAAATTAAAGATCTTAGTGCCTTAAAAGATACCATGCAATTTCATCCTGATCCGACTTTCGGTACCGAAATTATAGGACGATTAGATTCAAAAATTTCAAACTGTAATACAAAACTAAGGAGTGTATCGATAAGTAGTTAGCATCATTCAAACAGTTATTACTCTGAAATGGCTTAATTATTTGCAGCCTGTTTTGCGGTGACATGTTTGTTTACATGTCAATAACAGCTGCGCAATCGATTGGTTTCGGTACGGTTTATCGTTTCAATGATGAGTCGAATTGATCCGGAAACGCGAAAGAAAATTTTGCACACTTGGTGCTCAGAAAGTGGTGTCACGTACAACGAAATTGCAAAACGAATGAAAGTGCACCACACCAGTGTCAAAAATATTATCGAGAAGATCGGTAAGACCCTTTTCATGAAGGATTTGCCCCGATCCCGTAGGAAAACGGGTCCCAGCCAGCCCGGCTGGGACTTAAAAGTGGTTGAGTACATCAGGAAAAACCCATCAGCGTCGACGCGGGATTTGACCAAGCAGTTCAACACCAGCATCGGGATTATTCAACGGATCAAAGTTCGGAACTCCTTGAAAACGTACAAGAAACAGAAGGTGCCGAAAAAGTCCCTGGTACAGCAAGTTCAGAACAAAACAAGAGCGCAAAAACTGTATAACCGGATTCTACAGAATAAAGACGGATGCATCCTGATCGACGACGAAACCTACGCCAAGGAAGACTCTCGAGCGCCTCCCAGACCGCAATATTATACGAAATCGGTGTACCAGGACCTGGACGACGCTGACACCACGGTGGCGATGGAAAAGTTTGGGTAGAAGGTGTTGGTCTGGCAAGCAATTTGTACCTGTGGTTTGCGGTCGTCGATTTCCTTCACGAAGGGCACAATTAACGCCAAGGTGTACGGAAGAAGAGAATGTTGCCACTGTACAGAAAGCATAAGGCTCCTCCTCTCTTCAAGCCGGATTTGGCTTCAGCCCACTACGCCAACTCCGTTCTACAGTGGTTGTCAAAAAATAATGTACAATTCGTGGAAAAGGACATCAACCCACCGAACTACCCGGATCTTCGGCCAATCGAAAGGTATTGGGCAATTGTCAAGCGGCACTTTCTGAAGGAAGGTACAGTGTCCCAAAACATGCAGGAGTTAAACACAAAACTGGACTGCTACCACAAGCAAAGTAAAAAAAGTAACTGTGCAGAATTTAATGAAGAATTTCAAGTCTAAAGTGCGAGCGTTTCACAGAAACTAGGATTTTCTTCAGTATAATCAGTGAAATGCATAAAAATTTAATTTTCCTACAATATATCGGAAACTGATGTCAAAATATGTTTTTTTTTCACTTTTTTATTCAATAATCAATGTTGCTAACTACTTTTCGATACACTCCTTATGCCAAACCGATACGCATCGGTACGTGCTGGTACGGAAGAAGAAAACGCTACCGCCTAGCACACAGTGAAAAATGTTAAATTTCCATATTGCATTAATGAAATACGGCGGAGTCACGCGTCGTTGTGAATCGGTGTAGTTTGACAATTAATTCATATTATTTAATTACTTTAAGATCGGCTACAAATGAGCATAACCTGAAAGTTTTTTTTTTGGTTCATTGTATACCGAGTCAATACCAGTTCAAAGTTTTCGCTCTGCTAATAATCACCCATTATCAAGCAATAGACGTGTGTTCTGCTCGGGAACTTTCCATTGCTCGTTTCAGCAAACTTTAAGTGCCCTTTTTTAGTGAACAAAATCGTTCCAAAATTGTTAAGACCGCCATTTGCGCTAGACATTTCGATATCGCTGACACTCACTAGCACTCTCGGGTTCTCGTGATTTTGACATTTGACCGCAGCTCCAATCACCATGATAAAAAAAAAACAAATGTGATGCCGACGTTTGTTTTGGTTCCTCTGGTTCGCGAAGCAATAAATTAGCTTGCCGATCTTGCTCGAAAAATTTCCATTTTAAGTGCGCCAATTTAAACATGTCAACAATCAAGTTAATTCGTGAAAACCCAGGATTGTACTGGTTATGTTCCCAGTGTCGAGAGTTACCTAATCGAAACGAATCCGCTGATGGAACTTTGCAGCTGATTCTCCAACGAACCACCGCAGCCCTGAAGTCGATCGATGCTTTGACTGATACAATGCAGTTTTTTTGTCGCATGTATTCTAACGGTTGTGCTAGACCTAGCTGCAATCATCGCTCTGGACATCATGATTACACTGAACGCTCTGCTAATGATGGCACTTGTTTCTTCGAACGGCTCGACGATCTCCATCTTGACTTAACTAACCTGTTTGAATCAATACTCGAGGGCAACAACAAACGACCACGCACCAGTAGTACTGGCAGACCATCTATACCTCAACCTGACAAAATAAGGCGAGTTGACGTTCCAATATCTAACCAATACCACCAGTGACAATGAATTGTCCAACAATATTTTTGATGGACAATGCCTTATGATCTCACCGCAACCTAGAGCAACTTATACTACCTTTGCGTATACGCCGCAAATATCATCTAACATCACCAGGCAAGCCAACGTAAATATTATTTCTAACGTTCCTTACCTAGGGCCTACCGTTAATTTAGTTCCCAAAAGTGCCCATTTACCAACTAGCAACGAGATTCTTCAACCAGCAAGCACCAGAAACATCAGAACAGAACCTAACAATCATAGCTCTAGCCTTCAAGTAGCACCTTCTATAAGACAGACCTTAACCGATGCCAATAATGGTAATTGGTATTATTTAACCAGATTTTTACCTAGTGAAACTGAGGAGAATATCATTAGTTCTGTAGAATCACGCACTAACTGTCCTCGTAACTTTATTCAATGTTTCAAACTAGTAAGACAATATCAGGAGAGGCCACTTTATTTTGTATCTTTCAAACTAAATGTTCCTGCAGCCTTTAAGCAACAAATAACGTCACACAAATTCTGGCCTAACGGTGTGACGATCGCTTCCTTTTTAGAACGCAATCCAGTTCCGAAGCAACAACAGATTTTACCCCGATTCAATCTAAAATCATCCCGACCCTTGCCCTAACGGTTGCAAGTCATACACAGCTTTTTATGTGTTTTCTTTACTTCCCGCCTGACCGCGTTAATGAAATTACAATGATCGAACAACATTTATCTTCACTCTCGCTGATTATGAATTGAAGTTTGACTGACAAAATCGTTATACTCGGTGATTTCAACATTCCCGGTATTAAATGGATTTCCTGCTCCTCCAGATACTTACATCCTGATGCTACGCGTTCTTCTAAAACACCTACAACGTCAAGACTATTAGACGAGTATAGCACTGATGGTTTAGTGCAACTAAATGATAATTACAACAGTATCAATTGCATGCTTGATCTATGTTTCGTCAGTCAAGATTTTGTACCCAACTGTGCAGTAACTATTGCACCATCCGCTTTTATTAAATCATGCCGCCACCATCCTCCGCTTCAACTTATGGCGTTTTCGTTTTTAATTTGCACTACACCGGTGCAGTGCTACACTGAGGTATGAATAAACGAACAAAAATGACGAAAACATAAACAGTAACCATTGACTACAATAAACGATTCCATTGCACAGAGCTACACCAAACTTTTGATGAGTGCTACACCAGTGGTATCAGCAAAGATAAATAATAAAGACATGTATGTGCTTACAAATATTTAAAAAGAATCTGGTCCGTTCCCGGTACCTTCTAAAATGACCGCACTCACCGCTTGGTGGAGCGCGAGATTAATTGCATTGTTATCATTTCGACCAAAGTGTGCCATGAAATCTCAATATATAAACGCAGAGTAAAAAATTGTAAAAATAACCAAATTTGGGTTTCACCCTACGAATATTTTTGTTGATATAGTGACAAAAGAAAATCTGGTTTGATATTGTAAATATTGCTAATTGAAACTACAAAACATGATGGTTTATATTTCTCGGTGGATTAGTTTGTTTCAATAAACAGTTTGATAAAAATAACAAATATTTTACTTGCGCGTTCCTGTCAATCTCTTGACAAACAATTTCACAGTAAATTCAACTTAAAATATAGTTTTAAATGAAACGAACTCTAGTTAAAGTCAATAATTGTAACGCTTTAAATTGACAAAACCTTTTAGTTGAAATAAATTTCCTCAAAAATTAGTTATTTCAACTAACGCTTTCGATTGTTGAAACCATACATTTTTGTTTGATTTCAAGAATAGAATAATTTCTTTCATACTAATTTAACGAAGTAATTTTTGATACTACTTTTATTTGTTTTCAATTTCTTAATATACAATTATTTTGAATTTTGCATTTTTTTCAAGATTGTGAGCCGTTTTGTCGCTAGACGATCGAATTATTTCCATACCTTACTACCAAGCCCTGATTTTTTAATTTTTATAGCATCCAACGATTCGGTGCTCCATCAGTCAAAATAGAAATCCTGCATGAAATATTTTTTGCAAAGAAAATGTGTTATGTAATGTTATGCAATTTTCAAAATCTTTCCAATTATCGATACATACGCTTGAATTATTGAAAATCCCTTAGTTAATTAAAGAAGCAGAAAAACGTTTTTTTTTAAACTTGTAAAAAACTTCCTCCGCGGGAGATAAAAAAATGCTCTGGATTATTCTCGCGGGAAAAATGCTCTTGTTTATTGGAAATAAAACTATTATGGTTCATTTGAACAGTAAACTTAGTTATGTCAGTACACAAATAAGATCATAGATAAATTGAACCTATTTTTTTTCTTGAAATAAAGATACAGCAGGATTGAGTCAACACGGATATTTCGATAACGTCAATTCAACTTTGGTTGACATGTAATAAATAGTTAATTTATTTCAACAACAAAATTCATTGGGAGCAAATAAATTTTTCGTTTGGTTAAACCAAAATTTAGATTCAAATCAAACAGTGAACATTTTTTATATTTAAGGGAGAAATTGGTTCAAAATAATCATATTCTAGCTTGAAATGAACATAAATCATATTAAAAATTCTACTAACTGTTTTGTTATTTTAAACCTAGGACAGGACCTGACAATTGTTAATCCACTTTTAGGACCAATTTCGGACCAACTCGTGATTGGTAGAAATTGACATAAACAAGTACAAGTTGTTGAAATCAATATTACTGCAGGGTGGCAGAGAAAGTGTTGTCAGTATCGTCGGTAACAATGTAGCTTGATATTGGATATTTTATTTTTCGGGTCATCTTTTCAAAAATATTAATATCAATAGGATTTAAGTTCAATTTGTTTTTAAGTCCTGTCAATGTGGAAAGCATACGAGTACATTTAACAATCACTGGATGATACAAAGAGAAAGCCTGAAATCACGAAGTGTGATATGGACGAGAATATTGATTATGTTGGTTGAGAATAGCACCGAATCTTTGGATACTTCTGTATGTTATTATTTTTCTCAAATAGAATATGTTGAATACTTTAGTTAATAAAGCTGCAAAAATTAATTACCCAAAATTGAGTTTTAGAAAAATTTTATTAGGCTGTTTCAACTAAACGTTTTCTTAAAAACAAACATCTGATCAAAATGAATCCAGAGCTATATTTTTGACCGATATAACATTTGTCTAAGTGTTTTCAAATGATAAATAATTGCATGTTATAAGGGGAGAAAATTTTCAGAATGAATAATTATCTCTACTGGCAACAGTGATCCCGAGGCATTTATTATTTACAGCAGGGAGCAACCGGAATAAGAAGAGAAATATTTTTCTGGAAAAGAAGCCAGTTGTCTGGTCCTGTCCTAGTTTTAAACATGCTCCATTTCTCTGCGTGTACAAATGAGCTAACGTATCGAAAGGGTTCTCACGGTTTGACATTTGCATTATGAATGCGATGATGGGAACTCAGCAGTGCAACCAATTTATCACCATTGGAGCCAGTTTCACGGAGGACCGTAGATACGTGCCAAAAAAGATCGCGACTGTCATGTCTGGAAATTCGTTTGTGGTATCAGTGCAGAAAAAGTGTAGCACTGGTGTAGTGCAATTGGTAAAAACGAACGGTTTCAGTGCAGCTTTCGCTACACCAGTGTAGTGCAATTTAAAAACGAAAACGACATTAGTTTAACTGAATGCAAACCTGTTGTTTATGAAATCATTGCTGAAACTACCTACTACGATTATAAAAAAAGCTAACTTCAACGCAATGAATCAGTTTCTGTTCTCTTTACACTGGGAAGCTCTATTTTCTGAGTATGGTGGAAACTCTATTGCTACACTATGGACAAACATAATGTTATACTCTGTTGATCAGTTTGTCCCAAAAAATTCATCGTCTTCCAGTTTATCATCCCTGGTCTAATCAAACTCTGAGGCGATACAAAAGCGCCAAACGATCTGCTTTGAAAAAACTCACCAAGCGACCCACTCTCCATTTATGGTCTTAATACATGTTTCTTAACAACCGATATAAACGACTAAACAAAATTTTATATTATACTCACTTAAACCGCGTTCAACAGAACTTAAGAAACAACCCAAAAAGTTTTTGGCATCACGTAAACAAACAGCGCAAGGAAATAGCTCTGCCTACCCACATGTCGCTTGGTGAAGTTCAGTCATCCACCATACTTGAAACCTGCTATCTATTTCGAAGGAACTTCAGTAGCGTTTTCTCCAATGAAGTTCTTAGTAGCGACGAAGTATCAGAGGCAATCGCGAACGTCCCTCTCCGTTCTCCTGTTGGAGCTCATCCTCCTATTACCTCGACCATGATAATTACGGCGTGCTCGGAATTCACTCCTAACACCACTGACTGTATTGTTCAACGATTCCCTTAATGCGGGGACTTTCCCAGACCCCTGGAAGAAATCATATATTTATCCGTTTTTTAAGAAAGGTAACAAATCTGATATTACTAACTACCGTGGAATAGCTTCACTATGTGCTGTGTCCTGTAGTTATTATTCTCGATTTCATAACACTCAAATGCAAGGACTACATATCTGAAACTCAACACGGTTTCATGCCTAAGAGGTCAACATCTACAAACCTTATAGCTTGATCATCCGATCTCTGCAATCACATCAACAAGTTGATGCTATCTACACAGATTTTTCAGCGGCATTCGATAAAATAAATCATCAAATAACAATAGCTAAACTCGACAGACTGGGCTTTAGTGGTGCTTTACTGGATTGGATGCGTTCATATCTTACTGGTCGTTCTTTTACTGTTAGTTCTGTAGTACCTCAAGGAATGCCACTTAGAACCGTTTATATTTTTACTCTACCTCAATGATTTCAACTTCTCCGTGAAATGTTTCATACTATCATTTGCTGACGACTTTAAACTATATCATCCTATAAAAGAACTAGAAGATGCACGTTTTCTGCAAATGGTGCCACAATAACAGAATGGTACTAAACGCTTCCAAATGCTCCATTATATCTTTTTCCCGAAAACGCTCAATAATCACATATGACTATCATCTCTTGCAAAATGTCCTCAAACGTGAATCCTCGGTTATACTATGTTCAGACTATGAGTTAAAACAAATTTTAACTCTGATTTCATGTTTTAAGCGAAATAACATGTTTTTCTTCCGTGTTATTCCATATTCAGAAACGTCACATTAAAATATGTTTTCCCAAAATAACATGATATAACGATCAGTCAAGCACAACCCTGCTAGCATTTCCGTCATTTTTCGACTGTCAATTGACAAGCTTTTATCGAAACAGTTTTCCATCAGAGAAGCCATGGCAAAACAGAACAGGAAACTTGTACAACCATGCTTGTTTTTTTTTTGTTTTAAGACATGACTTTTTGGTCATTCATTGCTAAAAATATTCGTTTTAGGTAAATGGCCAAAGTTTCGAAGCAAATACCCTTCGAAACGTTGACAACTAACGTGATATAAACATTTAGAACCAACAAATTGCCAAAAAGGACTTTTTAATACGTAGAAGAAAATTTTTGAGTGAAGAAGTGGAAAATTGAAGCGATTGACATAATATTTTTACCAATTTTTCTGAGGAATTGTGCAAAATTATGCTTCTTGAAACCGGGAATGCAATCTTTAATTTTTTTTCACCGTAGATTTTCCTATTCCGAAGTACTACAAACTATTCTATGATAATTCCGGAATCCAGTAAAGTTCCACTGTAATTAATCTTCTTAGCAATAGCTTAATATTTGCGACGTAAACATTTTGCAGTTTGTTTATAAACAAACTCAATAACAAACAATATGTCATGCGTATAACATAATACAAGTGTGAACAGTTAGGTTTTAACTTTATATTACTATCGTTAAAACGTGTTATTTTCTGCAGGTGTGAAAATAGTATTAAGCGAAATAACATGTTTTACTTTTGCGTTATTTCATATTCAAAAACGTCACATTAAAACATGTTTTCCCGAAATAACATGATATAATTGTCAGTGAAGCACAACCCTGCTAGCATTTTCCTTCACTTTTCGACTATGTCAATTGACAAGCTGTTCAACAACAGCAGTTTTCCATCAAAGTAGCCTTGTAATCCTAATAAAACTGAACTGAAAACTGGTACCAAAGTTGCCAGGTATACCGATTTCTCGGAATTCATACAGATTTTTGACCTCTATACCACAATACAGATATGTACTCCCAAAATACCGATAACTCACGGATCATGCAGATAAGTACCGATTTTGGTTTTTAGCTTGAATAGACATGAGGAAAGGTTGTCTTGGTCGTGGTGACATTTTCTACTACTTATGTAGAAGAGATTCTGATACCGATATGGTACAGATAGATTTTTGCACCGAATACAGATTTTTGGAAAAATGATCTGGCAACGCAGATAGGTCCAACCACTTTTCTTGGTGTGAACAGTGCGGTTTTAACTTTATATTACTACCGACGACACGACCTGCCACTCGTCTATCGAAACTGTATCGCAAATTTAACTACCCCTCAGTAACTGGAAATGTCAAAACGTAATCGGCTAGAAAACTATTGAAACTGGCAACAGAAGTCGATGAATTATTGATTTTGAATAACAGTTACCATAACCTTGGTTACTGCATATTAAAGACTTTAAAAAATGTAAACAAAACGAACTGCCTCGAATGGAAGATCCTTATTTAGCAGTAAGTTGAAAGTTCTCCAGCATCATTACATGCCAGAGCGATGATATGATTAGACTGTTAGATAGAGGCTTTTGTTGAGGATGGCTGGAGCTCGAACCTACAAAAAATGATATTAAGAACAGCAGAATCAGGTTTCCATATTTCCTCATCTTTTGTATTGAGTACTTTTAATGTGTTGTCGGTATCACGTATCGTTTAAATATCCGGCGAAGCTTGTTAAATAGTTTAACGTAACTAAGACTTAGATCTATGACGACTATCTGATACGTAAATGAGTTTTTAAAAGGTGGTGAAGTTTGCAGTCATAGAATCCGTCAGAGCGAAACTTCACTGTCAAACTGGTATATCAGCTTCATCCAACTAGTAAATCAAAGATACTTAAAATTTTGAACTTTACTTTTTATTCTAGTTCAGAATCGTTTTTTTTTTTATATGAAAGCACGAATACACTTATATACAAAATGCTTATATGTTCCTTTCTAATGACTTTCTTAAATAAATCTATTTCATTTGTTAGGCAAATCTTTATATATTCGCCGCTCCGGATTTTTCATGTTAAAGCGTCTAACTTCGTCATATTTCATAGTATCATTTCCCTTAAAAGTTTCAAACATCTGTGTATAGTTTCGACGATAATGTTGAATGAAGACCGGACGGTTATATTCGTTGGTTGTAAGCTTTTAAATCTATATCTTCAAACGGCCACGACAATTCAAGTTGAACGTCGCCAGGCGACTCAGCCGACGACGGATGGCTTGCGTCGCCACGTAGAGCTTTCAAGACTTCTAGTGATTTCGGTTTTACAATACCAGAATTTCTTTCTCTGCCTGTCAAAGCATATATTTGTATTAAAATTTTGTATTTTGTCTCATAATACCTTCAGAATAATTATTGATTTTTGATTAAATTGAGAGCTTACGGCACAAATTTAAATCTATAGAAAAGTTTCGAAAACTTCTTGCAATGGTTTGTTTATTTATTATAGAGCTCCTTGGTAACTAGTTCATAGCAACTCAAACAGTGTTGCAGAATAAATTTTTTTTATCAATATCAAGGGGTCGCTATATTTTTGGTAACTGACGGTAAATCGCTCACGAATCATATTAATTCCGAATTTTCTTCGGAGTGCCTGGTCGTGTCGTCGTTACTACCGTTAAAACATGTTATTTTCAACCGGTGTGAACATAGTATTAAGGACTTAGGTGTTATTCTCTATCACAAATTGAATTTCAAGAATCATGTCGATTATGTAATTTCGAAAGCTTCTAAACTCTTAGGCTTCATATTTCGGATCACTAAGAACTTTACCAATATACACTGTCCGAAGATTCTATATTGTGCGCTAGTTCGATCAACATTAGAATACGCAACTATCGTTTGGTCGCCTCATTATCAAATCGACATTGATCGTGTCGAAAGTGTTTAACGCAAATTCCTTAGATTTGCACTCCGCAATCTACCATGGAGGGACCCATTCAACCTTCCCAGTTACAAAGATCGCTGTCGGCTTATTGAGCTAGATCCGCTGTCTGTACGTAGGAACGTTTGCAAGGCTGTCTTTATTGCTGATCTAATTCAATCACGGCTTGACAGTCCTGATCTCCTACAATTGATCAATTTTGACATTCATCGTCGAAGTCTTCGTTTTCATCCATTTATTCGAATTCCCCATGCTAGAACCAATTACGGATATAATGAAACCTTTTCCAGTATGTGCCGTTTATTCAATAGTTGCTCACAGGAATTTGGTTTTCATCTCTCTCGTAATGCGATACAACGATTATTCCATGATTCTTTATTTTTGCAGTTATAATATTTATGTTAATTCTTTCCGCTCGACCACCCCTTCGTTCTCTCCACCATCTCCATTGAAAACTAATAAATTCACTCGTAACTAATCCTGTTGTATCTCCTCTTCTCCGCTCTTCATCGTTCTTCTCCTGTCTTTTCGAACACTAATTAGATCTATATGTCGGTTCCAACCACGTTTGCTCGCCCTCTTTTTTTTTATCCGTCTTCCAACATCTTTTTCGACCACAAATTAGATCTACATGCTGAACCTAACCCGTTTCGTTCGCCAACTCTTATTCGCCACTCCCTCCTTCTACCTCCCATTTTAAAGCATATTTCTTTGCTTCTCTAGTTTTAATGCAAAATCACCATCGTTTACCCGATGGGTTTAGTGTCATCTAATTACTATAGAGTTAGTTAGCTAGAGTTAGTTTTAATTGATAATATTAAGTATATACATGTATCTGTTGGATTGTTGTAATCTGTTGATTTAAACGATGAGGAGGTTTTATGCCTGCTGGAGTGCGAGATTATTATTTCAGCTCCATTGGGCTTTTTCCTGCTCCAAATAAATGAATAAATAAACATCGTAGGTGTAGGCGTGTAGGTTTTCAAATAATAAGATCGTACTATCTACTACTACTACTACTACGTACTATCTAAACTCACGGGCGGTCAACTAACCTGAGCTATCCCATTGCACGGTTGGTGCTACGATCCTACTGACACTAACAATCCTTCCAGGCCGGGACTAGAACAAATGTTAACTGGATTGCAAGACCAGCGCCCTATGCATTGAGCCTCGAGAGCATTCCCTTAACTTAAGGTTTATTTCGAAAATTTGTTTTCACACGTTAGCACCATTTTCGAATACTCACATATAAAGACCGAAAGTTAAAAAATTACAGTTGACCCGAGCTTCGTTGCGTTGATACAATAAATTATTCAAATACTAACTGCTAAACCGCAACGATGACCTTTTCTTGCCTGGGTGCTGCGAGTCAGTGCATGGGTGTAAAAGTAAACATTAAATAAAATTTAATAGCTAATTAAATCTGCGGGACACAAAATCGTGTCCCGCGTTTGTCTCAACCCTCGCGGAGTGAGGACCCAGGCGGGGGAGAAAATAAATAAATCGCATTTTTATCATTCGCCCCGTGTCCAAGTTCGATCGATTCGTGGGAGGACGGATGAAAAAAGCATGAAAATAAATAAGTCAATTAAAGCGTGAAAAGCGTGATAATTTACCAATCGATCTGCACACAGGAAAGCTTTCCATTTTGTATTTTGTATTTTGTAAACGATCCACCGAGGGCTGTATCATTTTGTAATACAACGTGTCTTCATTAAAGATATCACCATTAATGCAATCAATGATATTCGATGAATTGTTCATTGAATTGCGTTCAATTGATGTCTTTAATCACTGGCAAACGAAAATGCAAATTTGTGCTTAAAGCGGGAGATAATTCGAAATGTGCAAGTGGTTTACTGCGAAACCGTTATCAATATTTGCCCAAACCAGTTTCGGAACCGGGCGGGGACGTGGAGAACAGTCAGAATAGTCGTCTGCTGCGTTTGATGAGATTCATCCCGTCACTGAACTCGGTGAGTCTGCTCTGCTTAAGAGAATGTATAATAAACTACTACCGGCGGTGGTGAGGATCACAAGTGAATAGACGCGAGTTATCTGCTTCTGTCCATCCGACCGGTTCGACCGCCACCAGCACCGACTGCGAAAGGGAAGCTCTCCGAAGGTGTATGCAAATTTACCCGCTCGAGGCTTCTGAACACGCGGAAGGTGACGCACCGAAAACTGTTTGCTCTAGCCGCTGGTAGAACTCACCCGGCACGGATGGATGCCAATGTAAATTTTCCTACTGACGGGCTGGTAGGTCAGCATTGGTTCCGTTTTCGGGAGGCGGCTTGGGTTCGATTGAAACCAAGATTTATCATCTAGAATAAGTGAGGATGGTTCATCTAGCGGAATAATTGAATTCAATTATAGAAAACAGTTCATGTGTCCTGGATTTCCGAGTGGTTTTGTGTTTAAATTTTGTATGATCCGATGGTTTCCACACCAAATACAGACATTTGCTGATCTCGACGAATTGAGTCGAACGCTTCGTGAGCCCGGCTTTAGGGGAAGGGCAAAACTGCTGCCTAAATATTTAAAACAAATTTTACCAGCGATTTTTACAACAATTTAGTCTTCCATATCTTCCTAACAAATTAGGTTCGGCTGACTTGCCTTGACAGTTTCCACTACACGAAACCTCTCGCAACTGTAATAGAACTAAACATCATTGGATTTAAGGTTTCGTCTTCGACTGTTCAGTGCATCAGCAGGTTATATCGAGCAGCTAATACCGCCTCACGGTACAACATAAACCGCTGGGCACTTGGAAACAAAACAAGTAATTTTAAAAATGCATTTACACTGGAACCTCAATTTACGCGCAGAGCTGGGGATGCGTAAATCAAATTTCGCGTAAATTAAATAAAACATCGCGTTATTTCAAGTTTTTCGCGTAAAAAGGTTTTTCAAATTTCGTTTGATTTTAGTGTTAATAACACGAACAATCCTACTACGTCCGATGCTTTAGCGCCTGAGTATGTTCTGAGACTATGGAACTGCTTAAGAGATGTTCCACGAACCAAGAACTACTTGGAGTATTGTCCTTCGGGACTACACTGTGTCACAGCAAGAACTACAACGGCTAATACATCTTTTCTCGGAACATTCCCAGTTATCCAAGAACTTTAGTGAACACAGGTCTTAAGATCTATACGAGCATTCAGCAGTCTATGTATAGTTTTTGAATGCTACTCATAGTCGTAGAGCTACATACTGCTTACTTGTGTATTTTGATCTTTTCCCGAATATTTCCCAGTTATCCAAGAACTTCAGTGAACACAGATCTTAAGATCTATACGAGCATTCAGCAGTCTATGTATAGTTTTTTAATGCTGCTCATAATCGTAGAGCTACAGACTGCTTACTTGTGTATTTTGATCTTTTCCCGGAACATTCCCAGTTATCCAAGAACTTTAGTGAACACAGGTCTTAAGATCTATACGAGCATTCAGCAGTCTATGTATAGTTTTTGAATGCTACTCATAGTCGTAGAGCTACATACTGCTTACTTGTGTATTTTGATCTTTTCCCGAATATTTCCCAGTTATCCAAGAACTTCAGTGAACACAGATCTTAAGATCTATACAAGCATTCAGCAGTCTATGTATAGTTTTTTAATGCTGCTCATAATCGTAGAGCTACAGACTGCTTACTTGTGTATTTTGATCTTTTCCCGGAACATTCCCAGTTATCCAAGAACTTTAGTGAACACAGGTCTTAAGATCTATACGAGCATTCAGCAGTCTATGTATAGTTTTTGAATGCTACTCATAGTCGTAGAGCTACATACTGCTTACTTGTGTATTTTGATCTTTTCCCGAATATTTCCCAGTTATCCAAGAACTTCAGTGAACACAGATCTTAAGATCTATACAAGCATTCAGCAGTCTATGTATAGTTTTTTAATGCTGCTCATAATCGTAGAGCTACATACTGCTTACTTGTGTATTTTGATCTTTTCCCGGAACATTCCCAGTTATCCAAGAACTTTAGTGAACACAGGTCTTAAGATCTATACGAGCATTCAGCAGTCTATGTATAGTTTTTGAATGCTACTCATAGTCGTAGAGCTACATACTGCTTACTTGTGTATTTTGATCTTTTCCCGAATATTTCCCAGTTATCCAAGAACTTCAGTGAACACAGATCTTAAGATCTATACAAGCATTCAGCAGTCTATGTATAGTTTTTTAATGCTGCTCATAATCGTAGAGCTACATACTGCTTACTTGTGTATTTTGATCTTTTCCCGGAACATTCCCAGTTATCCAAGAACTTTAGTGAACACAGGTCTTAAGATCTATACGAGCATTCAGCAGTCTATGTATAGTTTTTGAACGCAACTCATAGTCGTAGAGCCACATACTGCTTACATGTGTATTTCATTTTTTTCTCGGGACATTCTCAGTCGTCCAAGAACTTCAGTGAAAACAGATCTCTAGATCTATACGAGCATTCAGCGGTCTATTTTTTTTTTATTCAATATTATAATACAATTTTAAGGCACACTGCTTAAGCTCTAAGATGCCAAGGGTATTTACTAATCTTAATTACGACTATATTAAAACTAGAATAGTATCATTACGTAATGCCGGTGAATTGGATATTGCATGAGGGTCTCCCATATGGCGTTTGCAAATGTCCATGTTGGCCGCATCCTTCGGTCCGTGTGGGTCCGCGGGAAACACCCCCAGGCTACGAAGGCCCGGCGGGTGGCCCGCATGCTGGTCATCGTCTGGAGCGTAGGACCGTAGGCGGTGATGGTGATGTTACGAAGAGATGAGAAAATAAAAAAAGTAAATATTGTGAAAACCGAGGTAAATAGGGGGTATGGAAACAAAATGTCTGAAAACTACAGAGATCTAATTAGTTGCCATCGAGTTGGTGAAGAGACATGGAAGGGGGGAACGAAAAGTTAGTGACAAAAAAAAGATCTTGTTAGTTACAATGAAGATGGTGGACAGGGACGGTGATCGAGAGAATCGAGCGGATGTTAGTGTCGAACCTGTAGGTGGAGATTATACTTTCTGAGCGAGGTATAACAGATTACACTTGGATATTAATGTGTTTGAGGTACTGGTATATAAGAAGCATATAAGAGATATCCCGACTAGCCAACACATCTCGGACCGGAACTTCAGGTGGTCTACCTCGAGCCCTTAGGGAGTCCTTTAATAAAGACCTGGTGTCACGATACTCCGTACACGTCCATACGACATGCTCGATGTCCTGATAACCGTCACCACAAGCGCAGAGACCGCTCTCCACGATTCCAATACGCCGGAGATGCGCGTTGAAGGTGTAATGGTTTGACATGAGCCGAGACATCACACGAATGAAGTCACGACTCACGTTCATCCCCCTGAACCAAGGTTTCGTCGATACCCTAGGGATAATGGAATGCAGCCATCGTCCCAGTTCGCCATTGCTCCATGAAGTTTGCCAACTTTCGAGAGTTTTCTGACGAGAGATACTGAAAAATTCATTGAAGCAGATTGGTCTTTCATAAATATCACCTTCTAATGCGCCCACCTTAGCCAATGAGTCTGCCTTTTCATTTCCCGGAATGGAACAATGCGAAGGGACCCAGACTAACGATATTAAATAAGACCGTTCAGATAAAGTTCTTAAATGTTCCCGTATTTTCCCCAGGAAATATGGGGGATACTTTCCTGGCTTCACTCCGCGGAGAGCTTCTATTGAACTTAGACTGTCCGTGACAATGAAGTAATGGTCTTTGGGCAAGGTTTCAATGATCTCAAGGGTGTACTGAATAGCAGCTAATTCTGCGACGTAGACTGAAGCCGGATCACTGAGTTTGTACGAAGCGGTGATGTTCTGATTGAAGATGCCGAAGCCTGTGGACTCGTTGATGTTTGATCCGTCAGTGTAAAACATCTTTTCACAGTTGACTGTTCTAAATTTATTATAAAAAATATTTGGGGCCACTTGAGGGCGCACGTGTTCCGGAATTCCACGAATCTCTTCTCTCATGGATGTGTCGAAAAACACAGTAGAATCAGAAGTATCCAAGAAATGAGCACGGTTGGAAACAAACGAAGAAGGATTAATATTCTGAGCCATGTAATCAAAATACAAGGACATAAAACGGGTCTGAGAATTAAGCCCGATAAGCCTTTCGAAGTTTTCAATCACCATTGGATTCAAGATATCGCATCGGATTAGCAATCGATATGAGAGATCCCAGAATCGATTTTTCAACGGTAGGACGCCCGCGAGCACTTCGAGACTCATCGTATGAGTCGACTGCATGCAACCTAAGGCAATACGCAAACAACGATACTGAATTCTTTCCAGTTTAATGAAATGGGTGTTCGCGGCGGATCGGAAGCAGAAGCATCCATATTCCATTACGGACAATATCGTTGTTTGGTACAGCCTGATCAGGTCTCCTGGGTTTGCACCCCACCAAGTTCCGGTTATTGTGCGAAGAAAATTGATTCTCTGCTGGCATTTTTGTTTCAGATATCTAATGTGACATCCCCAGGTGCCTTTGGAGTTGAACCAGACCCCGAGATATTTAAATGTGAAGACCTGAGCTATGGTTTCACCCCCTAGTTGAAGCTGTAATTGTGCTGGTTCTCGCTTTCTTGAAAATACGACCAGCTCAGTTTTCTCCGTAGAGAACTCGATACCCATTTGAAGAGCCCATGTCGACAAGTTGTCGAGGGTATCTTGTAATGGTCCTTGGAGATCGGCAGCTTTGGGTCCTATAATGGACACAACGCTGTCGTCGGCAAGTTGTCTTAGCGTGCAAGATGTGTTGATACATTCATCAATGTTGTTTACGTAAAAGTTGTATAAAAGGGGGCTTAAGCATGAGCCCTGAGGAAGACCCATGTAACTGAATCGTATTGTCGACAAATCACCATGTGCAAAATACATGTGTTTCTCGGACAATAGATTATGTAAAAAGGTGTTCAAAACCGGCGAAAGACCATGCTGGTGCAGCTTCTTAGATAGGATATTTATAGAAACTGAATCAAAAGCCCCCTTGATATCTAGAAATACTGATGCCATTTGTTCTTTACGAGCAAATGCCATTTGAATTTCGGTTGAGAGCAACGCAAGACAATCGTTCGTTCCTTTACCCCTGCGGAAGCCGAATTGTGTATCTGAAAGTAAACCATTAGTCTCGACCCAATTGTCTAGACGGAAGAGAATCATTTTTTCGAACAACTTCCGGATACAGGAAAGCATAGCAATCGGCCGATACGAATTGTGATCGGAGGCTGGTTTCCCAGGTTTTTGAATGGCGATAACTCTCACTTGTCTCCAGTCGTGTGGAACAATATTACCCTCGAGGAACTTGTTAAACAAATTCAGCAAGCGCCTTTTGGCAGAGTCAGGAAGATTTTTCAACAAGTTGAATTTAATTCTGTCTAACCCCGGGGCCTTATTGTTACACGACAAGAGCGCAAGTGAGAACTCTACCATCGAAAACGGTGTTTCGTTTGTATTCGAAGTCGCGGCGCGGGATATCTTCTGTTCCGGAACAGAATCAGGACATACTTTTTTAGCGAAATCGAATATCCAGCGGTTAGAATATTCCTCGCTTTCGTTCGTTGTGGTTTGGTTGCGCATTCGTCGGGCTGTGTTCCAAAGAGTGCTCATCGATGTTTCTTTTGTTAATCCGTCAACAAACCGTCGCCAGTAACCTAGTTTCTTTGCTTTAACTAAGTTCTTCATTTGCTTATCTAGCGCTGCGTAATTTCTATAATTATCAGGTGTTCCATATTTTCTGAACTTTTTGAATGCTAAAGATCTTTCCGCGTTCAGTGATGAGCACTCTTTGTCCCACCACGGGTTGGGAGGACGAATGTTAGTATTCGCGCCGGGTATACGTTTCGTCTGAGCTTGAATCGCAGTGTCGAGAATCAAGCCAGCCATAAACGTATACTCTTCCTCCGGAGGAAGTTCTTGTGTTGTTTCTAGTTTCTCAGATATCGATATTGCGTAGCATTTCCAATCAATATTTCGTGTGAGGTCATACAAAACATTGATTGTTTCCGATGGTCTTAATCCGCTGGCGATTGAAATTACGATAGGCAGATAATCGCTACCGTGGGGATCAGGGATTACCTTCCACGTGCAATCCAACCGTAGCGATGTCGAGCAGAGGGATAAGTCCAGCGCACTTGGTCTTGCTGGTGGTGCGGGAATTCGTGTCATTTCTCCCGTATTCAAGATTGTCATATTGAAGTTGTCGCAAATATCATGGATCATATCTGATCTGTTATCATCATGAAGACAACCCCATCCCGTACCGTGAGTCTCCTAAAACTAACGTCGGTGCGGGAAGAAGTTGCATGATACTGCTGAGCCAGTGGTACCCAACTGAGGCTCTAGGGGGAATATAGATGGAAGCAATACAAAGGTCCTTGCCTTTAATTGTGACATGACATGCGACAACTTCAATACCTGATATCGAGGGGAGGTTAATTCGAAAGAAGGAATAGCACTTTTTGATCCCCAAAAGTACTCCTCCGTAGGGATTATCTCGATCCAGGCGAATAATGTTAAAATCGTGGAAGTTTAGTGATACATCAAAAGTTAACCAAGTTTCGCACAATGCAAATGCGTCACATTTCAGATTATTTACTAAGTATTTAAAAGGATCTATTTTCGGGATGATACTTCTACAGTTCCACTGTAAAACAGTGATCGAATCCTTGACCTCGTTCGAAAAATTAGCCATCGAAGGAAACGATTGCTGAGAGGAGGGGCCATTTTGCAGTCAGCTGCATCAAAAACATTTTAACTTTTGGCAGGAAAGTCATCAAAATACCTTTTAGGGGGTCAGAAATGTTGAAGACGGAAAATATAGGGTGATTTTTTAAGAGCTTGAGAACTTTTTTAAACAATAAAACGCATAAAATTTGCAAAATCTCATCGGTTCTTTATTTTAAACGTTAGATTGGTACATGACATTTACTTTTTGAAGATAATTTCATTTAAATGTTGACCGCGGCTGCGTCTTAGGTGGTCCATTCGGAAAGTCCAATTTTGGGCAACTTTTTCGAGCATTTCGGCCGGAATAGCCCGAATTTCTTCGGAAATGTTGTCTTCCAAAGCTGGAATAGTTACTGGCTTATTTCTGTAGACTTTAGACTTGACGTAGCCCCACAAAAAATAGTCTAAAGGCGTCAAATCGCATGATCTTGGTGGCCAACTTACCGGTCCATTTCTTGAGATGAATTGTTCTCCGAAGTTTTCCCTCAAAATGGCCATAGAATCGCGAGCTGTGTGGCATGTAGCGCCATCTTGTTGAAACCACATGTCAACCAAGTTCAGTTCTTCCATTTTTGGCAACAAAAAGTTTGTTAGCATCGAACGATAGCGATCGCCATTCACTGTAACGTTGCGTCCAACAGCATCTTTGAAAAAATACGGTCCAATGATTCCACCAGCGTACAAACCACACCAAACAGTGCATTTTTCGGGATGCATGGGCAGTTCTTGAACGGCTTCTGGTTGCTCTTCACTCCAAATGCGGCAATTTTGCTTATTTACGTAGCCATTCAACCAGAAATGAGCCTCATCGCTGAACAAAATTTGTCGATAAAAAAGCGGATTTTCCGAATGGACCACCTAAGACGCAGCCGCGGTCAACATTTAAATGAAATTATCTTCAAAAAGTAAATGTCATGTACCAATCGAACGTTTAAAATAAAGAACCGATGAGATTTTGCAAATTTTATGCGTTTTATTGTTTAAAAAAGTTCTCAAGCTCTTAAAAAATCACCCTGTATAAAGTCCACAATGTCACTGAATTTTACAAGTCCAGCACTTGATGTGTTTTCTGGTTCCTTGGGGACTTTCGGGGTTTTGGGTGTCCCCGGAAGTGTTGGATATTCTTTCTCCGATTTCAAGTCTCCGGAACTAGGAGCTTTTGGCTTCTTCTTTTCGTTTTTTTTACCAACACTTCCTTCTGCTGTTACTTTAGGAGGGCCTTCAAGAGATATCTTCGAACCCTTTCTAGGGAGTTTAGGAGATGATATATTTTTCCTCTTCCTTAAACTACGAGGGACAGTTGAAGATGTACCTTCTTGAGGATCGTCAGAGTCGCAATCGTCCGCAGACAAACAGGTGTAGGGGTTCTGTTCAGGTGGTGTGGCGATTTTCAGCATTTCTGCGAACGAGCGGTTTGATCGTTGCTTGAGAGATCGTTTCAAATGATCTCCACGCAATTTATACGCAGAACATGCTGTGAGGTCATGCGGGGCCGCCCCACAGTAAAGACACTTTTCAATGTCTCTGTCGCAAACGCCATCCGCATGACTC